>NC_137910.1:19952109-20027109 GCF_963457725.1 Sprattus sprattus | reverse complement strand
CACTGGGCTAATTTTACACCAGAGTTACTGACTGGGAAGGTGTCCTTTAGGGAAACGAAACCGTTTTTATGGGGGTTTTTTCTCGTTTTTTTTACCCGTTTACAGAGAGACCGGGAAGGTTGCCCAGGGTGGGATGCTGGAGGGGTTCCATCAGACGCCGCTGGGGGTCAGGGTTGAAAGGTGAACGCACATGGGCAGCCGCCCTTCCTCAGTGTGTTTGCACAGGTCAGGAGTTTCCTCTGGGGGGGGGGGGGGGGGGAGACTCAAGCCAATGATTACAGCTCCGTGGCAGTACTCTGACAGGTTTAAATAAACACCACTATGCCCAGGCCCCCTGACACACACACACTTACACATACACACACTCACTTATACGTACACAATCACTTATCCACATTCTATGACTTACACATACACAATCACTTATACATGCACACTCCCTCTCTCTTACTCTCTCTCTCTCTCTCTCTCTCAAACACACTCACTCTGTGTGTCTCTCTCTCACACACACACACACACACATACCGACACTCAATTATACATACACACACACACACACACACACACACACACACACACACACACACACACACACACACACACACACACACACAGCTCACGTCACAGACCATAGGGTGCAAAGAGCACTCATTATTTCTCCTGCATTCATTCAAGAGCTACGGTTGAGCTTGGGAGCAGCACATATGGCTACACTCAGTGCCTGTGTTGTGCTGATAGCAATCTGCCGTGCTTGTTTCATGTCATCCACGAAAGTAAGTCTGCACATGAGAGACCCACACGGCATCCAAGATGTTCAGCCTCATTTGGGTCGAGCGACTGCATGGAGCACAAAGGCTTCTTCAGACTGAGACCACAGTCACTCCATTACAAACACTTTTTCCATTGCTGCCCCATAGGGCATAACTGGCCAATAGCCAAAGCTCTATGGAACACCAGTTCCTCTTCGAATTTCCTTTTTCTTGTGTCGAAAGGACCTTCAAGAAAAAGTGAAAATGAACTAAATTCATTATTATCTGTTGTGGGAAACCCCATCAAAAGTCATCCCCATCTACTGAAGCTATGCACAGAGAACTCCAACCTCGACCTCAAGCTACAGGAGTTAAACATGAGTGGCCACCAGCTTGCCGTGAGGAGGCCAAAGCTGCCTCAGACCTGACAAGCGCAAAGTGGTGGGGGAGTGGGAGAAGTGTGCTCATCCTCCGAACAGCTATTTCAGGCGGCCATTGTTCCAGCTTGTCCTCAAAGCGCAGCAGAAGTCAACAGCAACAGCAGCCCGACTCCCAGCCTGTCCCTGTGTGTGTGTGTGTGTGTGTGTGTGTGTGTGTGTGTGTGTGTGTGTGTGTGTGTGTGTGTGTGTGTGTGTGTGTGTGTGTGACTCACGGAGGAGAGCGAGCCCAGCACACCAGGAGGGAGAAAACAGAGAGCATGACACGACTATTCTGAGCGCTCAACCCTGCCAAAACACAATCTGCTTCTGTCCTGCCTTCTTTACTTTTCTCACAGAAACACACACACACAGATGTGCACGTAGACACGCATTCTAAGTTATTGCCCCATGATGACTAACCACTCTGTATTTATGCGAGGGAAGTTTCATCTCTGACCCACATTCCTGGCCTTGCCTAAGCAATAATGATGATAGCGGTGCTGGTCAAAAGCCTTGAAGATGTTTCCTGAGATTCTGTCTTGTTTGGCTTGAGAAGCCCTTCTTCCTCTGACAACACATGACATCTGCTGCTCACAAACTTCTCCTTCACACCCTTGACAAACATGAACTTCCACGTCTCATGTACGAGATTGAGAAAATCCACATTGAGTGGGTATATATGTGTGGTTCCTGTTCTGTATATAGCATCATGTTGCCTTTGTACGAGTAAACAGACCTCTATATGTTAAATATGGCAAGTGTTTTAATTATGTACACATGTTTAATACACGTTGCATTGCTCGCCATCGTACACCTTAAAGCATAGACACAACAATAAATGATCCATGTGGTTTTGGGAAATGGATCATTTGGATAATGAGGTTGTTCTCCTCTGGCGTCTTGGTCTTTTGTTTCTCTTCTCTGTGTGCAGGTGCAGTATTATCATAACCTGGTGACTGCTGCCCTAAGCTATCTTACATCTATTATGGGTTCGACGAAAAGATCCTGTTCCCAGGCAACCATGGCGACGGACTGTTTGGCAGGCACTGCTTGACCTTTGATTGGAATGAAGCTTGTCAATCAGTGATTCAGCAGGGGAAATCAGTTCACACACACACACACCTACACACACCTACACACACCTACACACACCTACACACACACACACACACACACACACACACACACACACACACAATGATAGGGTATTCCCAGATGAATCCATCTGTATGAATACAAGGCTAAACACAAGACATCACACCATACAAAATCTTCACATAAGTCACACATTTCCCATACAGACACATTTGTAAAACCTTAAATGGGCAAAGCCTCACCATGATGGGCATAATCATTCATTATATATACTGTACCTACCCTGATAGTTATAATGCACAGGAGTGCTCTTTATGAAATCACATAAAACTGTGTCAAGAACTTCTCAGAGCGTGCACAGACAGACAGACACATACACACACGCACGCACACGCACACGCAAACGCACAGGTTTCTGCTGAGCTTTGAACTTCATTGCTTTTCCAGAAAATATTGTGTGTTTTTGCACGTGTGTGGGAGGGCATAGGAAGGCCTCTGTGTGTGTGAGTGTGTGTGTGTGTAGGTCCTCCCTCTACCCTCCCTCCCTGTCCACACAAACCCCCCCTGCAGCCTATAACTACACAAAGGACCTATTTATAGTCCAATGGTGGTCGTCGCCGCACACACACACACACACACACACACACACACACACACACACACACTCGATTTCACTGTTCTGCATCCAACTTCTTCCCTCACCCTCCATTCCTCTCTCTCTCTGCTGTGCCATAAACTTCCTGTTTGAGGGGAAACTGGGAGCAGTGCACCCTTCTTTACTGGACTCACAGGGCTGCAGCCATTGCCGTGGCAACGGGATGTTTGGTTTCCAGGATATAACCAGTCTGAGTTTCTCACTTTCCTTCCTCCTGCTCTGCTTCTCTATTTGTCTCAGCACAAAGTCTACCACCGAGGGGAGATGTTTAAGAGTCTTTCAGATGAAGGTATTTTCATGTCACTTTATCTATCTCTCACTGTCAACACACACACGACAGCTGGAACAAGACTGGCAGTGAAGGAGTGGTCTCTGCATTCTCTGGCAGCTAAAGTGGCAGCCTGAATACTGGCGTGCAGTATTATGGGAAAGAGAGAGATCAGAACCAAGACTGAAAAACAGGGAAACTGAAGGGTTTGGACTAGACTGAGGAAAGAGAGCTTGAGTATTGAGCTAGATTGAAGGCACAACAGCAGCGATAACATTGTGACCTCAGGAAGTAATCCCACTCATCTCCTCGGGTGCCACAGAGCGCTTCCTGCGCCACAGTAAACAAACTCGGCCAGTCAGGATGTCCTGTGCTTGCGCCATTCCTCTCGCAATACATACATCTTAAGAAAGGAGGGATATGCTAAATACAGAGAACAAAGGAGAGAAAGAAAAAACACTAGACTTTTGTGGATTCATATGAATGACACTGACAGGACACCATAGGGTGAGCATTTAAATGCTAAACGTAGGTGGTTTTCTTGTTAAAAGAAGGTTAACTTTCAGGTATTTGTAAGCTAAAGAGGCACAAACACACACACACGTATGACGCCCAGTCTTTAAAATGAGACCAGCGTGCATGGCAACAGGTTGTTCTGTGGCTGGATTGCATGTTCTAACTACATCTGCCTAATGGAGATCTCTCTTGTCAGTAATGTTTGTGTGTGTGTGTGTGTGGGGGGGGGGGGGGGGGGGGGGGGGGCAGACTGCTTGAGCAGCCCACCTCAACCCTGTCATTACCAGCTACACAGGAAATAACAAGAAATACATTTACTGAACTACTGGTGGACGATTATAACTATCACAGCATCTTGTGGACTCAGATAACAGTGGTTTTAATCATATCCAAATTGGAATAATTCAGCAGTTGTTTGCTGAGTGTCTTGTTGAGAAGTCAGGCAGAGCTAATCACAGAGCTGACAACTGTGGGCTAAACCGCAGAGATCACAATCCCACGCAGTTCTCTAGAACATGGCGACACACACACACACACTGGTTTCAGTTAGATCCGGGGTGAGGTCATCATTGCTACTCATGCTTCAGCCTGATCAGTTTCCTGTCGAGCTTCTCTTTCTCTGTTACAGCAGCAGCAGCAGCAGTCAGGAGTTTCCCCATCAATAATGCCAGCAGGATGTTTACCCCCAAACACTCTATATCAGCCCCATCACTCCTTACAGCACAGGCAAACATCAGGCGTCATGTCAATGAAGTCAACCAAGAGACACAAACAACTTGCCGGGACAAGATGCGTTATCGACCCGCACACAGAGAAAGAGTGAGAGAGAGAAAGAGAGAGATAGAGAGAGAGAGAGAGAGAGAGACAGACAGACAGACAGAGAGAGAAAGAGAAAGGGACACAGACCTTGTGGTTTCTCGCTCTGTCATGGGAGCTGTGGGTTTGCTTACATGCTAAAATCCTGCTTAGAGACATAGCCGTGACGTATGCATGACACTGCATTTGGTCATGGATCATGATCATGCAACAATCAGAGGTAAACCAAGGGCTGGGGGGGACTGATTTGGGTAATAGCTTTACAAAAGAGTCCCTTCAACAGAAGGAGCGTTGAAGAGCACAGAGCCAAGGAAACACACCAGTCACAGTAGCCAGTAGTCTTTTTCTGCCTTTATTTTCCATCGAATTCCTTTAAAGAGGGAGAGGACAACAGAGCCTCTGCTTTGTAGCTTAGTCTGCTAAGGCAAACATGAGAAAGATTACAAAATAGTCAGAATTAGAAAAATATACATCGCTATTACGAGGCACTTCAACGCTGAGAATCAGTTTCCATTTGTGAGTCTTTTTTTTTCTTGCTTATGATTTAAGAAAATATAACAATATGCCGTTTACTTAAATCTGTAAACAGACATGAAGTGAAAGGCTTTGAACCGAGTGTTTGCTTCTTTTGTTTGTGAAAACTGATGCTGGATCTTGAATTTCAGCCATTAATCTGGTGAATGAAGGTGATTTATATTTAGTATTAAGACAAGATGAGCACTAATGTCGTTTCCATTCACCTATTACACACAAAACTGTAGATACCGAGCTTTTCTTTTAGTTTTGACCCACAAGCCAAGCATTGCCTCTCTGGGTGTCGCCATCTTGCCAACTTCCTTTCTACATCTGTACGTTGCTTCATAAGACTGACACACTTTTAACCTCTGTGGTTACTTTCCTCTGGCCTGGATACACGTATCGTGTTTCCTGGATACACGTCAACATCCTTGGGAAAAAGAGACAAGGGACTGGTGCAAACATTCCGTCGCAGTAGGCTTCAGTTTGTGGGTTTACTTGCAGACAAGACCAAATGCACAGAACTTCCTTTTTTTGGATTTACAAAACAAAATCATTCACACACACACAAGCTCAACTGAATTTGAAATCAAACCTTTTGATTAACAAACACTTCATCTAGATCTTTGACATTTGTCACAAAGCCCTCAAAGACATGAAAGTAATAGGAGGATGTAATTTAAGGAAGAGCCCTGCTAAAGAAACAACTATCATCCTTTGCTTTAATTCAGTCCACAAAGGCTCTCTCTCCCTTCCAGGTCTTCATGTAACCCCAATTCTCACAGAGAACCTGACTACCTGGATCAGATCAGATCAGATCCGACTGGACATCAGATTGACGAGAGGTGGATAGATAGACAGAGAGGACAACAAGGAAGAATGGATGTGTGAGTGCTGGGAATGAGAGATGTTATTCCTTTATCCGTCGTTCTTTCTTTCTTTCTCAAGGCAAAAGCTCTCTGAGAGAAAAGCCACAGTCCCAGCAGAGATGAGGAGACATACAAAACCCACACCACAGAATATTCCAGGCCTACAGTCAGACATTTCAAAGTCCTCCATCAAAGCTTTACAACTTGCTAAGTCCGTCTGTGTTTTTTTGTCCTGTCTTAAAGACCAACGTGCTCAGTTCTTTTCGATCTGTTCGATGTCCAGCTCTTCATCCAACTCACAAGCTGCCTCTTTCTCCTCTGCCCTGTGCCTACCCTTCCAGAACGTTCCATGCTCCTCGTCTTCTTCCTCCTCCTCCTCTTCCTCCTCGCCCCTGTTAGGGGTGTCACACCTTGAGCCCACACTACACGCAGAGTCTGTGTCTAGCTCCTCCTCCTCTTCCTCCTCCTCGTATGACGAATCCTCCTCCCCATCGCCATCTCTCTTGTGCAAACTCTGCCCAGACCCCGCCCTCAAGCCAGACAGGCAGGTGCGCGTGGTCTCTGATTGGCTGGGAATGATAGAGGGGGGTGGGTCCACAGGTGAGTGGCAGGTCTCGAAGAAAGAGAACCCTGGGCAGCTCAGACTGTGGAAGTGCTGTTTCTGTGAACAAATCAACAAAGGAGAGGGCAATTAAAAAACAAGCTAAGCTACATGCAGGAGAAATAGAGAAGTTTCAAATTCTATGCTACATTCCATCCGATCATAAGGCGACACCATCTCGTAATTAGTAGGATTCAACTGCTCTTGTGGGGAAATCCCTGTCCGGTGATTAATATCGTGGAGTGACTTGTGAAACATGAAGCCAGAGTAAGATGGACTTTGACGGCCTGCATCTTGTCTGAGTCACACTGATGGAAATGTACCACCGCAGAGATGTAACTACTGACACACGGCATGAGACACCCTGCCCACACACTTCCTGGAGGTTCCTAGCAGTTAGACCATTACTGCATTTCAGATTATGTGAGTGAGTGAGTGTGTGTGTGTGTGCGTGTGTGTGTGTGCGTGTGTGCGTGTGCGTGTGCGTGTGCGTGTGCATGTGTGTGTTTGTGTGTGCATGCATGTGAGAATGTGCTCTCAAAGGCATCGGTTCATCTCAGATTGACACATCTGCGGGTGAGTGTGTGTGTGTGTGTGTGTGTGTGTGTGTGCTTGTGATGGTGTGTGTGTGCCGTTTTGTTTTTGTGCGCCAGCAGCCATGCCTGACCTAACCACAACAGAGTGAATCATGACATCTTTCATGTGCAAACTGCACATAGTCACTTAACAGACACAGCCCTTGTTCCAGCCTTGGCTAACAGGTGTGCGTGTGGTTGTAAATGTGTGTGTGTGTGTGTGTGTGTGTGTGCGGTGGGGGATGGGTGGTCCATGAGAGGAAGGTATTCCAGATTGGATAACATTCCATCCTGAGAGGGGTGAACCCTCCATTTGAAAATCCCCAGTATGCACCCGACCCAAAATTACTCCCACGGACCCTTCGCTAAGTGATGTTCAGCTATGATCACCATGTTTTCAATTCCTGGAATGAAGTGTGTCAAGTATGTACATGTTTTTGTGTATCTGTGCGTGTGTGTGTTTCACACTGTGTGTGTGTGTGTGTGTGTGTGTGTGTGTGTGTGTGTGTGTGTGTGTAATAGGTTTATGACCTTGAACCATTGCCAGTGAGTTTATATTAATAGCCTAGGAGACCTGACTGTGCAGTGATCTGCCACCTTGTCAGATTTATGGACAAATGACTACTGACTTTACCCTGCAATTTCATTCTCTCTGTCAGACAAGCACACACACACACACACACCAAATTCCCGAGAGGCCGGTTCATGAAGATCCTGAGCTCTGAGAATGCAGTAGCTCAACAGCTGATGATGAACCTTTTGAAATCCACAAATGTCTCGGAAATCCTCGTAACTCAGGCTCTCTCTCTCCCTCTCGCTCCTTAAACCACAGTCAGCAAAGGAAACCCCACTATCACTCCCACTCATTCTTTCTCTCTCATTCTCTCGCTACCCACAGGTTGCCAGTGGACTCAAATTTCCACACTCAACTCCTGTCTGGCAGCCCTGTGTCAACACAATCCTCCCAGCCCTGATCAGCCCACTGCGCTCCCTCTATGCCAGCTTCTGGTGCATTCTTTCTTTCCCTTCAACACCACTCCTCTCTCTCCCTCTTTCTTTCTCTTCCTGCTTTCATCTTTTTGGTGGGCCTGCTTGTTGTTGGAGTTCTTCTACAGAAAACTATAGCCTGGAGATATACTGGTGTTTGTGTGCGTGTTGGTAATTTGTTTTTCACCATGAGCTCAGATGCTGAGACAGGGAGGCATCCAGGCATGTCTGATGTTCTGCATAAATGCACAAGCACATGGACGCACGCACATACGCACACACACACACCGCCCACAAACACACGCTCCAGTGTGGATTTCTGGAAACATATATTTGTGGAGTGCAACCAAACATCTCATATAGCTTTTCTGATCAGCCCAAAAAAACACACCCTAACAAACACAGACTGCACATGGCAACAGGGCACTTTCGCCTAAGGAGCAGAACGCAGACACATGGATAGACTGAGGCAAGGAAGACAAAGAATGAAACATTCAGAGACAAGAAAAACTAAAGAAAGAAAGATTAAGAGAATGTGACTTCAAGAAAAAAGAGTGTAAGAACATGTTCTGGGAACAGGCAGCGTTTGCCTTTCAGTTGATGGCATATCCCAATAGTCATCTCCGTCTACAGTCTGGGAGTGTTGCCTAGTGTCTGTGTGACTGGTAGGGGTTTACCTGGGTCATCTTGGCCAGGTCCAGTGAGGGTCTGGCCTCCTGGCTGTTGTGCTCATCCGGGCGGCGCCTCTTCACTCCTGCCACCTTCTTCTCGCTCAGCACGCAGGGCTGCGAACGGCTCCGTGGCAACGACCCAGGTCCTGCTCCCGCCCCCACACCGGGCTCGGCGCCGGGCGGCTCCGACACGCCCAGCCGTGGCGGCGGCAGTGCCTGCAGGACTAGCGGGAGTGTGTGTGAGCGCCCGTGACTGTGGGGGTGCACTTGCGCGTGTGTGTGTGTGGAGCGCGCGGGCAGGCTGACGCTGCAGCTTCTCTGCATGGGCGGCCCGCTGTGCCAGCGACGTTTCTCCACCCACGACCACACCCGGGAGCCCTGCGGTCGCCACGGCGACGAGGACGACAAGGAGAAGGCTGAGCGACCCCCGGCCCCTCCCCCTCCCCCTCCATCTCCCCACATCAGCTCGTCGGAGGACAGAGAGCGACATTGGCGCTTAGAGGGTGGTGCCGCATGGGTGTGTGTGGGGGGAAGGCCAGAGCCGTGGGTCTCGTTCAGGCTCAGGTCCTGGATGAGGTGTGTGAGGGCGCTGGCGGCCGTGCGGACTCCCAGTCCTCCCCCCATATGGGCCCTATCAGGCTGGACACAGCCCCCCGCCAGACCCAGCCAGCAGTCTCCTTCTGATACACACACACACACACAGGGAGAAAGATAGAAGCACACACATGAGCAGTCATAAAGGAACACGTATACACAGCATATACACATGCCAACAAAGTGTCTCCTTGTAGTACACAGACAGAGAGATACAAACCCAAACATGACCAGTCATAAACACACAAAACATATATATATATATATATATACAGTATACTGTATATACAGCCGCAGAAAAAATTAAGAGACCACTTCAAAATTATCAGTTTCTCTGGTTTTACTATTTATTGGTATGTGTTAAAGTAAAATGTACATTTTAGTTTCATTCTATAACCTACTGGCAACATTCCTACCAAATTTCAAATAAAAATATTGTCATTTAGATCATTTATTTGCAGAAAAATGACAATTGGTCAAAATAGCAAAAAAGATGCAGTGTCTTCAGATCTCGAATAATGCAAAAAAAACAAGCTCATATTCATTTTTAAACTACACAATACTAATGCTTTAACTTAGGAAGAGCTCAGAAATCAATATTTGGTGGAATAACCTTGATTTAAAATCACAACTTTCATGTGTCTTGGCATGCTCTCCACCAGTCTTTCACATTGCCGTTGGGTGACTTTATGCTTTTCCGCGGCTGTATATATACATATATACCACACACACACAAATATGTACCACATATACTTACATGCCAACACATTTACACGTGGCCATGCACAAAATGACAAGTACAGGCACATACACACACACACACACACACACACACACACACACACACACACACACACACACACACACACACACACACACACACACACACACACACACACACACACACACACACACACACACACACACACACACACACACACACACACACACACACACACACACACACACACACACACACACACAATATCATTCAGAGAAATACGGTACATGCATTCAAATGAGGTAATCACACACACACACGCACAGCCATTAACACGCAACCATTAACAGACAGTGAAGCATTCATGGACACACACGAATACATACTCACGAGAGAGAGAGAGAGAGGAAGAGACATAGAGAGAGGGAAAGGGAAAGAGACAAGGCGAGGGAGAAAGAGAGAGAGGAAGAGACACACACAGAGAGAGAAAAATACCAGTTAGACAGCAACCAGTATTCCTCTGCTCATCCAACAGAGGCCTTCAGTGCAGTACAACTGAAGCCACTGTGCCCCCACAGCCATACCCATCCCCTCCAGAACAAGGAAGCCCACAGGACAAAATCTGGCCTAAAATGTGGGAGAGGGAGTCACACTGTACGAAACCTACAACTGTCAGACTGTGCCGAATCCTACAGGCATCTGAGCAATGTGCCACACGAGGATGTCCGCGCCAAACACAAGGGCCTGGAAACCCACCCACATTGGCACAAGACGGCACAAGATGGCACAAGGACATTTGTCCGAAGCCTAAAAAAGGGGCCTTTTGATAGTGTGGTCTGTAGGTGCACAGTAAGCATTGTCATCTTCTCTGGGCCCTGTGTAGTAGCCAAGCTTTGTGCTGAGCCCGCCCATGTGAAACTGCAGTGGGTCTGTAATGGGACACTTTCTTTTTGGAGCGGAGAGAAAAGAGGCCTACTTTTTGATATTTATGGCATTCTCCGGAACACACAAGGAAATACTGGAGGCGAAAAACAATCACTCTGGGAAGAATTATGCTGTTCGTACACCTCAAGGCGGAACAAGAGAGGCTTGTTTGCGTGACTCGGGTGGGTGAGCGTGGCACGCGACAGGTGGGGTGTGCCAAAGACGTTAGCAGTTAGAGGTAACAACTGACTGAGCATGAGGATATGACTATACTGTAAACTAAACACTTTTTTCAGTCTTCAGTGGAGCAAAACAGAATGAAAAACAGATAGAAAGAAAGAGAGAGAGAGTTTGTGAGTGTGTGAGTGTGTGTGTGTGTGTGTGTAACCGAAAGAGACAGATAGTGAGTGAGTAAGTGAGTGAGTGAGTGAGTGAGTGAGTGAGTGAGTGAGTGAGTGAGTGAGTGAGACAGTGTGAGAGAGAGACAGTGAGTGAGTGAGTGAGTGAGTGAGTGAGTGAGTGAGTGAGTGAGAGACTTACCCACTGAGCTACAGGAGAAAAGTGTGGTCCCTTTGCTCATGGTGCTGGGCTCATGCTGCAATAAACACACACACACAAACGCACGGTGTGATTCTCCAGAGCCATTTCCCATAATGATTTCTGCTGAACCCTTTGCTGATGGCAGCATTTTTGCAGTGCCATTTCCAAAATGTTAGTTCCTCTCATGCTTGACCTGGTCTTTGCCTAAACTGGCAGCAGTTAGTGTCACTCAAGTATGCTGACAGTTGAGTTCAACTGACTGCATCAGCAATTCCACCTGGGCTCGCATGACTGAATGGCACCGGATTATTTTTTAAGATGCAGGCACCAAGGGATCACACTGAACTAATGGCACCTGACAGCTTCTTTGTTCACCTCCATATATAACGGTCACGACAGGACTGCTGTGTCATGGTGTGACCTATCTGTGAGGCTACAACAGTGTTATTACAGAGTTGACAAATGCTTTTGATGATGATTCATATCTGCATGTTACTGCACTGCTATACTGTGAATGTGGGTGTGTGTGTGTGTGTGTGTGTTTGAGCTTACATTGTCCACGCCCTTCTTTATTTCCAGTGTTTTGGAGTAGAGAATCACCATGGTAACGCGTGTGAGTGTTCCTGAGCTTGGCTGTGCAAGAGAAGAAGGGGCACAGGGGCGGCCATCCTAGATGAGGACAGAGTGGTTGGCGTTCTGTTCGGGAGTGGCCTCAGGAGTGTGTGTGTGACACAGCCTCCAATCCCTGTACATACAACACACACACAGACAGAGAAACCACATTAGTTCAGAATTGGTACTAACAGTGCAGGCAAAAGGTACATAAAATGCCAAATATTTCTAGTCCTGTGCAAACTCATTTGTAAGCACGAACACACACAAACACACCCAAAAGCGTGCCTGACAGTAGGCACGGCCCAACCAAAAAACAGAAGCTGTGGGTGTGGGAAAAGATTACGGGCATGAGTCTACTTGTGCCTCTTTGTGTATATATGTATGTATGTGTATGTGTGTGTATGTATGTGTATGTGTGTTTATATGGGTGTATGTACATATGTATGTTTGTGTGTGTGTATGTGCTGTGTGTGTGTGTGTGTGTGTGTGTGTGTGTGTGTGTGTGTGTGTGTGTGTGTGTGTGTGTGTGTGTGTGTGTCCTTCTACCAGCTCAGCACACCAGCCCTGTGGTGTGGGTTGGGGGAGTGTGAAAGAGCTTCAAAGGAACCCACAGCTGCTAGAACCATTCTAGCAGAAACGCTAGCTGCACAGCAGAGTGCAAAGCAGGATTACTCCCCTCCACCACAGACAGGTTAATCCACTCCATAAATACAGCCCAGTCAGTCAGCGGCTGTAGCCCAGAGCTAGATAACTGACAGAATAAAACACACATACACACCCACCATCTCTCTCTCATGCACGCACGCACGCATACTGGTAGTAGAGGTTGGCCAGGGAGCAGGTGTGTGCTTTAGCTCTAATTGGAGCACAGGAATGACAAAGGCTCAGGGTAATGAACACACACAAACTAACACAAGTGAAATGAACACACTCAAACTAACACAAGTGAAATGAACACACGCAAACTAACACAAGTGAAATGAACACACTCAAACTAACACAAGTGAAATGAACACACACAAACTAACACAAGTGAAATGAACACACACAAACTAACACAAGTGAAATGAACACACACAAACTAACACAAGTGAAATGAACACACACAAACTAACACAAGTAAAATGAACACACACTGTAAACCCGAACAAGTTCAGAGAACTCAAAACTTTTGATGTAACCGATTACATAAGAAAATTTGAGTACATATATTATACATGAAGGAATGAAAATGTATAATTTTTGAGTTAAGTTTACTTAAAAAAAATAATATATGTACTCAAATTTAATCGGTTACATCAAAAGTTTTGAGCACGCAAACTAACACAGGTAAAATGAACACACTCAAACTAACACAAGTGAAATGAACACACTCAAACTAACACAAGTGAAATGAACACACTCAAACTAACATTAGTGGAGTAATGTGGCTTAAGCTGCCGCTACACCACTAGGAGCATGAACATTGATGTTAATCTCTAATGCATGTACACAAACACACACACACACACACACACACACACACACACACACACACACACACACACACACACACACACACACACACACACACACACACACACACACACACACACACACACACACACACACACACACACATTTTCTCTCTCTCTTTCACACGCAAACACACACATAAATACCTCATACTCGTGTGCTTATTATTTTATTGGATCAACCATTTCTTCCTGCATAAACAAACCTCATGCATGACAAATGAGGACAACCAAACAGATCTACAAGAGAAGGAACCAAAACTAAGACTCCCAATGAGATGAATGATAAGGACAACATAACGAGACGCACACGCACAAGCACACTAACTGAGTGTGCCTACTGTGTCAAGTTCACGTCAGGCTGGCTGCTAATCTGGCACTCAGGTAAGCTCACAGTGGTTCGTTCTCTAATACTGTCAGTTTGTCACACACACACACAGACACACAGACACACACACTGACAGAGAGAAACACACACACACAACTGAGAGACAGCTCAGTAGAATGGCTCAGGAGTTAAACTAAAGATCTTAGGTCTGATTATGCAAACTGGAACATTGCGGGTCAGAGGCCAGCTTCTATTACGGTCATTACTGTACTGTACGACTACCTCTCACGAACCCTTCTCACACACATGGACGGACACACGCAAACATGCACACAGCTACAGTGCAGTTTCCATCTCCACTGCTCCAGCAACATGTCACACACACACACGTGCAAAATAACTGGGAAACATTTATGTTCCCCATATTATGCTAGGAGAAACCTCATGCACACGCACAGACACACACAGACACACAGACACACACACACACACACACACACACACACACACACAAACACACATCATCATACCTTTCCTGTAGATATTCTTTTAGTAATGTAACTTTTTCCACCCACTTCACCTCAGCAATACTACTAGTTAACAGCAGGGAACAGTTGTCCATCGTTACACAGACATTAGATAACATCCCTCATGACATCATAGAGTGAACGCTTAAGATTTGCCTGTTGTTGCTGCTGTACTCCTTGGCTATTTACACAGGCAGGGCTGAACAGGCATGGCACTCTGGATGCCTTTTTCTTCTGGCAGATAAATGGACACCTAAATGATGCCTTTTCAGGTGCTGCCTGGTATTGGGTGTCCCATACCATTTGGGTTTGGTTACAAAGCACCTGGGAAGAATTTGTGTGGTGTCCCGGGACTGTGTGTGTGTGTGTGTGTGTGTGTGTGTGTGTGTGTCTGTGGCTTTTGATGCTCCTGACGAGCTGTTATTTACACACACACACACACACACGCAATGGAAAAACAGCTCACAAGAATAAAAGTACTGGAGTAGTAGAGTACGATCAGCACCCATAATCCCCAATGCCACCCACTATACTGCCACCTGCTAAAGAATATCATGATTAAACGACTTCTGAGGAAAGCTCTGGACCTAATCCCGACCTATTCCCTTTATACACACCCACATACCGAGAGAGAAAAAGAGTCCTGCATTTTTGTGTTTGTGCGTTACTGAAAGGCATTTCTAACTGTAACCACAGGATTTTTTTTACTTCAGAATATCACAGAGTTTCAACCACCAATCACACCTACCAATTGGTTTTAAGCAATGCACAGCAACACAATCATAACTATGCAGATAAACACACACCTATCGAAAAGGGGGAATCCTTACAAACATCTGTTTAGAGCTGAAAGCATTGCTCAGGTGGCTCAGTGATTTTGTGGATAGAGCTGAGTGCCCTTCAGGAATCTCTCTTCCCCCCAACACACACACACACACACACACACATTCTTCCTGTGCACCTATACAGAGACTGCATGCCTCACAAGCTTCTCCGTGTGTGTGTGCGTGTGCGTGTGTGCGTGTGTGTTTGAGTGTGTGTATGAAAGAGTTTAAGATTTACACCATTAAAATTGAAAAATTCACACACTCTTGTTATGATCGACAATGGTGGTATTTAATGCTCATTTTCCAATACCACAGACACACACACTTTTGGCCAATCTGATTGATAATATCTCTTTCATTCTTCTGCTTCTGTATTTTGCTGCCACACACCTTCAGCCTCTGACAAAGCGGTGCATATCTCCAGAGTGATTCACCGCAGTTTCTCTGTTCTTGCCCTGCATGTGTGCTTTCGTGTAAGATTGTGTTTGTGTGTTGGTTTGAGACTGTCTGTGGTATCGGAAAATGAGCATAATAATACCCCCATTGTCGTTCGTAACAAGAGTCTTATGATGTTAACAAAAACAGAACATGAGGTAACTTTTGAGCCTGGTGCCTGCTCTCCAGTCCCTGGCCAGTGGGGGAGTGAAGTGGGGGTGGGGGTAGTTCATTAGTGAGCTGTTTGACTACTCCACTTTAATGTTTCTCACCCACTACTGTTGGGGTGTGTTACAAACCTTTGTATCTTTATGTGTGAGAGAAGTGGAACTGTGCATGTGTGTGTCCATGCATGATGGCAGCAATAGAGGGCTGCTTTTATACTAGTATGGGTGGGCGTTAATGTCCGTGAGTGTCCAGGCAAGAGAATCATAAATGAAGGTAAGCCTGTGCAAACACACACACACACACACACACACACACACACACACACACACACACACACACACACACACACTCACTCACTCACTCACTCACTCACTCACTCACACACCTAACACACACACCAGACACAGGCCCAGTATTTAGAATGCAGCACACAGAGCAAAGTAGTTATGACTGTAGGCTCCAACAGAAGAATAGATGGCCATTAAAATGAATTGTGTGTTCAGACACACAAAGACAGGCATAGCTAACAGGCCCATTCTTTCCCCTCTATCTTTTGCCCCCCTCCCCCCATACCGCCACCAATGCACATAAACACACACTGAGGAAGACTTGAACACATCCTCTCTCTCTTTCTCCAACGCACACAAACGCACACTCACACTCACACTCACACTCACACTCACACTCACACTCACACTCACACTCACACTCACACTCACACACACACACACACACACACACACACAAAAGCTTTGCAAATGAGGCTAGCAAATCTGAGAGGCTCAGCTTGAAAACCTCCCAGTCGTCTTCAATGACCCCCATGGCATTGAGGCTGAGAGAAAAGGACCTCGCACACACACACACAAGTTTACTCTGGGCCTGTCGGCACACACACACACACACACACACACACACACACACACACACACACACACACACACACACACACACACACACACACACACACACACACACACACACACACACACACACACACACACACACACACACACACACACACACACACACACACACACAGGCCACTCCTGAGTGCACTGATCAACATTCATGAGACAGCCAGTGGACACATCTCAAATCGCTCGGCCACTCACCCAGCAGCTTCCATTGCAGGATTATGTCCCCAAGACACCATAGAGAAAGAGCTGCCATAGAGCCCTCTTTCCCCATGGCATCCACAGCGCATGGCCTTGGATGACCTTCCAATGCAAGCGCATGTCAAAGATAGCAGAACGCGATGAACTACAAGGGAACAGTGAGGGTTGCCACACTGAAGTCTGGCCCGAGATGACATGCATGGTAAAAAAAAAAAGGAGCTCAGAGCACTCCATGTTCAATGATAACTAATGATAACAGATATCCACCAAGAGCCTGAAGTTCACATTTGTTATTTATGCAAACACATATGTGCAGACTTACACACACATTTAATTTATTGGTATAAACACTCACACTACCAACCTGCTTATACATTCTATGTCTCTCTCCCTCTTACACACACATGCACACACAGCGTGTAACATGAAGCTACAGACGCCACAGGCCAGAGCACACAAGTGCACCCATGTACAGACTCACACACACACACGCAAGCTTGACGAGCCACTGCCTGCTTCCCCTTACTAGCCATTCTGTTTTCCACAAAACACAGCATACCTAGAGAGTGTGAGTTCACACCACTATTTCCACATATTCTTTCAGACTTTTCCTGTAATGTTCGGGTTAAGACTTCCAGGTAATGCCTGCGCAACCTTAGTGAAAGCCAAACCAATTGCATATCGCCAAAACAAAGATATGGCAAAACTTGAGACTACAAGAACCAGATCAAGGTAATCTCTCTATGTCCACACACACACAGACAGACACACAATACAATGTCAAACAGTTTGGCCTTCTTTCTCTGTAAGAATGAGGCCTTTAAACCTTGCAGACAGCTATCAATGTGGTCGAAATACAATTTAAAAGCTTCTCACCCCTTGTAAATTAGCTTTGGAATTATAAATCTCACACACACACACACACACACACACACACACACACACACAGAGGGCAGCGGAAGCAAACAAGCCCTTTGAATGGCACCCAATTCCAAATTATGCCAGAGGGCCAGGGTACAAGTGATAAATGTTCGGTATATATGTATGTATGTTTGTGTGCATCATGTAGACAGGGCGTGCTCGGACTCTCCAGTCCGCTGTTAATCGTGTCATGACACAAACCCTGCTGGGGAAAAAAACTTGCGGCATGCACGTGTATGTCAATGTAACGAGATAAAGCGACCACACTAGCCTCCAGGCTGCTTACAAAGGTTTCCGCAGTGTGAACAAGGACTGTGCCGAAACACACACGCACGCACGGTCGCCCTAAAACCAAGTCCTGGAGTGAAATAAACACTGCATAACGAGATGGTCTCGAGCACACTGCTCCAGTTTAATTGTGCGTAAACAAAGAAACGCGAACAAGCACTGTGTAGAAAAAGAGGGCACCGCGAGTGAAGGGGGGCGGGTAGTAAGTTGTGGGGCACTTGAACAAAGTTTTTCGTCCACCCTAATAACAGAACAGGAGCCTGGAAGACAGGGGAGGCTTTTGTCCCTGTCTGGCCGAGTCTGGTGGAGCAACAAAGCGAATGATCTCTTCATCAGCCTTCCCTTTGCTACGCTTCACATCATGGGCTAGCCCACGGAGCGGCAGTGAACATGCGCTGGTTTTACGCAGATACCAGAATCCCGGTGGCTCCATATATTTCGTGTTGTTCAACGTAACACCAAACATCATAAAGAAGCATACATTAGAATAACAAAAGGTAAATTTACGAAATGCTGCTGCTGAAATGCGGAATGTTGTGGGGAGCGTCGTAAAATGCGTTGGTGACAAATGCACTTAAGTAGACTTGTAAATAGACTTACGTATTTTGTTACAATCACCCATTTCACCTTAAAAGCGATTACAATTATATTTGGGATTAAATACATTACAAAATAATGTATAAACCAAAAGAGCAATTTGGACCATGAGTGTGGCTGATGTCTCGCAAACAGAATAGTTTAAAGTCGGAAAAAAACTTTATTTCGCATATCTTTAGGCCCTCTTATTACCATGCTGGGTCTTACTATGGGTCTCCTCACCATTATGTCTATCAACAGAAACAGCCATCTAGCTTCATATATCTAATTATTTACAGGGTTTATGATCTTAAACTTAGTTGTTAAATGTTTACAACTGTTGCTTACAACGTAATAACAGAGACAAATTGGTGCATACTACACAGAGGAAAAAACACTGTGTGATCAACAGACAAGAAGTTGTAATTTGAAATGTCTGAGTACCTGGCCAACTCTGTAGGTCAATTTAACTCATCTTCGAGCAAGGCAACAAAGGACCGGAGGGTTGCAAGCGGGTCCTCATGCGTACCCGTGTACACACTTGCGGAGACGGCGAGGGACTCTCCACACATCTCCGTTCACTTTCGACATGCTTACAATATCCGCATACAGCCAAACCATTCCTCAAACGTAGGGGTGCTCAGGTTAAATGAAAGTTCGTGTCCTCTTATCGCTAAAGAAGAAGCATAGTTAATGATACTCGAGTGTAACAAAACAAACTCAGAATTAGATCTCACAACTTTGTACTTTTATAGTCCTTATGTAGGCTACAATGAATCAATGGCAAAGCTTCCGCTACACATATGTCCCTGTAAGAATGGTATCTTCTACACACTATCGACGCCTCCCACCCTCCCCAAAAGAAACATTGAGAACCGAAAATGTAACTTTGAAACAATGACCCACTGAACATGTCACGCTGTCACGGTTAATCAGTAAATAAGTATGAAACAGCTGCCCAGGTGTTTGTGAAATCGTAACGATTTGGAAAGAAAATGTGTTGTTCCATTACCATTTTAGTCTGCTGAATAGCCTACGTTTAGCTTGTTTAACTTGAATTCACGTCAAGTCAAGCTTAATGTTGGCCTGTTATGACTGATGATGGAACCACCTGTTGATGTCACTGAATTGTACTCGCTTATGCAACTTGATAAGTTTCTCTCGTCGTGGCTTGAAATCACTGCCATGAACTTTGTTCTCTTGGGGAGCTCTGTGGGCGAAGCATTGTAAACTTTAAGCCCAGCATTTGTCAAGTGGACAGGAGAGGGTGTAGATTTTTCCCCTTAATTCAAACCTGGAGGGTAACTTTGAAATGTGGTACTGGTAACTCCACACTACCCCCCACCCACTCCCGTCCGACCATGCTTCGCCTGCCTTTCGAATCATGGAAAACGGCACCGCTCCTTGCTCATGTAATTCAATCTGTGCTCCAAGAATTGTATTATGAAGTTTCAAACAGTTTCCTAGGAGACAGAATGGGAAACATAAATATTTGCTGTATCACAGTTGAGGGCTGCTGTGAAAGAGGGGCATTCATGGTGCCAGTACAAGAGAGAGTGAGCAAGAGAACATGAGTGAGAGGGGAAGAGAGAAAGAAAGAAAGGGAGTAGAGAAAGTCAAGAGAAACTGATTAGGATTATGTGTGGGGTGGTGTGGTTTCATCAGTGTCATAACAACGCAGACCTTACCGCCACGTTTAAATACCTTACTGTGGCCATTTCATTAGTCATCTAAGAAGGGAATGTGTTGTCTGTGTTGCATGAGAAAGTACCCAAAACCTTACGCAATCTCCACGCACACACTGGATCACTTCCCAATACTTTTATCATGTGCGGATCTGAACACTGGAACCTTTACTTCCCAGTGTTTGGAACTAATCCTGTATTTAACTGCTTGAATGATTGGCATCTTTAATGAGGCATCCCATGCCTGGTACCAATTTTCCCATGGCAGCTCCGGAAACCAGGCTCACTGGCAGACAAGCTTCAGCCTCATTCACACCACTGCAGCCCAGATGTGTGTTGCCTGAGCACTTCACAGGGAAGTAAACAAAGCGGCCCCTTCTTGGGCACTGGTTGGGGATGAAAATGAAGTATTTTGCATGACATGTTCCGTGCCTACCCTATACATGCAAAACAGGAACTCGATTGGACGTCATGCTCCTGCCACCTGGATCAGTCTTTGCTCATGTTGTATCTGGCTAAACAAAGTGACCTGATATGCCTGAAAACCTTAACCAGGTTTCGCAAAACCGAATGTCCCTAAATGGCTGATGATTTAAAGGTACAGTCCTCCTTTAGAATCTAATACACTTTTTGTCAAATTGAGAATATCTCTCCACATTCTTCTAGCTGTTCATTCTCTGTGTGCATTAAAAAAACCTCAATTGTTTGTACACACTAAATACACTATTCCAGCCAGCCAACAATATGGGGTGCTCATTGCCTCGGTTACACAGAAGGGTGGCTGCATTTGATTGGCTTTTGAGCATTAATATCAACAACCTTTAAGCAGGTCCTCCTCAAAGCAGATCTTCCATCCAATGAACAGCCTCTCACACTCCCCAACTCAGATGTTTGCTCCACCCTGAGTAAGGTGAATGCACGGAAGGCAGCTGACCCTGACGGAGTACCTGGCTACGCGCCTAGAGCCTGCGCAGGACAGCTGGGCCGGGGTCCTTATGGTCCTTACCCTGGCCTAGGCAGTTGTCATCACTACTATCAAGACAGCCATCATCTTGCCAATGGTAAAGCACTCCACTACTACGGCCCTCAATGACTTTCGACCCATCACACTCACAGCCATCATCGCCTAGTGCCACCTAGGCAGGGTGAGAAACATCATCAAGGATGCTTCCCACCTTGAACCATGGACCTTTCTCTGTCTTCCCATCTGGCAGGCCTTACAGGAGCCTCCACTCCTGCACCAGCAGGCCCAGGAGGAGCTTCTTCCCTGAGGCTATGACCCTGTTGTGTTTGTGTGTGTGGGTGTACTTCTTACCTAAAGTTGTGACCCTGCTGTGTGTGTGTGTGTGTGTGTGTACTTCATCCCTGAGGCTGTGACCTGGCTGAACACCACACCACCTCTCTAATAATTTAATTGCACTCATTACTCCACTGTTTTTAGTACGTTAACAGACATGTTATTTGCACTATTCATATTTGGCAGAGCCATTTTGTGCATATGCTGTTCATACTGCATACAGCCTACTTTTACACCCAACACTGTCCACCTTTCCTCTGTATATACATATTTAAAATATTTAGATATAAAATAAAGTATATTGTAACTCTCCACTGTCCATTACTGTAGATTTTGTAAGATATAGCATTACTTATTCTGTAGTACTTACTCTGCAGTACTTTCTCTGCACTTACCTGTAAATAATACTATATGTTTGCATTCTCTTATAGATGCTAACTGCATTTCATTGGCTTTGACCTGCACTCTACATAATGACAATAAAGTTGAGTCTAATCTAATCTTAATCTTTTCAGTTGATTTTTGATCACATGGTTACAATCTAAATCTGAGTTAGTCTTGATTATCTGCCAGACAAGATCCTAATCCAAGGAATTCTTTGCCTATGGCCATCACTCCCCTGTTTATTTGTGCCTTTTGCAGGTATAACAGGAGGACTCATGGCGGTGCCTTACTTCCTGGCTACCATGTGGAAGGAATGCTTGACGGAAAACCTGACGGCCGTTGCTGTGCTGGGCCGTACGCACAGGGCTGTGCCCTGCTCTTCTTTCCTGTTTATGGCCTTGTTCCTTAGCGACAGCACCTGTGTGAGGGAGTTGGTATGCTCAGAGAACACTGGGAATCAAAGTAATTGTGACACTGTGACTGTCTTTGCAGAAAAATTGGGCACTCTTTTGCTAAAATAAATGAACACACACACACAACTATATCTCCCTCTCTCACACACACAACTCTATCTCTCTCTCTCTTTCTCACACAAACACACACAGTATCCTGTGACCTACCACTGGCACTGTGAAGCACAGTTGAGCAATGCATTTTGCAATGTTGAACAGCTTTTTGTCTGACAAACATTCAAGCGCACAGATTTCACACACTCCTCTGTGACACGACCAAGTATCAGCTTTTCCTGGGAAGCACTGATGTGTTTGGCCCCACCCATCCAGGGTCACAGAAACCCAGTAAAATTCCAGGCCCTGATTCTGCTAATGCCTTGTGTGTTTATGTAAAAGCATGCCTAAGCAGTCACCTCTTTCAGTGGGACATTAGCCCAGATTCTGATGAAAGGGAAGAAAAAGCCAATGACTCTTAATGACAGCAACAGAGCAAGAAATCAGGGGCTGTTATTTTCCACTCAAACAGAAAAACATGGGCATTTTGGACTGTACTTAACACAAGAGCTGACACAATGTCTCAATATGGCTAGCTAGCTTACACAACAAAATGTACATATGCTGGCTACCATAAGGTGTGTTAAAATTCATAAATGGATAATCATATATCATTGACTGGGTATCCTGCTTATATGTTTAAAGAATAACAATATATTTGTTACGATCTGTTATTAACTGCTAACTCAGACACGGTAGTGTTTCATACAATATATTACCCATAATACTAATGCAATGATAATACAGGACACAGGGTGAATATACATTGCTAGAAATACAATGCAACCACAAGACTAGTTTTGACTTCCTTCATGCATCATATAGTGCACATACCCAAATATAGCAATTATCTATAGTGGAGTA
Source organism: Sprattus sprattus (assembly GCF_963457725.1). NCBI lineage: Eukaryota > Metazoa > Chordata > Actinopteri > Clupeiformes > Clupeidae > Sprattus > Sprattus sprattus. The sequence continues at coordinate 20,003,543 of NC_137910.1, read as the reverse complement.
ATGGAGGACACAGATTTACAAAAGGATTTTTAAATATTCTGTTCACTCTATAAACTTCCATTGAAAACGTTACAAAACTATTTTGAAGGTCAGCTTGGCGCCGCCTGATATTGTTAACAAAGTAAAATGGTGTCTGGCTCTCCCGGCCTGGATCAAAATAACATGATGCACAAATGACTCACTCACTACCGTGAGCCACATTATTTATTATTGCAATCTCTCACACGAACAGGGAGGTTATTTATCTTTGAAACCTACTTAAGACGGTATTTAAATAAGCAGAGAAATACCCCCCTCTGCTGTGCCGCATTGCCACAATGTAAAACAGTAAAAAGCCAGTGTTTCTATTTGGACCACACAATTGTACTCCAGAAAAAAATGGGCTTTGGGGCATTTTATGTTTAAAGCTTCCCGATGTGCAAGTAATGTCCATAGATTCTAGTGGTTCAAGTATGGATTTTCTATAATTATGATTATGCACAAGCTCAACGCTATTCGATGCTATATCACTTACTCTACTACAATGGATCATTGTGCAGTGCTTAGGAGAGATATCACACTGGTTGGACTGAATAAAAAATAAATGCTACTTCCATCCCAACATATTTTTTTCTGAGAGGATATCAGGAAGTAATTGAGACTAGAGGGCACCTCTTTAACCTACCATGCACACGCACACGCACGCACATGCACGCGCACACACAGACTTTGCATACTACCTCCATATGTCATTTTGTGTTTCAACACACACACAGACACACACCCATGTTGGAACACAAAGTGACATATGGAGGGAGTATGCAAAGTCAGTCTCCATAATAACGGTTGGACAGCCAACCTGCTGGTGATTTCCCAGTTTACAAGGCCATTAAGAGGCCACGCGGAGGTTCACCATTTCAAAGAGGACTTACTTTCCACTCAGGGCTCTGGTTTGCACACACACAAAGGCAACATGTTACATTTCATTCTTCACGGAGGGCAAATGAGGAACTAGTCTTAAAAAAAAAAAAAAAACATGTTTGTGATGTTTTATGATGTGAGCCAAAAAACGATGATTTTTTTTGTTCCACAGGTCTTTTGTTTGTCCTTTTGGTGCAGGTTTTCTGTTGAAATGGTTTGTACAGAACCTTGACCATTTGAAAATAACAATGTGTTCATCAGCAAGAAGGACTCAAGCCTGATACTTGAAGACCAGGGCTGTCACACTGTTTCCGGTCTTTCCACCAAACTGAAAACGAGGAGTTGGAAGCTCTTTCACCAGCTCAAACCCTGGAAATGCACAGAAAGGGACAAGCAGTTAGAGGGTCAAGGTCATGTACTTGCTACAACTCATATTTCAGCACCCTGTTTTAGAGCTACAAGTGGCAGAAAGCCATTACGGACTGGGTGCTTAACAATGACATGCAGGGAATCTGGAGACACTAACTGGCACAGCACACAGCGGGTCAAGAGATGAACCCTGCTAAAATAGAAACTTTCTCTTTGCCAAGAAAACCAGGTGTGAAACATAGGGAAGTTTTATATGTTCCAAACACTCAACGTGCAATTATGTGGTAAGTTAAGTGAAATGGTAATTTGAAAAAGAATATACTAATTTATAGCTCTCCTCAACACAACCTGACAACACCCGATGCATTGGAGAGGCCCCCTCCTGGTATGTATGCAATGCTCCAAATCACAACTCAAAGAAACAAGTCCTAGTGTTCTTGATACCATTTGCGCATAAAGACATACAATTACAACAATAAGAATACTTATGTATACAATAAACATTTTTATAAGGCCTAATCACTCCCTTAGTTTTTTAGCCCCCCTTACAGAACGTTACATTTCGTTCCTTTTCCTCAATGATCCGGGCCTGAACATTCTGAGAGTGTTCTATCCATGAGTTCTTTCCATTTTCTCTTTCACCGCTGACTTGTTTGCTCACTCAGACAGAATTTTAACAAGACACTTACCTACAATGTACTGTTGTACTTGGAAGCTTGAACGTACTTTTGACTTTGGGTTTAAAGCTTAGACATACTTTGAGCCTGGAAGACTTCTTGTAGAAAACTGCAATATTTCTTTAATAAACATTTTTTGTTTGACAGAAACTGGTTACGTATAGGTCAGAAGGCACTTTGTGTGGCACAGAAGGTGAGCGGGCTAAGCTCCCCAATCGTGTTGAAAGAGGGAATTGTAGTGTGCATGTTGGTAAAACAGATCCATGCCAAAGCGAAATAGCAAATGCTGCTCTGCTGAGAAGTTACCTGACTTTTGAACTTGACACAGGAGGGCTGACACTATGATGGATGGGGAGCGGTCAGTGGAATTATAAACAGGCCAGTGGCAGGTGATGAGCTAAGACACTACCTCTCACTGGAAGTTGCCACTGGGGCAAGCCTGCTCATGCAAGCAGAGCTCAAAATGGCCATCTGAGGAGCAAGGGGGAGGGGGGAGAAGGAACAAGAAAAAGGAGTAGCATGCCCTTGCCTGGGAACTGTAAATCAAATGGGTTCTACCACTGCTGTGGCTGCAGCTGGTAAAAGAAATCAAAACCCCTGTTCTACTGCTCTAGACTCAACTAACACGGGCCCCTGCTTCTCTCTCAGTTCTTCCGATGACAACCGTACACTTCCTGGAGGACAGCTGGGACCGCGCAAAGATTTAGGGGGTAGCGCGCCGTGCTGCAAGCGCCTGGCACCCCTGCCTTTGCTTCGTTACCTGGGCTGAAGATCTGTAGCAGCTGCTCCTTGGTCCAGTTACAGGATGTGATGACGAAGAGGCCCTGGGGCCTCAAGACCTGCCTCAGAGAGGCCACATACTGGGCCTTCCCCTGCTGCCCGTCCTCAGGATTGAGGCTGATGGCGTCGAACGTGCCCTTGTCGATACACATGTCGAAGGAACTGAAGCCAGAGGGAGGGTGGAGGAAATCCATTACCTGAAGTGGGAAAGAAAGGCAGAACTGATGAGTGCAGTAGAGGACAGGGGTTGAGACTTTGTGCACAGACTGGCCTGTACATCTCTGCAGTCGACACATGCCACACCAGAATCACAGAGGATGGGATTTTATGATTAAAACAGAACGGTGTGGGGAATATGGTTGTTTAACATCCTGTTATGGTGCACTCTCCAAACATAACACTGGCAAATTTTTTTTTTAACTTCCTAGTCCCAAACACACACATGAGCTAAAAGGTCCAAATGAAAGCCCTCCTCTGTCCAAGTCCAGGCGTTGAGCCATAGAAGCTACCATTACATTACTGCATGCATATCTACCCACAAGCCCCTGCATGCCTGGTTTTATGAGCCTCAGAAATGTATACATCCTGCACCGATCACACTGAATGAGTTTCACCACTGGGAGCAAATTAGCAACTTGCACTGAGTTTGACTGGGGCATTGAATCATACCATGCAGTGCCGGACATCAGATCCAGGCAAGGTATGATTACCCTTATGTGTCTTCCTTTATTTTAAACACGTAAGTAGATTCAAGCCTCAAACACAGACACAGACACACACACACAAATATACACACATAGCAGCAGTGTTCCTGTTTATTGGAAGCATGGACGTGCTGCCAGCATGCCGGCCAGCCAGCACACAACTCACCCGTTGGCCTCCAGACTAGGGTCAATATTGGCTGTTTTGTAGAACCATCAAACCAGGCTCATTCTGTGCACTGTGTGTGAGTTTCTAGGCATACATGCACGATCCACAACCACCTGGGAAGGATCGCGTACAGCTACATATATAACTGCCTTGAAACTTGTTTTTCTTTCCCCATAATTCTCAGCATACATGTCCAGTCCTGGCCTGGTTGTTTTTTTATGAAGGGGAGGTAAGCAGAGCTCCATCAGTTTAACATCTCCATGCAAACCTTCCCTCCAGTGACTGTAGGACAAACACAGCCTTCTCTCTCCAGGAGTGGAGCTCAGAGACTGGCCACTGGGCTCCTGTCTGCCACACTCTGCCAAGCGCCAGTGGCTTAGCCTGTGTGTCTGTCTGTCTGTCTGAACAGTGATAGACAAGACGGACCTTTAGAGGAGTACTCAGGTATTGACTAGATTTAGGAAATAGTGTGAGAAAAAGGCGTGGGTACATACTAATCTTGCTATTTTGTCGTTGGTGCCAATAGACTGACTTTTCATGATTACCTGTATTCATGTTCATCTCTTTTTTTGTATGCACTGTTTTACATGCAAAAGAGCCCTAAGTCAAACTGGTAATGGGATTTACAAGAGCCAGTGATCTGTATTCTGATATTAATTACTATATCTAAGAAACATCTTTCCTGTAAATATCCTCTGTTATGGCCTGAATTGATTAAATTGTAAATTGCTTTAGTTTGATACTAACCTCAATGTTTACATCAGCAAAGCCCCCTTCCCTCAGCACACTTTTGGCAAGCTCTACAGAACCAGGGGAGTAGTCTATACCAGTGAGGTTAGTGAAGCCCTTTTTGGCCTGCAAACAAACAAACAAACAAACAATTAAATAAACAGATACGTAAATGCACTGAAGGCAGGAATGTATGGAATCAGATCAATGCCATAAATATTTTGTAATCTGTAATATAGATTTTGTATCTGTAACATAGATTTAGTATCTATGAAACCATCTACACTTTCAAAACCTATCTACAGATACGGATTTCAAATACGAAATGTATCTACACTTTCAAAAACTATCTTCACTTTCAAAATGTATTTACAGATACAGATTTCAAATACGAAATGTATCTACACTTTCAAAAACTATCTACACTTTCAAAAACTATCTTCACTTTCAAAATCTATCTGCAGGTACGGATTTCAGTTACGCATTACGGATAGGGATACGGATTTCTGTTACGAATTACAAAATCTTTTTGGCACTGTTTTTACAGCCTTTCTAAAGAGCCAATCAGCGCTTTTGGCAGATTTTCTAAAGCGCCAATCAACACATTGTATCCTGTACTGACTAGCCAATCAGCGCTAGCTTGCTGGCAACTGCTGGCCCGCTCATTATTCAATAGTTATAACCTAAAACCGCTCTGCCTAGGGAGAGATCTGGGGTCTCCCCCGCACGGTTTGAATACAATTCGGTGTGCGAACGCCGTGGGGGAAGTTAAACAAGCATGCCTTATGTCTGGCCCAAAGGCCTGATGAACACCTGTACTATTTAGTTAATCTTAGGCTCTGGCGATTCAGAGATCGCTTGGCTGCAGAACGCATTGTAACTAAGAAATTGGTCTCATATATCTCTTCCACTGAGACGCTAGAAAACTCGCTTCCACAAAAAAATACACAATAAAACGTTTTCAAGGACTTCAGAAAATGGTTACAAATAGCCTACCCCAAAGTGCCATGAAAAGAAACGAAAATGACATTGCAAGGTGGTTTTGAAATCAGGCTGGTCATTATCCAGCTGTTGAGGATGCATATGCACTTAACGGTATACCCCCAGCATCACTTTGCATGTGTCTGGAGAACAAGACAATAGCAGTCTGTCTGCTAAATGTTCTCATCGTGATAATGGGTCATAAGAATACTGTTCATGGTTAACTTAATTAAATGTATTAATAGGAGATCGGTCACGAAAATGCTAATGTTAGCTTTCGTTAGCTACCAAAGCAGATCCTAATATCTTCCATACAACGACAAGGGTCTTTGAAACAGGTGGAACGAAGTGTGGAGTGAAAACCACTACTGACTATGATTGTGCGTTTTACAATGACTTTATAAACAACTCCAAATATAGGACTTCTTACTTGTGCCATTTCTCGGTCTCTCATCCATGACTGCTGCATACACCGCTTCACTCAACTTTCCCAGTTACCAGCAAGCTAGCGCCGCTGATTGGTTAGTCAGTACAGGATACAATGTTTTGATTGGCGCTTTAGAAAATCTGCCAAAAGCGCTGATTGGCTCTTTAGAAAGGAAGTAAAGACAGTGCCAAAAAGATTTTGTAATTCGTAACAGAAATCCGTAACTCGTACTTGAAATCCGTATCCGTCTCCGTATCCGTAATGCGTAACTGAAATCCGTAACTGAAATCCATATCTGCAAATAGATTTTGAAAGTGAAGATAGTTTTTGAAAGTTTAGATAGTTTTTGAAAGTGTAGATACATTTCGTATTTGAAATCCATATCTGCAGATAGATTTTGAAAGTGAAGATGGTTTCACAGATACAAAATCTATATTACAGATACAAAATCTATATTACAGATTACAAAATATTTATGGCATTGATCTGATTCCATAGGAATGCTCATGTGTGTCTTCTTGATGTGTCTGTCTAACTTACCAGTTCCACTAGAAACATTCCATTCCCAGTCCCAATGTCCAATATGGTGATGTCATCCGTTAGAGTTTGTGTTTCAATCCATGTGATCACTCGATCCATGCTCTCTTCACCAAACCTGGAAATATAAGAAAGAGCTCAGTTGTAAAAAAGTTAACAGGAATATGTCTGGTTTGCAGTCTTATTTGCTTGGCTTTTCCCATAAACCTAATGCGCTTAAAACATTTGTGAGCTTTGCCAAAAGGCTAAAGAATGATATGTTATCTGACTGCAATCCCTTGGTGGTATGGGAGGCCCAATGCAAGCATCAATCTCTATGTGCTAAAATAAAAACACTTACACAAATGTCAGTTTAACATATGGGTTGGGTGTAACAGCTTTGAGAGCTATGCAAGAGATGCATAACCACCACAACCCAGTAATATGATTTTTTTTTTTAATAGAAAAATAAAAAGTGCCTCAAACACACACCAAATCTCACCGACGTCCCCAATGTCTTTAAATGTTTGGAGTTCCCTCTGATAGGCGTCATCCCAGCTGCAAAAACAGAGAAAAGACCAAATTAGTCCTCATTTAAAACGAATATAATTATTCTGAGAAAGCAGCGCTGTTCTCCCTAATGCATGTCACTTATGAATCTTGATTCTTCGTCTGAAGAGTTTGTTTGTATAATACATCCAAACAATGTTGCCTAGTACCGTCTATCGTTGAGGCATAACATCATAATTTTGCTCCAAAGCAGTTTTTACAAAACAAGCCATTTCAAAAAAAGAGTTCCCAATTAAATGTTTCAACATTACATTTATTTGGTTTATTCTTACTTACTGACCAGAACATTAATCTGACACTGGCGAGAGAGGACATGTGCCATCTAGCTGAGAGGCATGGCCAGACTTTCTAGCTGGCTAACATTATTGTTTCACCATGTACTTACTATTTTTTTGTCCCGAGCTTTGATGGTGTAAAATCGTCCAGGGCAGTGTCTTGAACTGTCTCCAAGGAGTCCTCAGTCGCGTTCTTGATTGCAGAACTGTCTTTCTCCATAACACTCATGTATTCGGTGGAAACGAGGTGAAAATTTCCTCCACAACTGGCGGAAACTAATCCTGATTGGTGGAGTTTTCGTCCATCAGTATGGTCCGGCTCTACCCACTTGTGCTGTCGTTGCCTCAAACACATATACTCCAGACACAGTCGTTTGAAGTAAACATGCTACATCCTACAATGCGAAATCACAAAAACCTTCATGATCTGATTGAATGACCACAGCGATCATCTTCAATTTAGCTAGTTCCAGGATATGACTTGTATGATTTTATGACGCGGTGAGGACCCGGTGCGACCGCGGGGAGTTGTGGGACAGGTGGGGATGTTTCCATCATGGCGGCATCAATTTCGGGTTATACTTTTAGTTCTGTGTGTTATCACAGCGCTAACAGCAACTCCGACCATGTAAGTATTATAAACCGATTACAGAAATATTTGAAATTCTATAGGTCAGTTTGCGTAGTTAACAGATTCACACAGTGTCTTTTACCAGTCTTGTCTAGCTCCTAAGATTTCCAGTGTCATCTTCCTGCTGGAGCTAGCCCTTTAGCAATCTGCAATCACCCCCTGTGACTGTTTTCTAGTTAGCCAACTAGCTAGCGGTTCGCTAACAGCTACCCAGCTAACTAATAGCTTGCTTGTCGATAGCCAACAGTTGATAGGACTTCTCAAGACGAGGCAGGTGTAAATTCCACAGGTGTTGTGTATGTACTTTTTTACTCGACGTTGTCTGTTTATTACAGTGGATGAATCGATTGTTGTAGCCTCTGCAAAACTAGCTTAATAGCGAGTTAACCAGTTAGACAGGATCTTCCCTTGCAAGCTAGCTAACTTGCAAGTTAGCTACCTGTCAAAACGATGTGTGAAAGTTGGTAGCGAGTTAGTTATCCCGACAAGTTCATGTTTTTACGTTTGACATTGACATTGTGCACAATTAAAATGCCACTATTTGGAGTGTAGGCAGTAATCATCAGAATGCTGCTGTTTTTGAGTGTGTTTAATTACCTATCTTCAACCTACAGGAAGTAAACAATTTGCAGTTAAGATAGGTTGCATTCTTGAAATACCTCAACTGGTATACAGCTCTTTATATTTATTTCCTTGCTGCTGCTGTGTCCTGTTTATAGAACTATCAATTAAATTACATAACACAACTAATAGAGAGTGGCCTAATGACACCGTGTCTTGTAGAATGCCAATGTAGTAAAAGACCATGTAGAATGCATCCACTTCTAGCAGACCGTAAAACAAAACAGCAAAGATTCTGTTCAGTGCTGACTTTATGCAAACCATAAAAGGAAACCATGTAAACAGAGATCACATTGAAGTATATGACACCTTCTTTGGATCTGACTGTTTTTTTTTAATTGTATTTATTTGCAGGAGGGGTTTTTATTGGGAGAGGTAAGAGAGGAAGAGACATTCAGCATCAGTGATTCCCAGATAAGCAATACTGAAGTCCTCAAAGTAGTAGGTAAGATCTATTCCTCCTTTCAGTTTGTCTTTGTCTGCCCTGATGGTGAGGCAGTTGGAGGTTCAAATACATGCCAAGACTTATCATAGATGTTGGTGAATATTGGCAAAACAGCCAGCTAAAACAGGAATAGGAAATAGGTGTGCAAGTGCTTTCCCCAGGATTAATTAGACAGGGCACAAAGAAGCAGAATTTACAGGAGAAAAGGAAGGTACATTTGGTTGATGTGGCATTTTTCTGGCATAGTCCACATGGCAGTTTTGACATTAATTCATTCGGTCACTCAGTCATTTATTAATTTTATTAGTAAGGAGACGTGACTGTATTGATAATGTTAGGCTTGCTCTGAGCTTTGTTTTATTATGAAATGTTTAGTTCAAGTCGCAGTCAAATGGAGAGGAAGCATTGTTGTCCCAGGAAGTGTTGTCAAAGATATTAAGCTTTAGAATGTTAGAGGGAGCGCGCCATCTTGAATTGTCATTTCATCTGTGATCAGATCCACACGCCAGACGCCGGGCCAAATGTGGTGATGTCATCCATGATGACCCGAGTAGAAATTTAAAAATTAGATTTCTTGAAGGTCTTCATTCATCTTGCTGGGACTAAGAACATTCACTGTCAATCAGCAATATGTTTGCCAAATATGTCTTATGGACATTTATAAAACAATTGGGTTCTAGCGCGTAATTTAGCTGTTTCTGATTGGACGAGAGACGTTCCATGCTATAGGTTATTCTTCAACCTACCTACAGTTACGGGACTTTTCACAGCTAAAAATAAATCACTCCGCGATGAAACATTCGCATTGATGATAACCGTTAATTCAAAGTTTTTAAAATTCCAAACCAAGACGTTGACAATGGAACTATTTTTTGTTGCGGAGAAACAATGGCGAAATAAACCATTTATAATCAATAACTTCGTGTTGAAATGTTAATTTGTTGACTGTAGAATTGTTTTATAAAAGCAATATAGCACTCGGTGGCTACGGCCGAACACCACCCGTGGGATTATCCCTTACCTACCCCACTCCCACGAGTGCTATATTGCTTAAATCACTATCACTATATGTATTCCTTTGGGTTTTTAGAAAACTCCACAACCAATGCTGTCCACATTCCCTTTGTTTTCTTTTAATAGTGCTTCATTTGTGTCTAGAGAAAGTGTGAGACAGACCTGTCACACAATGTCTGCTCTACACACAAAACTTAAGAGATCTAAGTGTAGCTTAATTTTTGGCATTTCTTAAGCCCACTGCCTATTCTGTATAGATCTGACTATGCCTAGAGTAAAGGGGTTAAAACACATTTATGCAAATGCTTTTGTGAGCTCTGGGATGCTGAAGTGTTCACACAGAACCACCACCTCAAAAAAGCTTTGATTCAGTTCTGGCCAAAATCATTTCACAAACCAATGCATTGCTGCTAGTGTTTTTTGCAGCCTTTTGGAATGACAAGTGTTGAACTTACAAGGTTGACCAACTGTGTTTGTATAAGACATAACAGTGTGGTAAGCATGCTGATAACATTGTGCCGTTGGAGCCGACTCCTGTATGAAACGTTGTGATTACGTTGTGATTGTGTTTGTTTTTCTCCTCAACAGAAATCCATAATCATGAACCATGCGCTCATCTCTTTAGGTAAGCAATGTATTTGACCTGCTCTCACAAGAGCTTTTTCCTAACTATAAAAGTAATCTTCTTGTCTGTGTAATTTTTGTGTCTCATTTTAGTTGCATCAGACTCGTGCTCCCTTTGGGAAGTTTTACAGTGTTCATATGTTTGTCATCGGAGGTGCTTGGGTAATAATACTTCTCTTTGCACTTTGGCGTTCTCAGCTTTTATGACTATGGGGGGAAAGTGAACGAGGAGAATCTCAACAGAATTCTTAAAGACAGAAGGAAAGTAAGTGGTGGGGATTTTTATGCTGATAAATTCCATTCTATTCTAAGCTTTATTTACTTAAAACCCTACACCAAAATGTTGTACATTTTTTGGGCGCAGATGGTATTGACAAAACATAGAGGAGTAAACGTTTAGTTTAAAACCAGTTGGATGCTAGAAAAAAGAGAGAGAATGATGTAAAATGAAATACATTATATTATTAAAAACAGGCATTTGATTTGCACAGTGAGTTGTAAAATGTTATTTGTCTTCACATAAAATGTCTTGATTGTGTTCCCTTTTTCCTCAAGAATGTTATTGGCTGGTACCGGTTCCGTCGGAACACCCAACAGCAGATGTCATTCCGGGAGCAGGTGATCCACAAACAGCTGACCAGCCTCCTGGGTGTGCCTGACCTCGTCTTCCTGCTCTTCAGCTTCATCTCCACCGCCAACAGCTCCACGCACGCGCTGGAGTATGTGCTCTTCAGGCCCAATCATAGGTGAACACACCCACATCCACACCCACACACACAACCTTTGCATCTGCATTCCATCATTGGGTTTAAATGCATGATGCAAAGTTTGTAAAACACTGGATTTTGGGGGGACCGTACATTAAGTTGGGACTAAAGGTTCTCCAGGCGTTCTTGTGGTGTTACCAAAGACATCCAAAGAACTGGTAAAGGCCAGATGAAGTTACCTGTGTCTGCCACAAGGGGGCACACTCTAATGAAATTTGCCTCAGTATTGGCATGGTGTCCAATCGCTACAAGACCCACTTCAGTTGAGGAGAGAAGAATGTGTCATGGTGTAACTATGTCATGGTGTAACTATGAGAAGAATGTGGAAGAGCTGTTTCACAACAGTGAGTGCTGAGTATGGGAATGTAGGCAGTTGAAAGGTTAGTGACATTATTACTGATAACATTATGCAGAACTAACTGCAGTCCTTGCCAGAATACACCACATTGTTTTATCACCCCTACGGCTTAGTCCACAAACTCATGTAAAAGTGCCAAATCTAATACACACACCCACACACACGCAACCTTAGGACCATCTGTTTAGACCTAATCTTCATACTCTTCATATTATTTAGATAAAAGGCTGTTCAAAAGTTAAGGCTGAGAAAATTAGAAGAGAAAACAAGAGGAACTAAATTGAATCCTCTCTGAATGTGGAGTTACCCATATATGATATTTTACCAAAATAGGATACATTTACTTTGCAAAGTGCATAGTGTAAACATTATTATTCTGGATGATTTTAAAACAATAATGTTAACCAAGAATAGTCAACACTCAGTACTCGTCACTGTATGTTAAATTCTTTGAAAAGAAGGTGATGTATAACCATAAACTATTACTCCTGTTGTTGACAACCTGTTGAATGTTATTTGCTAATGGAGCTCAACGCAAACTCAGAAAAAAAAACCCTCTCCTCTCCGTCTGTGTGTCTGTCTGTGTGTCTGTCTGTGTGTCTGTCTGTCTGTCTGTCTGTCTGTCTGTCTGTCTGTCTGTCTGTCTGTCTGTCTGTCTGTCTGTCTGTCTGTCTGTCTTTTGCATGCAGGTATAACCAAAGAGTTTCTCTTAGTATACCCAACCTGGGGAACACCAGCCAGCAGGAGTATAAGGTGTCCTCAGTCCCCAACACGTCCCAAAACTACGCCAAGGTCATCAAAGAGCATGGGTGAGTAGATGTGCGAGGAGCCGGTAAGAATAGACTAGGGTGAAGTCACCCCTGTTAAATAAGTCAGACATAGTATGTCCATATTATTAAGCTTCTGTGCAGAATCTATAGAGGCTGACGTGCATTTGACACCATCATATGTATCCAACTGATGTGCCATGAAACAAGTCTAGATTTATGAGAATTTTTGTGTGTGTGTGTGTGTGTGTGTGTGTGTGTGTGTGACTGACTGTGTGTGTGTCTGTGTGACTGTGTGTGTGTGTGTCTGTGTGTCTGTGTGCGAGAGTGTGAAGGAGTGTTAAGCAGCAGGAGTAAGTGGGCCTCTCCATTTCTGTCACACAGCAGGGATGTCAGGGGTTTGAGGTAGAGAAGTGATTAGCTAAAGCAGGTGATTAAAGTGTCTGACTGAAAGCAACACGCTAGTGAGAGGGAGAGGGAACGAAAGAAAGCAAGACAGACAGAGACAGACAGACAGACAGAGACAGACAGACAGAGACAGACAGACAGAGACAGACAGACAGAGACAGACAGACAGAGACAGACAGACAGAGACAGACAGACAGAGACAGACAGACAGAGACAGACAGACAGAGACAGACAGAGACAGACAGAGACAGACAGAGACAGACAGACAGACAGACAGACAGACAGAAAGGGGGAAGAGAGTGAGAGGTGGGGAGGGAGACAGAGGGAGGGCAGAAGCAAAGGTCTCTCACTTGGTCTCTCACTCTGATTTTCTCTGTGTCACCCTGGCTGTCCCTGGTGTAGAGAGTGTGAGAGTGCTGATTAGATCTGTGTGTGTGTGTGTGTGTGTGTGTGTGTGTGTGTGTGTGTGTGTGTGTGTGCGCTATTTCAAACCAGGCTTACTGAGATCAGCTGTTTTCTCACGGCCCAGACTCTGACCCTCAGTCCCAGCCCACTTCACTTTAAATATGCCTCACGGGCTACCCAAGGCCTTCCTGCTGGCATCCATAATCAGCTAGGAAAAAGCGCTGCTTGAACTGCCAGTGTCTGGATTGTTAGTCATAGAAGACCTCCAGCTGATGTAGCTGTGTGTGTGTCTGTGTCTGTGTCTGAGGTGTACAGTGGCGCCACCTGCTGGGGGGTGGGGAGTGAGTTGCCTTGAACAGGAGATTGATCTACAGGCCAAAGACAAAGGCTATCTGAGCTACTGGCCAATCTTCCCCCTGTTTAAAAAAGATATATTTAAATGCTAAATACTCTGAATGCTTTGCAAAGTTTTTAGCATCATCTCCAACATGTATCATCTACCAAGCTTGTTAGCTTTTATCAGTGCTAGTTGTGCTGTTGTTGATGTTTGCAGGTTGATGTAGGCTCATTAGTTTTAGACATGAAACAAACTATGTGTTGCCTCTATAAGGGATCTGTCTAAACAGATTATATAGGGACATAAATGTGACAAGGCCCCTTTTCTCTCTGTCTCTGTCTCTCTCTGTCTCTCTCTTTCTCTCTCTCTCAGAGCTGAGTTCTTTGATAAAGATGGCGTGATGAAAGACATCCGCACTATTTTCCAGGTCTACAGTGCATTGCAGGAGAAAGTCCAGGTGAGAGTCAGCATTAGACTGCCAAACCTGCTTTCAGCTGGTCTTCTGATGACCTTCCCCGGTCTTAATTTTTTTTTTTAAGGAATTAGTTTACTCGTCAAAAATGTTTTTCGTTGGACTGTAGTCAGCACATTTATTACGGGTTTCCTAGGACATGCATAAACGCAAAGTAAAAATCAAATGGCAAAGATACTTAACATGACATAACATGACCAAACATATAAGATAAAAACATAAAAGATTAGAAGTTATTATACTATCCTGTCTTATATGAACTAAATAAAATAAGATAAGATAAAACATATAAGATGCAAGATAAGGCATTACAGGTGAAAATGAAATGAGATGAGGTGAAACAACTGAATCTAAAATAAAGCGATATCTAATCAAAAGCTTGTGGGAAAAGATATGTTTTTTTCTCTGCTTTTAAAAGAATATACTGTTGTGATGGACCTTTCAGTTCATGTGCATGGGGATTCCAGAAAGTGAGTGCATAGTGACTAAAGGCACCATAGGCTGACTTTGTAGAGGTGCAGTGAGGAGACGTTTACTTGATGATCCATACTTGTGAAAAGTGCATGAGAATAATCTAGTCTACTAGAAATTATAGTAATGAGTGAGTGATGTTTGTGTCTTCGGTGGACATGGATATCATGTGTGGTTGATGTTATTCCACAGGCAGTGTGTGGAGAAGTGGACAAAAGTGAACGTGTGAAGGAAAAAGTCCAGGAGGACGTGAACAAACTGAAGCAGCAGATCACCCTCAGGAAACGCAAGACTGCCGATGAAGAAAGGAGTAAGTCACGGAACTCTAAACTGTATGCATTGTTATACTCAACACTGCGTTTTATTTTACTTACTTGGTGGCATGAACTTCATCAGGGAAGCTGTCAGACATTAAATGTTGGTGCGCCCACACCTTTTCACCTGACAAAACAGTGTGAGTGTGAGTGTGAGTGTGAGTGTGAGTGTGAGAGACAGACATGCAGTGTAGTAAGTCCTACTTCATCCCCTCCATTTTTTACTCCCTGTCTGTCTCCACTCTCCTCCTCCTCTCAGGACTGCAGGAGGCAGACAGTGCAGCCCAGCGCTCCTCTCCAGAAAGCTCCACAGCGCCTTCAGGCAGCACCTCTCCTCATCCAGCAGCTCCACCACTACTCCCACCACTCTCCTCTCGCCTGGCCTTCCAGCAGACCCCCTCGTCTGTGGAGCGAGCGGGAGGCTCTGCCCCTCTCGGCGGCCTCCCCACTGCAGCAGCCGCGGCCTCAGCAGCTTCGACCTACATGGACGTGCTGGGCCCAGACCCGGCCAGCGCTCTGCTCCTGCCTCGGCCTCAGGCCGTGGGCTCGCCGGGCCACCCATCCCCCAGCCTGGGCCTCGGCAACGGGGACGGCTCCAGCTCCGACTCCCTGGACCGACAGGCGGCTGGCCAGGAGGAGGATGAGGACGAAGACGATGAGGACGAGGACAGTAGTGAGTATGAGAACCTGGTCAGCATGACAACGGCAACCGCGGCGGCCCCTTCACCGTTGTCGGCAGAGGTGCTGAGTATGGGGCGACCCCCGGCGTTGAGGCCAGACGGAGATACACAGAGTTCCCCAACGTCTTAGAGGAGACCGGTACAAAGGAGGAGCGAAACAAATGAACGAGAAATAGAGATGGGATGGAGAGAAGGGAGGAGAGCTGTCCGAAAAGGTTGTCTGGGACAGGACTGTGAAGAACATCATGTGGTTTGTGGGTTTATCTTTGGCCCGTCAGATGAGGTGAGCAGTGGCACGGACGGTTTTGCCAACAACCTTGCTGGCAACCTTGCAAAAAATGTGTGAGAGGGAAAAGACAAACAAGTGACATTTAGTGTGTGTGTGTCTCTTTCTTCCTCTCTTGCTCTCTGTTTGAAGACTCCTTCTCTGTCAGGTGGACAGACCCGAGATTTGCCCCGGCCCTAACTGGCTCACTCAGTGATCTGACATCTGCTACCAACCTCCAATGGCCGTCGTTTTACCATTTACCTCGTGCACTACTTTTGCCTTCGTTCAATGTTTATTTAACAAGATAAGCAAAGGGAAAAGATAAAAATGCCTTCTGCGGCCTTCAAACTCATCCCTAGGAGAGCCAGATCATTGGCCGAAGATTTATTTAGTTTTGCTCTCATGTTTTGTTTATTCAGTAACAAACAGGAAAAATATATGTGTGTGTGTGTGTGTGTGTGTGTGTGTGTGTGTGTGTGTGTGTGTGTGTGTGTGTGTGTGTGTGTGTGTGTGTGTATGTATGTATATATGTTATGTATGTATGTATGTATGTATGTATGTATGTATGTATAGATATAGCTATATACACACAGACACACACACACACACCCACACTTGATCGATATATATATGGAATCGATCCACTGCAACTAAATCACCTGCACGTTGCAGAGGTTGGACTACTGACTGTCCCTAGTGCAGTTTTTGTTTAATTTGTTTGTTTTTTCCAATTGCGAAACAAAACATGTTTGTCCTCATGCAGTGGCCTCTATTGTCGGTGTAACAAAGAGTGGAGGTTTGATCAAAGTTATAGTCCTTAGCACCACTACTGTTAGGTCGTGGTCATGTGATTTCCTGTCTTACTTTTTGAAGGGGGAATATGCGAGTAACCGTGACTAACTGTAATCAACTGTCACCTGATGAGAAAATGTTGTCCTTGGCGTTTTGAGTTCTTTGTTTGTTCCTCCCCGGTGTATGACATTGCTCTGCTCTTCTGCTGCGCACTGCGTGAGCTGTTGTTATTTTGCTGCCCTCCAGAAGAGCTCATTCGGTCTGCCTGTGCTTAAACCTGAGGGAATGACTAACTGTGGCGTGCCTGTTTGGTACATCCTAACATAAGGGTACTGATGCACACACACACACACACACACACACACACACACACACACTACTGTAGCTTTACTAATCCACCCATGCTTCAGCTTGCTTGTTTTAACACCACGGGCCTCCTCCATTACCGCCTACTTACTGGTTGGTGAAGACAAATAGGGAGAGATAAAAAGAGGTTCAGTATTTGTGTTTAAGGTCAGACTCCATCACAGACAGTCCCACATACAGTCAGATCAATATGATGGTGGTTACTGATCGGGAAACAGAGAGGAAGTCTACACTGATGTGTTTGACATTGTTCTGCGTCTCGTCTGCACAGCGTTAGCTATGAATCTGAGTACACTTTTCATACCCTCCGAGACGTAGGCTGGTTTGAGGTGGGAAAGATTATGATGGCTTTTTTCGAACTTTAAGTGGTTTAGATTGATTCAGTTAGCTCACAAGGCTGAAATGCCTAGAAGTCCCAGACAGGGTGCAAGCTGAAAATACAAGGTAGTCAGTCGTCCTATCCCCTTTCATCCAAGCAGGTGGGTGGAATGGGCCACCAAGGCAGGAATGAGGGCTGACGCCTACATGATGCACCTCACAGTATAACACCCACACCCTGTAGAACAGCCGTGCCTTAAACACTCCCTTCACCACCATACTGTTCCTCTCCTCTGGACACATTTGACTTGCATACAGATGCTTACTGGTCAAATGCTCCTCACTGAGGCTTCACTATCTCACAACTCGGTTGCTTGCAGATGTGTGGAACTTTATTCCTGGACAATGACTCAAGCCTACTCACAAGAGTTGACCATGTTTGAGTTTAAAGTTTTTGTTTTTGTTTTTTATTATTATTTATTTATTCCAGGACAGGGTTAATCCCTTTTTAGTAAAAGAAAACAACAGCTAAGTAACCTATTTAGGGAGGAGTGTTTGGACCTGAAGCAGGACTTCCAGTTGATAAATGAGAATAAGTGTGGGCAGCATCCACTGGTGTCTTCCACTCCTCTTCGAACTTATCAACAAAACAAACAGACAAATAGCTGATGTGGTACTAAGTCTGTCTTGGGGTATGTCTAGTTTCCTAGCACATAAAAATGTGCTTTGTAACCGCCATGTTAATCTACTGTAAATGTTTTATATATAAACAAGTGTCAAGCATTGGCTCTGTTGTGGCTGGTTCATAAAAACAAAATTTGGTAGAACTGTAATTGTCTTCAAGCATAACCACCGTGCAGTCTAGTTTGAGAGACAGTGTGTGTATGTATATGATCTTTAAAGCTATAGCACAACAAACTATGCTGCATGAGCAAAGCATGGGCACGTGGATTTTAGGCCCGGGGTCATTGGTGTCAGATCGGAGCAACCATGAAAACTGGCTGTCCTAACTTTGTTCTTATTGGTGGAATTGAGAGTGAGGTTCGTGATTTGTTGCATTGTCAATGCAGATGGGGTCTACATAAAATACCGGTAACCCAAATGTGATTTTCTTTATTTTTTCACTGTCTCTCTTTGCTAACCCCCTAACCCCCCCCCCCCCCCCCCCCCCGTTGTGTATTCTTTGAAATTGCACCATTGCGCTGTTATTGTTTGTTTGTTTGTTTAAATCACTTAACAAAGAATGGAAATGGTTTCTATTTGATCACTGGAAGCAAATGTAAAATAATAATTAAAAAAAAACGTGATTTAAGAGTAAACAAACCAACTATAATGAATGTAGAATGTAGCCGAGAGGGGTTAAGGTGTGGGGTGGAATCTCACTTAACTTCCTGAAGTTCATCTCTGTGCAAATGGGATTGGTGTTCATATGGGAGCCCCCAAAACTCCCCGCCCCCCGCCCACCCTTGCTACTGTTACTCTAATCACAGACACCACACAGGACTCCTATCTGTCTGGTGGCCAAGAAAGGAACAGATTCTTCCATTTTGAGGGTAATAAAAGTATAATAATGATCCTCAGTATTGCCAGAGTGGTCTGTTCACTTGTCTATATTTCCTTTCCCTTTTTTTCAAATTTTAAATGCCACCATTTTGATATATGAAAAATATAAGTATAAGAGAAATTACATGAATATATTGTGATCTTCACCAGTATGTGGCTGAACTGGTGTGTGCATATAAGCAATGATTTCACCTCTTGTTGAGAGGGAGACACACAATGTTTATATTGTTGAGATCCGCAACTAGAAAAAGAGAAGAAAAACAGCTGTTGAAATAAGGAGATGGAAATACTGGGAGAAAATGTGTTCTCAGAACAAATGATTGATATTACACAGGTAGAGATGGTACCTCCACCACTCTCTGTGCCGCTATACTGAAATGTCAGCATAAGATCGCAATAAATGTATAATGCAATCAGGTCGAGACTACATGAAGGTAAATTATCTGTATTTTCAGTCTGCCATCCAAAGTTCAAATGGCCATCCAGAGAAAAAACGTAAAGAGGGCATTCTTATACATTCTATGCCTCTTAATGTTTTTTAATGGACAAGGGGCCATGGTATATCATACAACATGTATCTACATTGTTGTCCCAATTGGAAAGTTCCTTTGAGAAAGGCCTCAAATGCATTATCATTTTTATGATGCAGAATTACTAGTGTTGACCACAGTCCTTGTTTTTCTTTAATTTGACATAAATCCAAGTGTCCCAGTAATTATAAATTGGACATTAAACCAGCTTGTCATTAGATCAGCTGTTAAATAACAATCACATTTGAGACTGTCAAGGTGTTTGATGTTTTTACAGTAGACTATAATCATTATCCACAGTGAAATAATTTAAAACTTGTGGTAAAAAATAGAAAAAAATCAAATACAATTATGAAATAATATTTAAAAAGACACTGACACTGAATTTGATATATAGAACTTGTATTGCTTTCTTGGTGCAAGTTAATTTATATGCATAACTTTCTTGAACCGCTACAAGTATATAATGTAGCTAATAGGCCTGCCATTGGTAAGCTGTTGTAATGCTGCATTCCATCCGAGGACGGTGAAATACCAAGTGTTTATACCGGTTCATTTATCAGCCATGAGGATATGTGAATTAACCAAATAGAAAAAAAGATGAGCTCTATTACCCGAATCCGGTCCAAACCATTGCCTTTGCGAAAGCCAACTACAACGTTCGTGACGTCAGTGTCGAGGTCCTAGCATGTAAACAAATAAACAGCTGGTCGATGCAGTGCTTGCGCGGTGGCTTAATTTAAAGGGAATGTCTACTCATACGACCTGTGCTATGCTTGCACCCCGTAGGCCACTACCAAAACCCTAAAGGATTCTTAAATGAATTCAACCTACCACAAGACGTGTGCTTTGGCCATTCCCATAAATCTCGCGTTTACATCGCTGATTTTTTAAACTATATCCTAAAACATACCACCCTAGGATTGCATTGATAACGGTACTGACACTTATTAACATAGATTCAAACGCCTTGAGAAAACAAACACATTTCGACTTAGTATTGTGTTCAGTGAAAAGATCCAAGTGCGCTGACAGTTGTTTGTTGTCACTGCAGATATTGCTGCGGTAGAAATTTCGGTAGCGATGACATCATTCCTTTAGCAACACGAAACAAGCGCCATTGTGGCTCGAAACGTGTTATGTTGGCCTTTCCTTTTTGCCTATCACAGTGAGCCAAGAGGGCGAATATGGGCTACAGTTTCATAATTCGTCGACATCAAAGGCTGGTGCAACGAAGCCTTCAAACCATTGGCAACGAAAGAGGTAGTTCCTCATAGGTCAATGCGAGGTATACAGAAAATTACCCAATCAGCTTAGTGGGCGAATCCAGGTGATAACCCTCCTCCCGTCTCTGTGGAGTAGGTTTATTTTGGCTTTTCCCGTTTCCCCATCGCCGCCATTAGACTTAGACAGCTAGGCGGTCAGAGATGGGGATTAAAATTATTTAAATCACAGAAACTCGGCCTTGAAGACTGTCTGTTTAGGCTACAATGTACGGCTCTCGCCCAACTGGGAAGTGCAGAGGAAATGTAAATATGGTGCTGTTAGAGAAATGAGGGTGTAGGGGAACTCGGTGTGGGGCTGGAGGGTTGGTGCGGATTGGGTTGCATTCGGAAAAGACTGAGAGAGGCCAGAGGAACATATCGGTGCTGCAAAGGGACTAGTGGTTGCAAAGAGAAGAGTAGTCACAAGAAAAGGTAAGGCCTGCCTTCCAGCTCAGTATTTATACCAAGTAAATGTATATTGAGCGATAATCTCTTGTCTCGACGGGGTATTTAAAACAACAACACAGCCTACTTCGGTCCACATCGTTAACATTTCCATGTTGTATGCTACATTAGGCAAAATGTTTCGTAGTCTGCAGTTTTCATACACGGAACAGGAAAAACACGTTACAACAGTGACAAATGAAGCGCTTGGATCATTAGGGGAGACCCTGCAGCGATAGGAATAGCTAACTTACTTGAAGCAGACACGCATTACCTAAGCTGATAGATCGCATGATTACCTGTCGCCTGTTCCCAAGTCGAGGTGTCCTCATGTCATTGGACTTTCTTCACGCAACCGCCTGATATGCAGTCGCCCTGTTGTTGTTATTTTTGTTCGCGGTGCTATCTGCAGTTGGCAGTTGTTGTCTGTCGCGGTTATGTTGAATTTCGAGCAAAGGGTCGACTAAAGTTTATTGCATGTAATGTCCCTAAGTAACGTAGGCTGATTAAGCTGCCCCAGCAAGATGACCACCGGAACTTGTTGTTAACCGTGATACATGGAGATACATAATATCAGAGAGGCTTGTGTCGCCTTCCGAATTGTTTTGACATAGCCTACTTGTAAACGTTCTCTAGATACATTCCATATTTCCAGTCTACTCAATTGTTACGTTAGTCTCATGTTCGCCAGTCAGGTTTTAGTTTGATGATCAGAGTGCTCTACCCGTTGAAACTATCGATCCATAATATTCTTACTTTTTTTTCTAATCTTTAGATTGCAAAGACGAGCTTACTCGCAGCAAGCAGGTAAGAGTTATTGCCCGCCAGTTGTTTATAGACAAATTCAAGCAAGTACTATACCCCTATTCTTATCCCCCCTAGTCGGAGCATGCGCTATCTCATAATAATGTCTGAATGTTTCACAACCAACCCTAGCGCGTCCCCCCAGGAGTAGCCTATAGCTTCACATCAAGATAACTTAAAGTAGGGTACTCTATTTCAGTTGATCACAATACGTGTAGAACAAACAGACTAGGAAATGCTAACGCAATTGTTGCCACTCTAGTGCGAATAGCGAGCCTTATTAACCAAATAACAAGGATTCAGCCAAAAGTAATAGCCAGTGGGTAGGTGTCATCTTTGTTTTGATACATTTTGACAAGCACACGAAAGATCTGAATGAGAGATTGGGAGCTGAGGGTCATTTGATGTCTACACACCTTTCCCTTTTGTCCCCAAACCCAATGGTGAAATGCAAGTATTGAATATAAATTAGTAGAATAGAAGTAATATGGCAGTTGATAATTTGATGTCATTGTTGATTTGTTCTGTATAAACCCCGGTTTTATTCTTGGATAGCGGTCTGCCAAGCCATTGTATAGATCTGGTCTCCTTTTCTTCTTCTTCTTCTGCTTTTTCTTCTTCTTCTTCTTCTTCTTCGTATCTCTCTCACTCACTCAATCCCTCTTTCTTTTGAATTATTAGAATCTTCTAAATGGTGTGCAATACATTCTGTTGTCATAGCTACTAAATGAAAACTGTTTTGCATCGGGGGTCATGTTGGCCATGCCTCGGCTGGTGTTGGCTTTGGGTTACACTACGCTCTGTAATGTTGTGCTCAGGTGAGTTGTGACTGGAGTTGCTGGGCAAGAAACTGGGTCCATTTTGGCTCCCTTCTCACTGTGCGCACAGGCTCCCATTCTGTGACTTGAAGCACATTAGTGCCGGGTCAATACTGCTCGCCTTTGTTCTAGTGTGTGTTTTTGTTTGTTAGTTTTTTGTTTTTGTTTATTTTGTTCATTCAACTGGAAACATTTTCAGGAATTATCATGTCATCATGCTGCTGTGGCTTCAGTCAGAGCTGTTTTTGGAACCATACTGTGTGTGTGTGTGTGTGTGTGTGTGTGTGTGTGTGTGTGTGTGTGTGTGTGTGTGTGTGTGTGTGTGTGTGTGTGTGTGTGTGTGTGTGTGTGTGTGTGTGTGTGTGTGTGTGTGTGTGTGTGTGTGTGTGTGTGTGTGTGAAAACATTGTCTTTGTCAGAGTCATTTGGGCCCATCCTGACACTGGGTAACAGAGGACCCCAGAACAGATGACTGTATGACCTCTGCATGCTGCTTCAGTTTGTTCTGTAAATGGCTGAATATTTATACAAAAACTTTACAATGATGAGTGGTTGTGTTGTGTAAGGATAATTTGATAATGAATTGAGCAGCATACCTTAAGTGTTTCTCTAAGTTGTCACAGATGATGAATTTTAACAGCATCCGCATGGCATTTTAAGAGACAGATGAGCCGTTTTACTTGACTAAGAACTGATATACTTGGAGTGTAGTTAAGATTAAATGATGCAGAGCAACCTTGCTATCTCTTGCAACAAGGATTCGGATGGCATTTTAAGAGACAGATGATCCGTTTTACTTGACTGATATACTTGGAGTGTAGTTAAGATTAAATGATGCAGAGCAACCTTGCTATCTCTTGCAACAAGACAGATTTTCTTAGCGTTGCCTCAGCTGTCCGTGTGTGTGTGTGTGTGTGTGTGTGTGGTTTAACAGAACGTAAGTAAGTAATCAGCCTGTGTGCTATTTTGATGTATGCTATCAGGCAGAGTATAAGGCTCCAGTTGGTCTTGTTTTATTGTCTTCTGAGACACTTTTACAATCTGATGTACAAGTCAAGTTAGCCATGCTCCATTAGCCGTTACTGCCAGATATTATTATGTGATCTAATAACTTGATGGATGTTACCACAGTGCTGATTCTGCATTGTTTACTGACTGGTTTACCCACTGGTTTACCCACTTTTCCTCTGAACGCTAGTCCTGGAAGGTGGGGATGATAGGCCAACTGCATCAGTGATTAAGCTGTGCCCTGTACAGATAATGCTTTAATAGGGTACGTGTGTAGTCCACCGTGCCAATTCCCCTTGTGTAATTGTATGTTTGTTTTGTTGTTTTTGTTTCCCACCATGCACAGTATTCGTGTGTGTGTCACCAGTGTGACCTCCTGCCGGTGGGAGGTAGAAAGCTGCGGGGTGCGCCAGAGCGAGGATGAGCGAGTCGGCCGTCAAGTGGGCGTGTGAGTACTGCACCTACGAGAACTGGCCGTCCGCCATCAAGTGCACCATGTGCCGTGCCCAGAGGCCCGGCGGCCCCATCATCACCGAGGAGCCCTACAAGATCACCCCGGCCCTGGACACGCCCTGGGACCCGCCAGCGCCGGTCGTGGGCTCCACGAAGGGTGGCTCCAGCCTGCTTATCTGCCCGGACTCGAGCACCCGACCCCGGGTGCAGCTGGCCGACGAGGCCCCTGAAAGCACCACTAAGTGGTCATGCCATATGTGCACCTACCTGAACTGGCCCCGAGCCATCCGCTGCACGCAGTGCCTGTGTCAGAGGCACCAGCAGCAGAGAGACTCCCCATCTCCTCCACCCCCTCCTCCCGCGCCCAGGTCCAGAAGTCCCGGTGAGACTCCTCAGACCTCCAGCACGCCTGGTATCCCACCACCACCACCGCAGCAGCAACAGCAACAGCAACCTCAGCAGCAGCAACAACAACAACAACAACAACAGCAGCAACAGCAGCAGCAGAGGACTTCCCCAGTCCAACCCGTCACCACGCCCCCACAGACTCCCACCCCAGACCCGTGCGAGGAGCGGAATGACCGCAACCGGATCAACCGGATCAACACCACCCAGTACGGCCAGCAATGGGTCTGCGCCGCCTGTACCTACGAGAACTGGCCCAAGAGCCGTCGCTGTATTGTGTGCGACCACCCAAGGCCCAACCACCTCACACCCCCCTCGGGAGGCTCCCCGGAGCCTAGCGAGCCCGGTGGTGGCACTGCCGGCATTGTTACCGGCATCCCCTCCGGCACTACCATCACAGCGCTCAGCCCGCCGTCCTCTTCGCCCACCGTCAACGAGCAGTACCGCGAGCGTTGCCGGCTAGGTGTCGGCATGGGCTGCAGTGGCACTGGCGGCACCAGGAGAGCTTCGCCGCCGTCTTCGGGCCGGCCGCTAGAGCCTGAGCTGCGGACGATGGAGTTTCAGCGCATTGAGCTGGCGGCCGGCGGAGGGGTCGGGGGAGAGGAGCAGGCAGTGGACTTTAAAAAACTCAAACAGATCAGGAACCGCATGAGGAGAACTGACTGGCTCTTTCTCAACGCCTGTGCAGGTATGTGGAGAAAGCTTAAGGGCTTGACTTTAGTCCTACCTGTTTGTTTAACATGCAGATTTAACCACGCTGTTCCATGATTGGTAGACTAGCACTTTAGTGTTTTACGCTCAGCTATTTTAACAGCTAACACACACCTCTGTCTGCAGACTAGATTTTGTGCTAATCTCACATGTTTGTGTTTGTCACTGACTCCAAATGAACACTGAGATACTTTGTCAGTGTTGGCTTTGCCAGTGGAGTTTTTATGTGTTTGTCAGGGTGTTTGTTTGGGTGAGGATCTGTTTATGCAAGTCTCTCACACACACACACACACACACACACACACACACACACACACAGTAACCAAACAGCCAACAGGAGTGCAACAGCAGACACACATCACACAATAAGTATAAGTGGGTTAAAGCTGATGTGTCCCTGGGCAGATACTTCAGTGTTATGAAAAAAACTAAAAGTGTTTTGAGACATTTAATAGGTTAGATGTTAGAATTAATAGCTAAGAGATTGTTTATATCAACTTCTCACTTCTTCCGGTGACCACATACTTTCAGGGCTCCAAATTATGTTTTTCAATAGACTTATTTATTTTATTGGCAAACAACAACTAAGCTCAACCTCAACCTCAAGGCTGTGGTTCATACCATATCATGACTTTGGTCTCAGTGATTTTGAGGTGACTGGTTGGTCACACACACGGTTAATGGCCTTCAACTTATTATGCACAGACATGAACATTGACAGATTTAGCGTTCTATATCTGTATGGAACTAGCAAAGAGCACAGCAGTCCTAAAGGACTTGAGCCCAACATGAACATACACACATATTGCTGTCCTTCACGAGTAGCCCTAGTATATATTGGGGCCTCGGCCGAGGAAGCATGTAGATAAAAATAACAGTCTCGTGTACAAGATGGAAATAAACAAGCATGCCAGACCAATGTGTATGTAACCTATGAGTTTGTCCACTTGTGTCTGTCTATTTCGACGGAACGTTAGAAGGCTTGCCCACGTCTTTGATGTGTAATTTCTTGTTCATGAACACATACACACACAAACACGCACACACTCGTGGAGACATCCAGACACTTCATCTTTTGTAAGTGGAGGTGACTGCTGAGTAATCCTGTTTAATCTATCTCTCTACTGCTCACTGTCACTAAGGGGACGGACACACACACACACACACACACACACACACACACACACACACACAAACAGAGATGTCTGCTGCAGTAGAACATGCTGCAAAGCACTGTGAGTTCTGCTCCACTTGGAACTCTTTTCACTCTGCCCAGAGAGGCAGACACAGAGAGAGAGAGAGAGGGAGAGAGAGTGAGAGAGAGAGAAAAAGAAAAAGAGAGGGAAGGGAGGGAAGGGAGGGAAGGGAGGGAGGTGCCGTCTTTCTGTTGAGAGTTTGAGTAGAGAACCAAAGAAGCAGCCCAGATTCCCTGATCTGATTTTACTTAAGAGCTCCCAAGCCTGCTAACTATTTGCCATCTATGTTTACATTAACGGAGCTATGACCTCACCTCACCACTTACTGCAAAGGCACAGAGGATCTCTGTATGGGTTTGTATGTATGTGTGTGTGTGCGTGCATGTGTGTGTGTGTGTATTGTGTGTATTGTGGCAACCCAGAGCATTTTCCCTGGAGGAATGAGGTCTGCACATGGGCTTCCTACATTTTCTCTCTGATGAGCCATTTGTTGAAACCTCTGTCATAAAAGATGAATGTTGCTTTGGTCCACCCGTAGTAAACAGAATGGAGGTGCACTCTTAAGCACGGCCGCAGGAGCACTGATTAATGGGGGTAAACTAACTGCATGTGTTCCATAGCTCAACATATGAAAGTAGCTTCTGTACAAGATCCTGTGGGATTTTTGTTTGTTTGTTTGTTTGTTTGTTTGTTTTTTTTGGGGGGGGGGGGGTACTTTCACCCAAACGAAGGCTTATCCTGGGAGGTGGGGCTGGACCGACTGCATCAGCTTTTCAGTGGTGTAGTGTATAGGTCATTCTTAATGCGGTTATGGGTGTACCTCAGTCCAGCCTGCTTTCCTTACAGCAAAGGAGGTGTGTTTATTGGTGTACCTCAGTCCAGCTTGCTTTTCCTGACTAGACATTCATCTTCTATGCCAGAGGTTTCAACAAATGGCTGTTTGATATCCCTCATGTCCACGTCCATGTGTTATCCACATCTGTATCCTAACTGTGTGTGAAATTACACACACAGAAAAGTTCTGGCAAGTTTACTTTTACGGCATCTGGTTTGCCATTCCCAGTCAGTGCTTTTTACCAGTTTGTTTGTTTTATGCGTTTATTTGTGAAGGGACAGTGCACATTGATAAACATTTCCCAAAAAAATGCAAATGCACTGGAATTAGCTAGGTTAGCTAGTTTTCATCCATTGTCCCTTGGCAGGGCATAGTGGTGAACTAGCTTGTGATGCTAGCTTAAGATGCTAGCTTGTGATCCTAGCTTGAGAACACAACTCTGACGAGGCTCTGTATTATAGGCAGGTTACAGCCACACTCGACTGGGCAGCTTTTTGTCTGTGGAAAGCCCATCGGTTGTCAGTACAGCTACACAAAGGCAGGTGAGAGAGTTGACCTGACCTTACACACACACACACACACACACACACACACACACACACACACACACATACACACACAGGTGGGAGAGTTGAGGTGAACTCTTTCTGAGTCTATGAGATACAATAAGTAAACCATCACATGCCCTTTGTCAGATCAAAGCCAACTTTACAAAGGAGTTCTAGTTTTAGGACCATTTATGGAAAAATATAATGTCCTTTGTTGAAGATGTCCTGCAAAGCAGATTGCGACTAGCAAATGCCACTAGACTAGGTTGTAACCTAAATGAATGGAGTTGTGTGTGAATAGTTCCGTAGTCAGTGCTTTAGTCCTTTCTACTTTAAAATAATAGCTCTGTGGGGCTGTGTGGGTTTCTGCCTTTGAGAGCTGGGAAGCAGCTGGAGAGGGCAGGCAGTCAGTCAGTCAGTCAGCTTTAGCTTTTAGCCCGGCTTTGCGGGTAAGAAGGAGAAATCCAGACTGAGTTTGGCATAAGTCCTCACACATCAGGCCTGACTACACACACACACACACACACACACACACATATACACACACACACACACACTCACACACACACACACACACATATACACACACACACACACACATATACACACACACACACAAATATACACACACACATTTACATACACACACATATACACAAAATCCCTTGCTCTGAGATGGAGAGCAAAGAAATCCTCATCTAGACCTTCTCACAAAAACACACGCAGATACACAGACACATACTCACACACTCAAACTCACAAACACAACCCTCTTTTGTTTTTGTCTCCACATTTCTGGAGTTTTTGTAAATGCAGGCCATTGTGCCTTGCTGTGGTGGTGGAACAATGACGGGCAGTATTACAGTGAGACATTAAGCTGTGCAGAAAGCACTTCCAGAACGGTAGAGAGCAGCACTGGAGCCTTTCAGAGCCATGTTACTGTGGAACACTGTAGACACCTGTGTTTGCCGTTTGCGGTTCTGTGCTAGAGCTGCTGCTGGAAGCTGTCAGTGTTTTGTTTCAGGTTTGGTGAGTCACATCCCTTTGCTTTGTTCTGTAACAGAGGCTGATGTAGAGCCTGTATGTGTGTGTGTGTGTGTGTGTGTGTCTGTGTCTGTTTCTGTGTCATAGGCGTCAGTTACGGGGGGGACGGGGGTACATGTCCCCACTACTATTCATGATTTGAATTTTGTCCCCACCACTCTTAAAAATGTGCAAACCAATTGCGACCGAAAAAATCCCCACATACTCAACCGCAATCGCCCATTCTAAATCTTGCGTATGATCCACTCCCATCAATTCGCAAACATTTCTCAATTACGGTGAAAATTATTCATAATTATTACACGGCTCTTCTTAATGCTGTAGAATGCTCCATTCACTTGAATGGGGCTTCCCAACGTTCTGCGGTCAACTATTTTCCGATAACTGACCGTTGCTATGCAGTTAATGACCGCTGTCAAGGAAAGTGGCCTTTTTGCCTCTGATTCACATCTTTCGTAGCACTCCGCAAGTAGTACGGTAACTTATCAAGGGAGTTTCAGCGGACGGTTGAGCAGCTGTGTTCTACAGAATGTTCAACTGTCTTTGAAGTTCAACGTCTTTGGCGAACTATTTCTCTGCTTTTTAACCTCACTACGTAGGCTATAGTAACAAAAACAAATACATTGTAAAAGACACACTGTGTAAAGTAATTTTTTTAGTTTTAGCCGTATAATAAGCGGGATAATGTATAGAACGCCGGTCATTGTCGGGAAAATAAGCCCCTTCACGGTGAATCAACACCCCTTCGCTTCGCGTCGGGGTGCTGTTCGCCCTGTCGGGGCTTATTTTCCCGACAATGACCTGCGTTCTATACATTATCCCTTACTTATGAGCTATCACTTGCCCAATAACCATTTTAACAATAGTCAGTCTTGACAACAGCAAATAATTAATTTAGCCTCATTTGCCTTTTGCTGAATGAAACAAGTCTCGTTTTTATTAAGTTATATTGCCATCGAAAAATCGCAAGGAAGTCTGGGTTATTTTTTGTCAAAGATTCTATAGCCCACCCACAATTGTTGCGATTGTTTCCCACCCTGTGTTGTGTTGCATTGCGTGTTGAGTAAGCGATAAATAGGCTCCCCCATGCCCTTCAAACACAAAAGTGGCTGTAGGAAGCGGTATGAACGCAACGAGCAGGAGGGTGGCAAAACTGCCAAAATGATCTTCATTTGGATTTGTGGCGAAGAGTGTTCAGGAGAACGCTACGTCTCTGACCCCCAGCCCAACGGAAATTAGGCCCACCAGTAGGGATGCACCGATATCACTTTTTTACAAACCGATACGAGTACGAGTATTTTTATTTGTGTACTTGCCGATACCGAGTACCGATACCGATACTTCCAAGATTTGGTTTCCATGAAAGTTTTTATTTTATCTTCTGCAGGTTATGTCAAGCCTATAGTACAACATTAACAGAAGGCTATCCCAAGCCAAAAATAAACAGAGCTTTCTGGTTTAAACAAAAAAAAAAGAGTCAATATCATCACATTAGACTAAATGTAAATATAGACAGATGGCAATTTAATTTGCTGCAAAGTTAACAACACAGTCTGCTTAACAAAAAGTGAACAGAACTATCCTGAATAAGAACATGAGCACAGTTCAGTTAGAAAAGGATCAACAACTCTCTTCCTCCCCTTCTCTCTCTCTCTCTCTGTCTGTGTGCGTGCGCATTTTTTTCTTTTGAAAGACGTCAGTAAAGATTGGTTGCTTTGGTCTCTTGCGCCACTGTGAACTTTGTGTGCTTAGCACTATGGTGCGTCTTCAGATGTTTAATCAAATTGCTTGTGTCAAACGAAGTACTTTCCTTTCCGCACCTCGTCACTGTAACAGTGAAGATCTTACACTGTGCCTTACTCCTGTCATAATTTATCTTAAAATGAGTCCAAATCGCCGTTAAGGCAGCACAACGGTATAGCGATTTCTTACTAGTTTAATGTTGACAATGAACTGGGCTACGTTCTTGCAGCCAAATTGACACTTGCTGATAATTGACTGTGTTAGGGAAGTTGTTTGCAACCTAGCCAACATACCTATCACAATAACATTGCAAATAAGTTAACGCAAGAGCACTTAGCATCAGGCGGAAAAAAAAAAAAAAACACGTAATACTAGCATCAATGTCCAAGAGTGTTAAAACAACCTTGTTAACATCGCTAACGGGATGTCTTGCTAGCGGCTACTTGCTAGCGGGTGTTTATGACAAACTAGCAAGTCAACAAGATTCCTGAAACACAAGACAAGGCAGACGTCCTCTTTTACCCTCACATGTCCTCCTTTCGAGACCTAAATGCGTCCGGGTAAAAGAGGAGAAAACAAATACATTCCCGTCCCCGTCAATCAACCGTAGCAAATGGCAATAATATGTTTTAGGCGCAGCGTCGCTAAAGACAGTAGGCTAGCCCCTACACTTTGCCTATGTAACAGCAGTTCTAAGTTAACTGCAAAACATAAAATAGCCGAAGATAGCACTTACCTTTACTGGAGGTCGTACGTGTTAAGTTCAAAATCTCTAGCGAAACCGTTAGCTTACGCAAGCCACCTCCACACATCGTATCCAAGCTGTTATTGAATTGATTTAAACTGCAAGTTCAACCTCAACGTATCTGTCTGCAATACCGCTCTCGGCCTCTATGCAACTCGGCGCTCTCACACCTGGCAGGCATAGACGGTAGAGGAGAAGAAAACACACGCGTTAAGACGCAACACTGGGTATCGGTTTTTGGTATCGGTAATTTAAAACGAGTACGAGTATTTTAACGTAGTATCGACCCGATACTGGTATCGGTATCGGTGCATCCCTGCCCACCAGGGTAGGCTAATCACATAGTGTTTACTGTCTGATATACTGTCAACTCCTATAGTTCACGTCCTGCTTTTCAAGCAGCGATCTCTCAGCAGTCATAAGTGCAACAAATAGCAAAAGCTCAGATTGTGGATAACCACTTGGTTACATCAGCCTTTGGCGAGGTGTGCATGGCTCTGCTATTGTTTCTTACCGTAGAATGCCATTCTGAACGTCATGCATGTTACGTTTTATAATACGCCTAATGCTACTTCAAATGTATTTTTTTGCTTCAATGTCGTTGAAAGAATAAGATATTGTTGGAGGAAGTTTGTTTTGTTGCAGCAGGCGCTGTCGAGCTAGCCTGGCCATTACCAGCCTGTGACTCCATTTCATTCCGTCTTTCAGTCTGGGCCAACCCAATGCATTTTGGTTTCCGAGATGGGCGGGTGCTTATCTTGAGGTTTAAAATCATTGGAGTTCCCTTAACCAATCAGCAACGTTTAGTAAGCATTCGGTAGATTAAACTCTTCCCAAAGCCAGTTGGGAGAAGAGCTACGACGTCCTTTCCAATCATAAAACTTACAAGAAAATACTCTTGTTCTCCTTTTAATTTTCTGATGTTCTCGAGAGTTGAGACAACTTTTCCGATAGCTTTTCGTGTCTTTTCCTCCAAGGCGAGTTTTGCGTCACAGCTCTGAACTGTTCGCTGATTGGTCCTACAAAATTTTGAGTTCTGGAGACGATTGTCAATGGGGTTGGGCCAGACTGAGTATGAGCTTGAAATCAATTCAGGCGGAAATACGTAGGCTGGTGTCACCAGGCTACTGTCGAGCGGCTGTTCCAATAAATCCATGTAAATGTTCGTAATTCACAATAATGTTTGATGACCCCCTGAAGAAGTTGTATTAATGTTTCCCCATGTGTTGTCTACTGCTCATTTTACACTGTTTCTCCAAAATCCGTTTGATCGATGAAATACTGTGTTCATTGGTGTTTTCATGACAACATATTGTAGCAACCCTTAATGTGTATTTTACATCATAAGTACATTCGCCTGCGTCTCGCAGAATTGCATTATCATTGCTTCTGACGTTACGAAGGTAAGGGGGAAGTCAAGTCAGTGTTACGCCGCTGGTTGATACTCAGTACCTCGTTTCATTTCATACACCCTTTACAGTCTGACATTGATTGTCTGGCAAACTGTGTTGTCAGGAGAAGTGTTAAGTTGCCAATTCTGTTCTTTGTCCTATGTGTATTAGTATTACATATCCCGAGCCAATACCCTGGTGTTCCCACCACCGTTTTGCAAAACAAGCCAAAACACGATCTTTTATTGTTCGAATGGGATTTTCAACACCTGACAATACACTGTAGAGCATATTGTAATGCAACGTTGAATGGCTGAATAGCTTACATAAGGGTACCCAGCACTTTTCAAACCGCACTCAAGCTTATGGTTATTGTCCCCACCACTTCTAAAAACAAACTGACGCCCTTGGTCTGTGTGACATGGATGTTTGGTCCCTGGAATGAAAGTGACCCCCTTAGAAGTGACATTTTTTATTTTAAGTCACTTTGGCTAAAGGTGTCAACTTTTATACCAAGCACTAAGCAAGCTTTGAAGAATACATGGTCTGTGTACTTGTCATGGCACACGTCCACATACACGTCACTTGACCCAAGCTGCTCTTTGCTTGTCAGGAGTTGTGGAAGGGGACCTGGCGGCGGTAGAGGCCTACAAGTCTTCGGGTGGAGACATCGCTCGTCAACTAACCGCAGATGAGGTACGGCTGCTGAACCGGCCATCCGCCTTTGACGCTGGCTTCACACTTGTGCACTTGGCCATCCGCTTCCAGAGGCAGGACATGCTGGCTGTCCTCCTCACAGAGGTGAGAGGACAACCGCAATGGCAGATGGGAAATGTAGTTCAGATGTGTGTTCAACGCATGGGGTTTCCACACATTCAGATGTATAAATCACAAGCACAAGACACAAGGTTTATCTAATTTCCAATTCACTGATAAAGAAGCAGAACTGTAGCTAGCTGTCACCACAGGAATTTCTGTTTTTGTTATTTGATGTTGAGAGATTTTGCAGCACATAGGTTTGCAAATGGTGTAAGCTAACCTGTACTCTTCAGATAGCCTAAGTTATCCATCCCTTTACTTTTTGGAGTCACAGAGAGTTGGGATTAGTTTCAACATTACCTGGGCAGAATCAGAAATTAAACTCTCTTTTTTTTTTTCTTCACTGTTCGTCCATACTTTAAAAAAACGTCTTCCTAAGACTAAGACAGTAGTGCACTTGAATGGTGACCTGTAACTTAGGATCACCATTGAAATTGGAGTCCATGAACAGACATGTCTGGTCATGACAACAAGCTTCACTGCATTCACTCTTGTCCATATGTTGGCATTTGCCCCTCCCTTTCTGTACCTGTCCATTTACATGTGTGTGTGTGTGTGTGTCCAGGTGTCTCAGCAGGCGGTGAAGTGCATCCCGGCCATGGTGTGTCCTGAGCTGACGGAGCAGATCCGTAGGGAGGTGGCGGCCTCTTTGCACCAGCGCAAGGGCGACTTCCCCTGCTACTTCCTCACGGACCTCATCACCTTCACACTACCAGCAGGTCAGCCTGGAACAGCCCCATTCTCTCACACGCACACACACACACACACACACACACACACACACACACACACACACACACACTCCCTCTCTCTTGGTCCCTCATCTCTGGAGCTTGTCACTTCACTCATTCAAAGCTCAGTTTATGTAGCCCCTTGTGCTCGTCATGAAAGTGTGTTCAGACATAGTGTGACAACATTATTGCTTGTTTACAAACATCAGTCTTTCTCCGTATTAATCTATCTACAATCAACTGAGAGGGAGGAGCACTGTGTGTGTGAAGGTTTTACTGAGTCATAGGTTGTAAACAAGTCGGCAAGATTTCTGCAATGTTAAGTATTTCAGCTTACACATTTTTTTGATTTCCTGCCAGTGTGGCTCAGAGATTTGGCATTCTTGTGTGTGTGTGTGTGTATGTGTGTGTGTGTGTGTGTGTGTGTGTGTGTGTGTGTGTGTGTGTTTGTGTGTGTGTGTCTGGATCTTGTCTGGTGATCTGAACACAGACCCAAAACCCAAAGGATGGCAGACAATGCAGGTTTTCCTCAGAGTTATGCATGTTTGTCATGAAGCAATCCTACATGGAAGAATCCTGATGAATTCTGGGGCCCAAGAGGCTTGATTACAACCACTGCTTTCAACTGTCCAAGGCTTAGAGAGAGGATTTAAGAGGGCTGTTTGGAATTCTTTTCCTTGGCCCAGAGCACCAGTCTTCAATATGTCTGGGGTTTTGGTGTGCAGTACTGTACCCTGCTAGATTTCTTTCTGCTGTGTTTATGCCTCTTTCTTTTTTTCTTTTTTTCTCTCTCTCTCTCTCTCTCTCTCTCTCTCTCTCTGCCTTCCCCCCCTGTCTCTCTCTCTCTCCTCTGTCTGGGCAGACATTGAAGACCTTCCCCCCACTATCCAGGAGAAGCTGTTTGATGAGGTGTTGGACCGGGATGTGCAGAGAGGTGAGAAGAAGGAAACAACAACAGTCCTGTCCTTTTGCAATGAATTGCTCCCTCAGCCTCCATCTCGCACTTAAACGCTCCCCTCAGACGGAGCTCATTATGTTGTTATCTAAATGGGATCCTCTAATTGTGCCTGATGAGTCTCCTCAGCTCCATGTTGATGGTCTAGCCCCGAAGATTTCTCTTGCACATCCCCTGGCCCCCTAAACACTTGTCTTGTCAGCCTCTACTGACCTGTTTGCACTGATACTAGTCCTCTCTGTAGGCTCCCACTTCAAAGCGTTTTTTAGTGTGGACGTGGCCCCATTGGGTACTTACTCTTCTCATGCCGTGCCAGCTGGACTTGCTGCTGCTGCTGTCCTCATGCAATTCCCAACCACTCCATGCACTGCATCACACCTTCATGGTGGGGGTGGGGGGGGAGTGCGGGTTGGTGATGTTAGTCCGCTTTGCTAAAAGCATTATTTGGCTCTGTGAAGCATCTTGAGACCATGTCAGTTGTAAATGGCACTATACAAATATATAGAATGGAAATGTAATTGAATTATGGCACTGACTGATTGAATTCAATTCAATTGAGTTGTTCAGACTTCTGATGTGGTGTCTCTGTGCGTCTCCCCCTTTGGTGTCTGTGCCCGCCGGTCCTGATGCAGAATTGGAGGAGGAGTCGCCCATCATTAACTGGTCCATCGAGCTGGGCACGCGATTGGACAGCCGGCTGTATGCGCTGTGGAACCGCACGGCGGGGGACTGCCTGCTGGACTCCGTGCTGCAAGCCACCTGGGGCATCTACGACAAAGACTCGGTGCTGCGCAAGACACTACATGACAGCTTGCACGACTGCTCGCACTGGTGAGGACACATTCACTTGCACAGTTGGTCGATCTCAGTCTGCCCGTCTGTCTGCCTGTCTGTGTCAATCTGTCTGTCTTCCTTTGTCTCTCTCTGTGATTTTTAGCAGGTTGTATACTGAATTGCACACTGACCTGTCTGGTAGCTTTGTGTAAAGTGTAATTATTTTACGCTTTCTCTTATAAGGATTAGCGTTAGGGGTTATTTTCTACAATTATGTGTAATTGTTTTCTATTTAAATGGTTATACTTTCCCAGTAGCCACGTAAAACACAAATATAGCTTATGATTCAGATGAGCAACTTTTAGTTTTGTGTTCTTTGAAACATTTTCAAGTAACACTATTTAACGATTTGACACTTTTTGAGGTATGGTTTTATAGGCAACTAGTTTTGGTACCATACTCAAATTAATTTTGATAGCATATGGTCATGCGAAAGACAAATAAACACATGTGTCTTTCCCACTAACCATCCAGGATATGCCCTATGTAGATCTGTGTTCCGATCTGGAACACCCTGCAAAAATGGAAGAAAAGCTTTCAAAGCATTACATTGCCAGCTATACTGCCAAAAGACACCAGTTAGTTTGTGTCGTTTGCAAGGTTCGCATGCCTTTTAGGTAGTTAGCTTGCTAGTTTTGGAACAGAACTTCTTATTGCTGCTTTAAGTATTTAGTATTTACTTTATCGTCAAGAGTTTTTCCAAACATGGTTATGAGTAAAACTTATTTAGGCCTACATGACCAGTGAACCCAAACTTGATTTACTGCATAATTTACAAATACTGCTATGCTCATCTCCAGCAGATATTCCAGTTATTCCCAAACTAGCATGACCACATTTCCCCCTGTTCATTTTCTGCCTAGTGTTCGGGGCCATTCTGTCCCTGAGGTTGTGTAGCCGTGAAGCTCACATCATAAAAATCATAGCAGGTGTCCCAGTACTGAATAAATAAGACACTGCCAGTAGGTAATGAAGAATTCTTGTCGCGTCAATAAAGCTTTGTAATTGAACGATTTCCTCCTTATGTGTTACTGATTCGTTGATCTTGATCGTGTTTGTTGAAACATTACGTTAATTCCTGCCCACCCTGCCTCTCTTTCTCGTTCTCTCTCAATTTCAAAGCTGTGTTGACAAGACAACAATTCTTTATTTGTCATACCATGCCTGCTTGTGTGTATAGTTTCCTAGACAACAACAACAACAACAGTGATCATGCTAATAGACTAATGGCTCCTTCTCATGTGTATAGATTCATAGACAGCAACAACAACAGTGATCTTACTGATAGACTAATAGGCTAATGGCTCCCTCTCATGTGTGCTGCTGTTCAGGTTCTACACCCGGTGGAAGGAGTGGGAGTCGTGGTACTCTCAGAGCTTTGGCCTTCACTTCTCACTGAGGGAGGAGCAGTGGCAGGAGGACTGGGCTTTCATCCTCTCACTGGCCAGTCAGGTATACATACTCTATACAGCCCCCACTCCACACACACACACACACAAGCACAAACACGTATACAGTTAACACACACACACACACACACACACACACACACACACACACCCCCGACATGCACACACAAACACACACACACACACACACATACAGTATACAGTAAACACACACAGTTATTATACACACTCACACACACACTACTATTATAACGCAAGGGCAGTACAGCATTCGAGTGTAATGGAGGGTGGCAAATGTGTTTTACAAATTGCTGACCATGTCAGGCCATGAATTATGTACAACCCAATAATGTGTGTACCAGCCCAGAGGAGTGCCATGTATGTGTTGTACATCAGTAAAGGTCTGTCAGGGCGTTTTCCCCGACTTAGGCAGAAACACTGAACTATTGGCCACAATTTAAGCCCACAATGAAGCACACAGAAGGTGCACTGTGCTCTTCACATAGAAACAGTCCAAAGCTACAGTGGATAGAGCAAGGCATACAAAACATACACGTTATATGAATATGGTCAAATGTCCTCCTTCGACTAATTTTTGTGCTCTCTCTCCCCCCCCCTCTCCCTCGATCTTTCCCTCTCTCTCTCTCCCTCCCTCCTCTTTCCCTGTCTTTCTCTCTCTCTCTCCCCCCTCCCTCCCATCCCCTCTCTCTCTGTCTTTCTCCCCCTCCCTCCCATCTCCTCTCTTTTTATCTTTCTCTCTCTCTCCCCTCCCTCGTCTCTTCCTGTCTCTCTCTTTTCTCTCTCCCTCCCTCCTTTCTCTCTCCCTGTCTCTGTCTTTCTCTCTCTCTCTCCTCCTTCCTGTCTCTCTCCCCCCCCCCTTCTCTCTCATTCTCCCATCCCCTCTTTCTCTTACTCTCCCCCCCCCCCCCCCCCCCCCCCCCCTCTCCCTCTCTGTGTGACCTGCAGCCTGGGGCGAGTCTAGAGCAGACCCACATATTCGTCCTAGCACACATTCTCCGCAGGCCCATTATAGTCTACGGCGTGAAGTACTACAAGAGTTTCCGTGGAGAAACGCTCGGCTACACGCGTTTCCAGGGTGAGTCTCCATAATAAAGCACGCACAAAGGTGCTCATTCCCGAGGTGAACGGGTGGACTTACCACATCAGTATTCTCCCTACGTGCACAGGACCACACATCTAGCCCTGTGAGTGTTGTTGTGCTCAGATAAAGTGGATTTATGTTTGCTTTTAATCGTTTGTGAGACATTTCTCTTCTTAAACGGGTCACTGTCAGGTGAAGGTATACCTTTAGTCAGGTTGAATCATGTTTAACTAGTTGTTAAGCTTTACAACAGTATCATGAGACGAGATATCATACCAGATTCTAATCCACTGCTCCAGTGACTTCAATCACTCTGTCAACACATGTTGGACGGATGAATGAATGGACATATGATGGCTCTTGGACATGTTGAACTGAGCACAAACTAGTCAACGCAGGGCTATAGTTACTTGAACTAAATGAGATGCTAGAAGAGTTTTGTTTTTTTTTGACAAAAAGTCATCGGAATCTCAAATTTGGTGTGCATTTTCATCCACATGCATGTAGCATGTGTAAGCGAAGTATGCTTTTGAGAAGACCTCCTGGTGAATTCAATGTTTGAACATGTGTTTGCCATTACATACCAAAACAGGGAGGTATGGGCAAAGGTGTGTGTGTGTGTGTGTGTGTGTGTGTGTGTGTGTGTGTGTGTGTGTGTGTGTGTGTGTGTGTGTGTGTGTGTGTGTGTGTGTGCGCGTGTGTGCCTGTCTCTCTCTCTTTTTCGTCTGTTTCTGATTTGAGTCTTGGATGGGGTGGGGCTTGTGTGAAGGACTACAGTAACAAGCATAGCCCAGATTAATGCCTCACTAATGGTGAAGAAATCAATAGCGTATGTTTGTGAGGGAGAGAGATGCATTCTGGAGTGGGAGATGGATTGAGAAGAGAGAGGAAGCTAGTTTAAAAAGGAGAAGAGTGGAGCAGAGAAGAGAAACTTGGTGGGGGGGGATAGATTGCACATTCACAATCCTGTGTTTTTTTTTCTCTCTCTTTCTCTCCGTCTTTCTCCCTGACAGCTTATGTTTCCCCCCTTTGGTTCCTATTCCTCTTTTAACTGATTTAATTCACTCTTTTATTTTTCTGCACTTCACCATTTTTTTTTCACTCTTATTTTTTTGCAAAAGCACTTTGAATTTCCACTGTGTATAAATTGTGCTGTGTAAATAAACTTGCGTGCCTTGCTCTCCCCTCTCGACCCCACCCCGCCCTGTCCCTCTTGGCGTGTGTAGGAGTGTATCTGCCTCTGCTGTGGGAGCAGGGCTTTTGCTGGAAGAGCCCCATCGCCCTGGGTTACACGCGCGGGCACTTTTCTGCACTTGTTGCCATGGAAAATGGAGACGGCTATGACAATCGAGGCGCGGGCGCCAACCTCAACACGGATGACGATGTGACTGTCACCTTCCTGCCTCTGGTTGACAGCGAGAGGAAGCTCCTTCACATCCACTTCCTGTCAGCCCAAGAGGTAAGAGGCCATGACAGAACGCCCACATACTTGATGTGTCTGAGCCTGATGGGTATGAGTGTAAGAGTGTGCGTGTGTGTGTGTGCTAACTCCGACCGAGATTGAAAGCATAGCTATAAGAAAGTTCCTCCCAGTTTTTTTGTGTCTACCACCTGGTTTGTTAATTGGAACAAGTCTTCAATCGGGACCTGTGAAGTAGACTGGCTTGGCGCAGAAGCAGAGCCGAAGTGCACCTCATGCCTACACCTCTGCCATGTCACTTTTCTGCTCTGCAGCTTGGTATGCTGTTAGTTAACTTGCCTAAACCAGCTCAAAGCTTGCAGTGTTTCGAAGCACTTGTTGACAGTTTTATGTAAATGGGTTGAATTTGACCCCAAACCCCAGAATTCCTAATATAGTTGAAGCGTTAATTATGTGTCCTTATTGGTCGGTGTGTGTGCCTAACCTATATGCGTGTGTGTGTGTGTGTGTGTGTGTGTGTGTGTGTGTGTGTGTGTGTGTGTGTGTGTGTGTGTGTGTGTGTGTGTGTGAGGCAGATGGGGAATGAGGAGCAACAGGAGCGTCTGATGCGTGGGTGGCTGGACTGCTGCGTGACAGAGGGGGGCGTTCTGGTGGCGCTTCAGAAGAGCTCTCGGCGCCGCAACCACCCGCTCGTCACCCAGATGCTGGAGAAGTGGTTGGACGGCTATCGCCAGCTCCGCCCTTGCCCCGCCCTTTCAGATGGGGAGGATGACGATGACGATGAGGATGAGTGAAGAGGAGGAGTCCATCTACCCTCTTCACAACAACAAAAAAGACAGAGAAAAGCCTGCCTCTCTTTCTCTACAGACACACACACACCTACACACACACACCTACACACACACACACCTACATACACACACACACCAAACACACATATGGGCACACACTCAAAGAGACACACACAACTTACATAGCATCCTAAATTAAAAGAAGGAAAACCCAGAGACTGTCAAAACCTCTTCTTTGCTGCAGAGCAGGATATGGGCTGGGCTGATAATAAAGGATTCTAGTTTATGAATGCTAACAAACTTTCTAGAGTTTTCTGTGTCTCTTTCTTTTTCCCCCCCAACGTGAAATCTTTACCCAT
The DNA here is from genome assembly GCF_963457725.1 of Sprattus sprattus. Classification (NCBI taxonomy): domain Eukaryota; kingdom Metazoa; phylum Chordata; class Actinopteri; order Clupeiformes; family Clupeidae; genus Sprattus; species Sprattus sprattus. The sequence continues at coordinate 19,962,469 of NC_137910.1, read as the reverse complement.
AAATGTAATGCATGTGGCTGTTAAAAAGAGGTTTAGAAATTATACCAGCATTTTAAGCAAAAGCAAAATGGCAAAACCTTTATACTGGTTTATAATGGACAGTTACAAAGCACATTTTCAATTATTTTATATCATTTTCTGGTCAAAACATAATTGGCTTTTCTAGAGGGGGACGATAACTGAAGTGAACACGACATCTTTGAGCCTTCACACACAGCTGAGAAGCTGAGCAGAGATGGCTAAGAATATGGACTTAATAAAACACTGCACATTTATGACAAATCACATTTATTATATAACATCACGCATTAAATTAATTTATCATGTTTTCAAAGGGGACAAGCCCCTATTCGCCCCAAAGTCAGAGTCCTTCTGGGTCGAGCTTCAGTCATCCATGTTTGATCCTGTACTTTGGTTTTTTTGTGAGGTTTTCAGAGAAAAAGGAAATTATTTCTTCTTTTTTCTTTTTATGGATGTATGTGTGCCGCGTGTGTGATTTTGTTCTTGTACTTACTGAAGAATTTTTACAGATGCCTACCTGCTGTAAGGACAGAAACATGTTTGTGAGCATCTGTTAGAGTTTACCTGAGTTTATGTCTATCAAGTACCTCATGTGGATGCTAAAATTTGGTGCTTTTACTTTGAAGAGGAAGGGGGGGAAGGGGGGGTAAGGAATCTTTGGCTCTGTACAACACTAGTGTCCGTTCAGTCTCAGAGCCTCACTCTCGTCTGTAGTCATTCGCACATTTCCTGCAGGTCCTGTTATTTCTTGTAAATCACCATGGTAACTGTTTCTTTGTGATGTCTGTTGAATTTCTGTCCACCCCAGACCCACATGTGTATTGTGTAGCTTCTGTTGTCAAAAAAAAGTGGCAGTTTCTTTACGCCTACAGCCAATGAAAAGAGAATGTTTTGCAGTACTTCTGCGCACTCTGTAAAGCTTGTCTGTTTTATTTGTTTGTTTGCATTTTGTACTCTGTATTTGCATTTGTCTGGCCAATAGTTTGGTCCGGTGTAAATAAATGCATAAAAACATTTGCCTGAAACACCAAAACAGGTTTAATAGAGTGCATTGAAGTATGAAGAAACCTTGGCTTTATAACAACATATTATGTATTTTAAAAAAGAAATCAGTTTTTGACAACACAAACACATATTACTCCTTTCAACATTTGAGGAACCTAAAAGTGTATTTTGAAATCTATTTCATAATAACCTGAATGGTTCACATTTTCAAAAGAACTTTTGAAAAATGTGGCCAACACGTCTGACTTGTTTTGTTTGATGTGTTCCATTTTGTTCTTTTTTTTTTTTTTTTGCTGATGGCTGGTTTTAAACTGTCTTGTGTGATGGGTGTACATTGTTTAAAAGACTTAATTTAAACCAAAGTGATCATTAACCCAGGTTTGTGGGACATTTGCTGTGAGCTAGACCCTCTTTTCTGTTTCTCTTGCCATGGATCACAGTACTGTTCTTCAGGCCTCCCTGGTGTTTTAGTGTGTGTCCCTTTCTAGTCAAACAGTTTAATGGACATCACTTGTGTTGTTGCTTTGTATTTATGCAATAGATGCTCTTGTGACTATGATGGTATTTGGGATTAGGTAAAAGTCGGACCTTGTTGGACAGGAGCATATAATGAGGGGCACGACTTATCAGGAAAAAAAAGAAAGGAAAAAATGTTTTTGAATGTCCACTTCTAAAGCCTCTATAAAACTTTATCAGAGACCATGTAGCGTGTCTTTAGTCTTTCTTTAGTCTCTTACTCCTTAAGTTCCCCTGTGGCGGCTCCTGACATAAGGTTGTCGCCCGACAAAAGGTGAACAAACTGAGGGAAAAGCACTAGTGGTTTAGTAGTAATTAAACAGCACTCTCTTTCACATGTACACAAGCACTTCATGATTTTTTTTATAGCATAGTGACGGCCTGTTGTTTCAATTGATTGTTGCCTGCAATCTCCTTTTTTCCCACAGCTGACAGGAATTACTTCTTTGCAGTGCAACAAGTATTTTGAAACCCCCGTGACATTGATTTGCTCACAAGTACACTTCACCAATTTTGCAATATACCAATTGCACAATCCCTTTAATTGCACCCTCCCATACACACACATCACATACAAACTAGTAAAAGGCCCCAATACAACTTTAACATTTAAACCATTTCTTCGCCTCTGATAATATTATTAGATGACCAATAACTTGATGTTGATACTACCCCCATGTGGATACAGCCACTTACTACACACACTGCTAAGGGACCTGCTGCATGTTGAGTTGATATTTTTCTCTCCTCTGTAAAATATTTCATGTACTTTAGTGTAGCATAAACTCTGAGAACCTTGTAGAAATCCCACTCCAGCCAGTCACTGGTTTGGTATCAAAAAATGTAAATGTCTGGTTATACTACAGAGAACTGTATGTGAGGAAGACTGATTGGACAGAGGTAGTGAAATGAAGAATGAGTGATAGGGGAGAGGACTTGACATGTGAGGGGTCTGGGTTAGGGTAGGCGGTAGGTCATGTTTGCCCAGCAAGCCCTATACTCTCAACACAACACATTCCAGCACGAAAAGTATGCCATCAAAGCCACCACAATTTCCATCACATAGAGACCTTTTTAATATTTTTCTTCAGGGCTTACATTAGACAAACACTATCTCACATTTTATAAGAGGTCTTTGATGACAGGATCCATCTGGACAGGTCCTGTGCTGTACAAATATATGATGCGCTTACGGTAAGGTATAGTTCTTTGTATATACACCTCCCAGTGATCAGCAAGTCCACCAGGCTTCTTGGCCTAGTAAGATGTAAAGGAATCTGTCGAATCAGTTAACGCCACTGCATAGCCTTCATCGCAGGTTCTGGTTGTGTGTTTATATTCATTATTCTGCCTTTGCGCTCTACTTCGGAAAGCAACTACTTTATTTTGTGGTTCAGCTATGTAAAAGCATTCACAAGGACATCCTAAAATCTAAGCTATGTGGGTGATACCGCAGTTGGAAAGATGGTTGACCCATTGGTGCTTTTCAAGGTTATTCATTACACCAGGGTCTTCTTCACCCCTATGTGAAATTTGGGGGTTCAGTGAAAATCTCTTAAAGGTACAGTAAACAGTTTTTGCTGTCAAAACATGAAAAAGTCTGAGGGTATGACAATTAAGTATGCTTTTTTTTATCTGTTAACTTGTTTTTCTGATTCAGCAGTATCAACCAACTATATAAGATACAAGAACAAATGTAAACTGTTATGCGATATCCTGATTTTTTTTTTCACAGCAAAAAAACATTAACTTTGCCTTACAATGGGCCTCCTCACTGCATATCATATCATTTTCAATGACATTAAAGCTAGTGCTTAAAGCAACTGTGTCTGCAGCTTGACTAGGCCTGGAGCTGATGCATGCATGCTGTTGCGTGTCTACTGATGCATGCATACTGATGCATGCATGCTGTTGCATGTCTACTGATACATGCATACTGCTCCTTGACTTTTACCTGGCCACTTATCATACAACCATGGCTCAGGAGGAGGAAGGATGCTATAACTACCTCTTGTAAATCTAGCATCTCTTTCGAGTGAATGACAATAATGCTTGTTGATTAATAAATCTTGATGAATGCTAATGATAATCTTTGATATTTTCTAAATAATTAATGTTAATTCTTACTCATGAACAGACTGGGTAGACTATTCCTCTTCATTTTTTTGGTTTTACACCTTGACCACTGCATACAGCCAGGCTATTGTTTACCTGCAGAAAAATGTGGTTGGACAGTGTGGTTCCTCAGGGTTTAGAAATTGATCACAGGGGAAAGCTGCTATACCAGTTTGCCACAGGGTACCTTTACATGCACAGAGCCTCTCCACTGCCCCACTGTTTTTTGATCTCAAGAATTATTCTCGTTTAAAAAGTCATATCTCTATATACCTCAAACTGTAAAGTTTACAGTTTTTTACAATCGGATACACACAATTTTGACTGCTTTGTTTTGCTTTTCAATTGCCTCACATAATAAGCACAACCACACACCCAGTGAGCAAAAACATCAGATCCATTGCAAAATGAAACACTCTTGTAAAATCTATACACTCATTTAACAAAACCATATTTTGTTACCATATGAAACACACACATTGCATATACTGAATTCTGTTTGTACCACTTACACACGTCTGTTATAAACCTAAAACACTTTTAGCAATACTACTTCTCAGTGATTAGAGTATGTAATTGAAGTACACAGAGAAAGTGAAAATACACAATACAGTAAAAACACTACCCAAGACCAATGCAGATGAAAATATTACAGTTTTTTACGATCGGATAGACACAATTTTGACTGCTTTGTTTTGCTTTTCAATCGCCTCACACAATAAGCACAACCACACACCCAATGAGCAAAAACATCAGATCCATTGCAAAATGAAACACTCTTGTAAAATCTATACACTCATTTAACAAAACCATATGAAACACACACATTACATATACTGAATTCTGTTTGTACCACTTACACCCTTCTGTTATAAACCTAAAACACTTTTAGCAATACTACTTCTCAGTGATTAGAGTAGTGTAAGTGAAGTACACAGAGAAAGTGAAAATACACAATACAGTAAAAACACTACCCAAGACCAATGCAGATGAAAATATTATTTACGTAATTCTCTCCATATACCCAAATCAGTCAACATGTCAACATGGAGAATCACAACAAAACATGTCCTAGTTTTCATGCTCCTTCTGTAGTGTGCATAACACTGTAAGCTCAGCAAATATCAGACAAAGGTGAAAAGATGTTTCCAATACAGGTTACAATTCCATTTACAGTAAAATGTACAGATTTGTCAGTGTCTCCAGTATTGACTGAGAGACCTGATGGAAATTACTGTATTGAAAATGGCATGGTCACCGATAATGTTTGCTTGAATTTCTCTGAGCCTGATAGCATTACGTATTTGCCAAAAGCATGTTTATGATCTCTATATCTTGTTCTTGCGTGAATATGGGCCTGTCCTCCTTTCAAGTTTACTGTATTTGATACATTTGGTCTTCTTCTTCTTTGAGCACATTTTCCTCCTGCTACAGGTCTTCCTCTTCCTCTACTTCCACCTTGACCTCAGCCTCATGGCATGGCCTCGGCCTCTTCCTCCTTCTCCTCCTCTGTGGATTCCCCCTCTCATCCACACTCTTCTTCTTTTGACTCCTTCCATTTTGGTTGAAGACAGATTACAGTTACTCATCTGCTGCATTTCTATAGTGCTTAAACCTGTTTGTTGTGTCTACAATTAAGCAATCATGTGTTTGGGCACTTGATGGCTGTGTTTATTTGACCGGATCATAGGTGTGGTAACTTGACAGAGTGTTTTGGAATTGCAAGGAAGTGACCTCTTGATATACATCTTTGTCTAAAGCATAAAAGTGTGTTTAGTGCTTTGCAAATCACTTGTGTGTATGGTTTCGCAAAAAGTGTGATGTTTAAATGTGCTTATAGTTGTGCAGATCTGAGCCGTTGTTTTGCTCCTTGAGTGAAGGTTTTGATAATTGTGTTACACTTTTGATTTTAGTGTGTATCCGATTGTAAAAAACTGTATTTACGTAATTCTCTCCATATACCCAAATCAGTCAACATGTCAACATGGAGAATCACAACAAAACATGTCCCAGTTTTCATGCTACTTCAGTAGTGTGCATACACTGTAACTCAGCAAATATCAGACAAAGGTGAAAAGATGTTTCCAATACAGGTTACAATTCCATTTACAGTAAAATGTACAGATTTGTCAGTGTCGCCAGTGTTGACTGAGAGACCTGATGGATATTACTGTATTGAAAATGGCATGGTCACCGATAATGTTTGCTTGAATTTCTCTGAGCCTGATAGCATTACGTATTTGCCAAAAGCATGTTTATGATCTCTATATCTTGTTCTTGCGTGAATATGGGCCTGTCCTCCTTTCAAGTTTACTGTATTTGATACATTTGGTCTTCTTCTTTGAGCACATTTTCCTCCCGCTACAGGTCTTCCTCTTCCTCTACTTCCACCTTGACCTCAGCCTCATGGCATGACCTCGGCCTCTTCCTCCTTCTCCTCCTCTGTGGATTCCCCCTCTCACCCTCACTCTTCTTCTTTTGACTCCTTCCATTTTGGTTGAAGACAGATTACAGTTACTCATCTGCTGCATTTCTATACTGCTTAAACATGTTTGTTGTGTCTACAATTAAGCAATCATGTGTTTGGGCACTTGATGGCTGTGTTTATTTGACCGGCTCATAGGTGTGGTAACTTGACAGAGTGTTTTGGAATTGCAAGGAAGTGACCTCTTGATATACGTCTGTGTCTAAAGCATAAAAGTGTGTTTAGTGCTTTGCAAATCACTTGTGTGTATGGTTTCGCAAAAAGTGTGATGTTTAAATGTGCTTATAGTTGTGCAGATCTGAGCCGTTGTTTTGCTCCTTGAGTGAAGGTTTTGACAATTGTGTTACACTTTTGATTTTAGTGTGTATCCGATTGTAAAAAACTGTAATAGCAATGTTTCCGCTACAGCCTTTTTCAGGGCTTTAGGCAGTACCAGCAGTAGCCAAAAGGCTGTGGCCGAAATGTTTCAGTTCAAGAATTGTTATCAATATCGATAATGGTCACAGTGGAATTTCGATAATGGTCACAGTGGATTCTGGTCACCCTGGAATGTTCAGGACACCATATCCTGTTCAGCTGAATGTGGGTTTAAGGTGAAGCGATATGTTTAACTCTACTACTTGAAGATTTGTAGGAAGATCTACACGTTTTTCCCAGTAAAACGCAGTTTCAGTCATTTCCTATCCATCTATTTGTGACTTCTTAAGCAATCTCGAAGAGAAGCTTAAATATAGCCCAGATACAAAGATTCACAAATTCCTGATCCGTCGTATTTAACTGGCTGCAGTACTCGGCAGTGTTACCATAAACGGACAGCAGATGGCAGCTGCTGCATTGCATTACAGTTCCAAGACAAAGGTATGACTACCAGTCTATACCACTGCACCTGAGCACTTCCATTAGTTTTCACCTTTCGCAATGTATTTCTACAACGGCAAGGAAGATTTTAATGGCAACTCAAATCAGTGGACCTGATTGCGTTAAAGATGTCGTTATCCCTGGAGAAATTGATTGATTGATTGTCATCGGTTTTGAAGGCTATTTTAAACTCACAAATGTATTAAATGGGTTAATACTGTTTTCCTCATAACTGTTAACAAGAATCGTTGCTCTTCGTGTACAGATGATCTTTAGAGGTCTGTAAATGTGGACATGAATATCGTCCTCTCATCCTTGTCCCGTGGTCTACCGATTGTTCTAACTTCTCCCAAACATGTAAGGTCTGCACTGTAGAACAGTGGAAGTGTTCTCCTCGACGTGTTACACCATTTTTGTAGAATCAAGTATATGTAGGCGCTAACGCAGGCCCGAAGGCAGATTCGTGTAGTCACACGATTCATCCTCTTTTGTTGACAGGCTGCTTGTCAGCCAACGGATGGAACATAGGACCTGTAAATATTCTGATGTAAGTGCCAATTAGTATTATAGCAATGATTGACTTTGCTTACACAAAGTCGTAGGAGCCTGGTGCAAAAAAGAGAATGTACTGACGAAAGAGCAAACTGAATAAAGATGCAAAGCAGTACAGCAGAAACATAGAGAACTCCTGATTGAGGAATAGTTTTGTTTTGCGTTAGCTACCAGCAGCAAAAAGATTCCTTCAAAACTTACCTACCTACCTACCTGCTGGTTTGGCACTGCCTGCATCCGATAAGAGATGAGGGTCTGACAAATACGGAGGAGGGGAGGGGTGTGGAGCGCAAAGCAGAAGAGTATAGAAAGGAGAGGAGGGAGCCAATAAGACACTCCAGCGGGACAGGGGTTCAAGACAGTCTTACACGGGGATACATCGCTCAAGGAAAATACGGGATTAGGGAAGACGAGCGGATTTAGGTGTTGTTTAGGCTGCCTGGGAGCACCATAGCACAGTTGACGTGAATGTGTGTACCCGCCGCGAGCACAGGTCTTTAATCGGTAATTACTGTATTTTAAAAGGGCATTTCCAGCGGTGCTTTTTCCACTTTTCTTATTGGAGACAGACACTTGTGAGAGAAACTGATCAAGCTCGGGGAAGGATTGGATTGTGACAAAGTTTTCGGACTGCGTACAACTTCAAGAAGAAGGGGAACATTCAGGATGCGCACTCTGTTACTACTGGTCCTGTCCTGCCTCCTGTGCGTTGGACGCTCGCAGAAATTTTCCGCCCTTACGGTAGGAATATGTAAACTAACGTACAGCGGCGAAACACGCAAAAATAATTTTATTGTAAAATCAGTGTTTGAAGGAAAAATGTTGTCATTTAATGTGTTTTACTTGTTGTATCCTAACACAGTTCGGGATCAATTAATTTACATGTCTTTTATCCAAAGAGAAGTTATGACTGGTTGAAATTAGTAGGTTGTTGCAACCTGTTGGAAAACAAAAGGAAAGAGAAACCAAACGTCTTTAAGTAATTAGAATATTACACTATGATCTACCAGCCGATCCCTCTCATCAAAATCCGCAATGCTCTCCAGTAGAAATCAGTCGGGAATAACATGTGGTTTAGTTTAGTGGTTGAATTGTCCCAACATTTTATCATTAGCTGTGTTCATGTGGGTCGGGAATTTAAACTGTGGAATGTTTTACTGAGACAACGCATAAAAGAAAGTAGGGATAGCCTTTGTATCCCACGAGACTAAATGCACGCGGATTATTAGAAGGAGATGCGAAATTTGAAGTTTGAATTCTTTACAAATTGAGAGCGTTTACAGGCAACTCACACGCAGATGCTTATTTAATAAACAGCCAATCTCATATATCTTCCACTTTCCCATTTGTGCCAATGACATGATTATTTAAACTCTCAAACCCTCATCCATTACCTTTATTTATGCTCAGCTTTAATTAATTCTGTCCACACAGTGCCGTAATGCCAATGACAGGACAGTAGGCAGACAGACTTCTTTGAATAGTAAGACATCTGCACCTATTCCAGAGCCTGTACTGGGCCACAAGAATCGGGCCTGGGCTGGCAGAGCGGGTATGAGGCAGCTGCCAGCCGGGCCCAACAGAGGGGGCTTTGGAGGGTTGGAGTGCCAGGGGATTTACATAAGGCCAATATCACACTCTCTGCCTGCCAAATAGTTCTGCAGTTGATTGACATTGTGGGAACAGTCCATTTTCTGATCCAAAGAGTCACAACAGTCAATATTTGTTTATGACTCAGGTAACCTAATTGAGCAGGTCAAGCAGGAATGCCAGAGTCTAAGTATCCTACACCTTTTTAGTTTAAATTCTGCTAATTTCATTTGAAGAGGTATGTGGCACCTTGGCTGAGGACAGAAGACAATTTGTACAGGTATTTCAAATATCTACAAAAACTTCATGAAGGTTCTCTCTTGTAATGACAGAGTTTCATTGTACCCAGCCTGGTTCACCACCAAACCTAACCGTGTTTTCTGATTTTAGAGTGATCTGGTTTAAAGTGTTTGCTTGTTGTCCCAACAAGTGTCAAGGTATCCAGTGAAATGTGTTTGTCCGTCGAGATATTTAGATGTTTTACTGGAACATCTGGGGTTTCCCTCTCTTGGTCTGGTCGGCTGTCTCTGTATCTGTCTACTCTGATAGACGACCCCCCCCCCCCAACCCCTCCTCTCCCCGGCTGAAAAAACAGCCCTGGTCTGCTCTGGCTGTCTGTTGTCTGTTGCTGCTTTGCAGAGATGCAGTGTCTTAGGGCTGTCTTTGTCTTACTCTCCCTGCTGACGGTGATGATGGGGTCGTTAGTGGCACGGCCAGAACCTTCACCCCTAGCCAGGGGCTTCCTGTTGGCCACATGCTCCAGCGCGGCTTAAACAGCAAACTGAGTGGCCGTCAAATTTGGCCTAACAATGATGCCCTGTGGTTCCTGTGGAGTACCTGCAGCTCTGGATGTGGAGCTTTGGCACAGCTAAAGTAGAGCATTGGGGTCGGACTTGCTGCCAGCCCTGACAGTCAGAAGACTGAGAGGCTGAAGTTATGGCTCCTTATCACCAGGCTCTCTCTCTGGAAGACCAAGCCCCTGCCACCGTTTGTCTTTCCTGGCCCTTTGGGGGTGTTTCGTGTGTTTCTCCCTGACAGACTCCCACTGGAGCCGGCCTGTGTGGCGTTGGTGTTCTGGAAGCGTGACTGATAATGGTTGCAAGAGCGGGGTGCACGCCCTGCACCAGTGCATCCCACCGGCGCATCCCACCAGTGCGGCCAGAGACGAAGTGAGAGGCTAGCTGTGGAGTAGTGAAAGAATGCACCGTGTCAGAGCTT
>NC_137910.1:19887109-19949609 GCF_963457725.1 Sprattus sprattus | reverse complement strand
CTTTAGTTGTTGGACTTAAGTCCTCATAATTGTTTTGTTTTAGCCAGTGCAGCACTCGTTTTTTTTTTCCTTTATGTTTTTTTGGGTGGGAATGGAGGACGGAGAGCAAGACAAAGGCAGCTGTGGGGACTGGGGAGGGTAAAAAAAAAAGGATTCAAGCCTCAACAAGCAGCCCTTTTTCTCCCTTTGGGTCTTCTCCTCCGTGGGCTCCCTCTCTGGGTCTAAGTCATAAGTCACAGTGGAGGAGGGCCTGTGCTGGTGGTGGTGCCGGGGATCATCCATCACTGCCACCTCCGTGCCTCTCCATCCCCCGCAAGGCTGCCAAGACTGGGACTGGGGCCTGGGTGCTCCAGAGTGAGATGTCACAGGAACGTCGGCCCCGGCTGTCCACCCACCCCCATCCATCACTGCGGGGCCAAACGCCGGCTGAGGAAAAGCCTCAATCAGGACCAGAAAGAAGTAGGCCCAAGTGGACATACAGTACTGATTGTGGGGATATATTTGATATCTGAAACAGATTTCTGTTAGATTACATTTCTATCAGATTTCTATTGGATTTCCATCTAAATTCGATTTCTATAGGATTTCTATTTCTATATAGATTTCTATTCCCACTTAAACCTCTTCTACAATTTCTGTCTCTTTCTATTAAGGGCCCTCAGTAGGATTAGGAGTATTACGCTGGAGTGGTATTCTACAGCTCATTGGGTCTTGTGGGAGCTAAGAAAAGTGTGAACAGTGGTGGGTTATGTGGAGTTAAGCGTAGACTCAGAATGACTGACAAAGGAGCGTGTTGTTCTGAAAATGCCTACAGCCAGACATGGAAAGCTATAACTCCTCTTACTGTGTTACATAGCAAGAGTCCTAATCCTCTTAAACACCACACCACGCTATTTATCCAAACAGCGTTTAGCTCTGCCATTGATTTGCTGATTGAAGACAAAGGTCAGTCAGTGAAGTTCAAAGCAAGTTGAACAAGTTTTACCCATAAACACTATTCGTGTCGAACGCCTCATGTGCAGAAAGTCTTGTGTCTAAGCTGTCAGTCGCGGAGCCCCCCCTGACCGGCTTTTCTTCCAGCCGGATCAGTGGCGTGGAGGCCTTGGCTGTGGAGGGCCCTACCGCGGCGGATGGCTGGACAGGCTGATCGTGATTGGAGCTGATCTTGGCTGGCCTAGTTTGCGACGACAGGCCGATGCACAAGTTTTTTTTTTTCGTGACTTTTTTCATGCCTTCCGCGCTCCATCGGACGGGAGAGCTGTGAAAAGAAGTGGCTCGGCAATGGGGGTGGAGGGTGGTTGGGGGGGGGGGGGGGGGGGTCACAGCTGCGGGCCCCCCCACCCAAGCTAGGGATGTTACTGAAGGATGATGGGAAGGCTAAAGGGGCACAGGGGTTTGGGGGTGGCAGGGTTCGCTGACCCGAGACGACGGGGGACTGTCAGTCAGGAGCGGTAGCGAGGAGGAGGCCACAGTCCCAGACCTCCCAACACTCTTGCACACATGGCCAGCAAAATGCCAGCCTTTCATTTGGATGTTAATATTCATGCATTCATGAACGCGCTCCGAAATAAGTCGGGAAAGAGGAAATCAGACACTTGGGGTGAACAAGTGCACGTAGTTGTGGTGTATTTCTGTGAGAAGAGGGTGGGGGGTGTCTGGAAGGAATTAATGGAGTTTTGTCATCTATTATGTCCTCTGATAAATGAGGGACATATAAACAGGACAGACAGAGAAAAGAGGATGAAGTCAATTGTGAGTGGTCTTTGATGGGGACGTGTTGTCTTCCGCTTTAGCAGTGTGGGAGAGAGCAGGCGTTCTCCTCTCGCCCTGCACAGGCTGCTGGGCTTGGATGTTTTTTTGTTCGACGTTTTTTTTTTTGTTCCTTCGATAGGACTCAGTGGGACAGAGGCCACCGAGAACATGAAGAGGTGCAGAATTGAAAAAAAAAGAGAGAAAGAGAGGGAGAAAGGAGGAGGAGAATTCACTCATGCCGAATGTGTTTCAACCAGCCTCTCCCATCCGTTTCATCCCTGGCTGATTTACGATGAAAGATGTAGGGAGCAACCCCCCCCCCCCCACCCCACCCCAGGTTCCCCCCTCCACCCATCTTGGCTGAGGGCAACACCATGAAACACTTATCCAGGTGCACCCCTGCAGCACTCTCTCTCTCTCTCTCTCTATGTCTCTCTCTCTCTCTCCCTCTTTCTCTCCCTCTCTCTCCCTCTTTCTCTGTCTAAACACAGGAGGCCTTCTCCAGCTCCGTCTCAGGGGAGCTCATTTGTAAGATGTCAGAGAGGGCTAATTTCTTTAGGCTCGGTAATGATTCGGCCCACCAATTTGTAGGGAATGTCTTCATTTCCCCGGTTGAAGGTATTGATTTATACAGCAGAAGAGACTTGTAGGTATGTTTGGCTTTTAGCTATAGCATGGGATGATATGGTAACGCTGAAAGGGAAATTCTTTGATGAACATTCACAAAGAAATGAATCAGATGGTGATCAGTAAATGAACACATTGTTATCAGTGTTATTTAACAGGCATGGTGCAATGAAGAATCGACACAAACCTGTGGTCATAACACAGCTGTGTTAGTTTAAGCACCTCTTTAATGTTCAAAACAAGTGTTAGGTCTCCCTCCACCTCCCACAACTGTCTTGCACCACCACTTGTTCACGCTCTTCCCATAAACATACCAGCAGTGCCTGCCCAGACCGTACAGCTACCCCATGACTGCACCGTATTGACACAAAACAGCACACACGGTATGCATGGCCCTGAGCCGCTCATCCAGGCATCCATTCACTGTCTCTTCATTCAGCAGGGTAGTCCCGGGCTGCCGCCGTGGCTTTTGTCCGCTGCCAGCGGGGGGAGGTTTAATTTTGCGGTCGGCCGACACAATGGCGGCATTGACACAGGTGATCCGATGCGTTCAGACGCGAGGACGCGTCCGCGGCCACAGCCGCTCTTTTCACTCGGCCGAGGTGAGGTGAAGCGGGAGGGTGGGGGGGGGGGGGGGGGGGGGGGGGGTGTTGGCAGCAGCAGACAGTGAAAGAGGAAGCGTCCCATAAGGCCTTGTCCGATATCTCAGCCTCCTCCGCTCCCCCCCCACACCCCCCCACCTTGAGACAAGACGTGGCATGGCCGTCCTCTGACTGACAGGGACTCTGCCTCAACATTGAGCTGAGCAGCACTGAGTCAGACTGGGCCAAGTCAACATGAGGACTTTTCATGCTTTGGTTTTGGGTGCAGTGTATAGTGTGTTTGTGTATGCAGCTTTGCTGTTCAGGAAGCACAGGCATTTTGTGCACTGACAATACACAGCTTAGAGCAAAAAGGGAGGAGAAGAACTTTCAATGAAAACAAAAAGATATTGAATCACTGCCGTCATAACGACACAGTCTTATTCATCTCCTATCCTTATTCAACTGCCTTTTCCTCTTGGTTTGTAAATAAATTCTCCTATACTGATGTCATGGTCTTTTCTTCCCCAGATTGGAAACATAATCTCATACTTTGATGTGATTTCCTTTTCTTTCCTGGTTTATAAACATATTGTCCTAATTTTATGTCATAGCATTTTCTTTCCCTGTTTGTAAACATTTCCAAAAGTATTCTGTTATAGATGCCTACATGTGAAGGTTGTAACCTCCACTGGGTGCAGAACAATACATCTGTGAAATTGTATAGAAATTGCTTTCCATGAACTCCATCTCTTTACCCCTACCCTCTTACCCTCTCTCTCTCTCTCTCTCTCTGTTTCTCTTTATCTGTGTCTCTCCCTTTCTGTCTCACTCTCTCTCTTTCTCTCTCTGTCCCTGTCTCTCGTTCTCTCTCACACTCTCACTCTCTCTCCTTTCTCAGTTTTTGCGGGTGGAACAGGACAAGGAGTGCAACATGGATTGTTCCGGAGCCCCTCGGAAGCCCCTGTGCGCCTCAGATGGACGGACGTTCACGTCTCGCTGCGAGTTCCTTCGTGCGAAGTGTCGTGACGCCCAGCTGGAGGTCATCCGAGGGCCGTGCAAAGGTCAGGTCACGAGTCACGCTTCAGCTGTGCCTGCCGTGCCCCGGTACGCTGCGGGTCACGCTGTAGATTTCTGGGGTTAAATTCATTGTCGGATAATTGATGCTGCTGCGAGTTAGCATGACAACTCAAGGCTGGGGCCATTTGGAAAGGGAGGCCTGAACCAAAAAAAAAAAGACCAGTCTTTTCCCTTGACTTTGCACTTCTTCCTCCAACGCCATCTAACAAAAAGGGATTCTTTTACAGATAAATATTTGTGCTGATAAATCATGCCTGGGTGTTTTATGTTATGATCATAGGTTTGATGACTCCTCATGCCTCTCTGTGGTTGCTTGCTTTGGCCTCTCTGAGGGAGCTGCTGGAGGTTTGCGTCCGCTGACTTTGTTAAGGTTACTGTGCTTCTGGCTGCCGGTTTTAGATGACATGCATCTGACATGTGATACATAGTCTTCCACTGCGATTGCAAGCTTTGTATATTTTTTTTGCAGGATAGCACCACAGCAGTAGCCATTTTACACTGCACTTTAGTGGTAGTTGCAAATGAACCTTACAGAGAGAGGGGGGATGGGGAGGAGAGGGAGGGAGAGGGAGGGAGAGAGAGACAGAGAGAGAGAGGGAGAAGCGGAGAGAGAGAGGGAGGGAGAGAGAGAGAGTGGAAGGGAGAGGGAGATAGAGAGAGAGAGGGAGGGAGGGAGGGAGAATAGAGATATATTCATATCAGAGGGAAAGTTGGGTTGGGAGGGAGGTGCAGAGGGCCGCTGGTGTGCAAGGAGGTTGAACAGCTCACAAACCACAGCATTGTGTTGACTGTGGCAAGAGGGCTCCTTGTGTTGACCCCCCCGCCCCAGCTCTCTTTAACTTCCAACTCTGTCAGTTCATCATTCAGCAACAAAGGACAATGGCTTATTCTTGTTCGCGTGAATAGTAGATCAGAATGAGAGTGCGAGAAAGACAGATAGCGAGAGCGAGAGAGAGAAAGATGAAGAGAAAGAGAGAGAGGGGGAGAGGGGGAGAGAGAGAGGGAGAGAGAGAGAGGGAGAAAGAGAGCAGCAATAGCTGCAAATGAGAGAAAAAGAAAACAAATAGAATTGAGATCTCAAAACTAACATTAAACAAGATCCATGATGGCCCTTTTAGATTTCCCCTGGGTTTACCCCCAAAAATGAGATACAAAATGGGACTTTGGGTAAGAAAGATCCAACCTTTCAGTGTACTGGTGGGCATGCCAGAGCATAGAGATGGGCTCGTCATACCTAGGTCACAGAAGCTGCGGCTGGCAACATGTTTGTCTGCGCCAACACCGAGGGCAGATGATTCAGCTGTCAGTTTTTCCAGACGTGCGTCTCTGGTCGGAACCTTGCACGCAGTGCAGGACGAGAGCTCTGTTTTTTTTCTTCTTCTTTTTCTTTTTCCTCTGTTTTTTTCCAGTGAGGGTTTGAGTGTCTCCCATCCCAGCTTTCTGCAGCTCCTCTGCCACTTCTCAGCAGCAGGCGCCCCTCCCGTCTGGCACGAGGCGGGCAGGCTGAAATAAACCAGCACTTGCTTCTCCCGTTCTGTTTCCCCTCACCCGGACAGGGCATGGCATCCCGGCCACAAGAAGCCACCTCGTCAGCCACTCCGACTGGTTTAGAAATCTGCCTTTGTGGAGAGAGTGGCTATGCGTCATTGTATGAATTGCATTAAGTCGCAACCAAAGCACAATTTTTGTGGGCTGTGTGTCATAGGCAGTCAAAGCGCAGACATCCGCTATCCGCCGTCCGCCAGTTAGACTGTCGTTCAGTGTCAGCCATCCAATACAATAAATAGAGCAGGGCAGGAGAGAAAGTGGTTAATATCCATCAGCGCACACGCGGAGAAAGACGCTAAATGAGGACATCACCTCTGAGAAAAGCTCAGAAGCCCAGTTTCCAAAAGGTTTCATTCCTATTCAAATGTGGAGATCAGGGACAGGCTGCTTCCATGACACGAGGAGGATGCCAGTTAAGAGAGTTAAAGACAAAGTAGTTTTTCTTCCCCTTTTTTTCCCCACTCTGTGCATCAGCTTTTTCGTGAAGCTTTCTGGAACATTCTTTCGCGAGTGTGTGTGAGCTGCTGAGCTCCTTGATGGTTTTACCACGCGACCGCGGGGCTGGTGCATGGCAGGCCCTAATAAGACTGGGATGTTGGTTCTCTTCCCAGCCACACGCGTGGGCCGCCACTTCCGAAACATCTCAGATGATCTCCACTCCACCCACCCCACCGCCACCCCCCACCCCCATCTTTCCCCATGCGCTCTTTGCAGAGCGAGCCGCTTAATATGAATCTCTTTCCGTTTCCCTGTCACTTTCTCTTCTCCTCCTTCTGCTGTTGTTCCACCACAATCTTCTATGATTTAGAGCGGCATTCATCAGCGCTGTCTTTGCGGTCTGTGTGTCTAAAAGTCCGCTTTGTGTTGGATCAAGTGATTGAACTCCTTTGATGAGTGCACAGCACAGCAACAGGACTGTATGAAACAGCTGCCTCGACCGAGAGACAGTTAATTATATGTTCCACATAAATGAAGATGAATGGCGTGTTCAAAAGTAATGTTAGTGTTGTTGAGGCTGCACAAGCATTCATTTTGACGTAAAAAGTCCCTTTCGACATATCCTACAAGTAAGGAGAACTTAGACTTTGTCATTTTGGATCGATCAGTCAAATGTGGATGCATCAGCCTGAGAATTGCTTGAATTAGTGGCCACTCAATAATACACAGTCTCCATTGGCAGGCTCTGCTTAACCTGGAAAAGACCTCATGTGTTGTCGTCATTTTCAGAGGCATCAAGATGTGTGGCTGAGAAGAAATACACAGAACAGCAGGCCAAGAAGCTCTTCCCACAAGTCTTTGTGCCTGTATGTAATCCAGATGGCACATACAGTGAGGTAAGGATGCATGATTGAGCACAGCCAACACAAGGAATAATCAGATATTTTATTGGTATAATTGCTCTTGTAACTTGGAACACAACTTCTTGCGATTTGATGGACGTCTTGATGTACTTTTTGATGAACTTCTTGATGAACTTCTTGATGTACTTTTCGATGAACTTCTTGTAATTTGATGTAATTTGACATTTTGCATTTCATGCTTATTATATGATTCAAAAGTGAAAGATGTAATAGTTCATATCAAGATGTAATAAATAGACTAGATGTAATGGATAGTGTAAAATCTAAAATCAGTCTTGTGGGTTGATTGACACGTAGGTGCAGTGTCATAGCTACACAGGATACTGCTGGTGTGTCACTCCTAATGGCCGCCCAATCAGTGGCTCTGCTGTAGCCAATAAGAAGCCCAGATGCCAAGGTAAGGAGCTACATAACATACATAAACATTGTGCATATTTTGAGTCTTGGTCAAATTTACGGTAATGTATCTGCAGGTGACAGCAATGGAATAGAACTGCAATTCTAGAAGATAAGTCAGGTTATTTCTTTTAGCATTTTATGGTTTAACACACCTGCCAGCCATTACATGAGCCCCCAGATGTTTATACGCTCTGAGGTTTCCAAAGAAGGACGACACTTGGAAGACTGTTTTCAGGGGAAATTTCAAAATATCAAAGTTGTTTAATGAGTCTCGAATCCCCAAGCTCATCACTGTTGAATTATTTGCTGTTAGCAAGCAAAAAATATGAGCATCACTGTCGTAGTATTGGGCAACTGTAGGAGAATTTACGCGTGTTCCAAGGCAGCTGTGGTTGCCAAACAGTCTAATAATGAAAGCCACATGCCTGTGCGCTGGCGGGACCTGGAGCTCCGTGACTGTCGACGACTGAAGTGGTTGCAGTTGAAAGACTGTCGCTGGAAGCAGCGCATGCCTAAGGGAACGACTTTGCGTCTCAACTGAGGACAATTGCATTGCGCGGTTGTGGTAAAGATGGCTTATTTGATGACATTATTGTTTGCAGCCGTGATGGGTTCATCAGATTCAAAGCCGAGAGGATGATTGCGATTGCAAGTGTGACTTTGGCATTAAGCCGTAGCTTCATCTGCTGCTTAGGGATTCACGTGATCACTCATTTCGTTACATTTACTCTCAGAAGCATGCAGGAATGCTTGTACTAATCCACATGTCTTCAATATACCCCTCACGGAGAAGAATGTAGCACATTAAAACCTTCTGCTGAAATGGCGAGTGGGGCTTAGCACATCTATTGCTAAGACCAAGTGGTTCTCAGCACAGTGTTTTGCACAGCGCAGGGCACACTGACAGATTGGCTAATGACAGGCTGTCATTTGCAGGGTCAAAACCTGACAGGGCCAACCCTCGAGAGCCAGCAAAAGGAGGTAAATATCTTCAAAGACACATTTGTATTCTTCAGTAATCAGTAAGATCTCTCTTGCTCCATGTGTGGCCTAGGATGACCTGAAGTATGTGTGTGTGTGTGTGTGTGTGTGTGTGTGTGTGTGTGTGTGTGTGTGTGTGTGTGTGTGTGTGTGTGTGTGTGTGTGTGTGTGTGTGTGTGTGTGTGTGTGTGTGTGTGTCTGAAAAAGCGGTTGTTTGCATCCATGCACCCTGTGGCCACCTGTTCCAGCTTGTCAGTCTTATTGGGATTATTTCACTGATATGTCAAATATGTATGAGGTGCCAGAGGGCGGGAATTAGAAATGGATGCACTAATAACAGCCTTTTCATTTTCACAGCGACTAAAATTAGGAGCGCCAGGAGGCCCAACTAACATTTTCCCACAGGTTGATGGCTTTGTCTCAAGGAGAGCCATCGGAAAGCTGTGCATGATATGTGTTGTTTTGATTTTCTTTATAAGGGTAACCTTTTGTAATGCTCTTTAGAGGGATGGAAGAACCCTGTCTTTCGGTGTGTGTGTTTGTGTGTGTGTGTGTGTGTATGTATGTATGTGTGTGTGTGTGTGTGTGTGTGTGTGTGTGTGTGTGTGTGTGTGTGTGTGTGTGTGTGTGTGTGTGTGTGTGTGTGTGTGTGTGTGTGTGTGTGTGTTTGTGTGTGCACGTGCCTGCACGTGTGTGTGTTTGTTAGTCAGAAGGCCACCAATGTTTATAGTGTGTTTGTGTGACAACATACCATTGTCGCACCATTTTGCCTTTTGTGTCCTAGGTTCTAATTGTAGTACAATCCTATGTTTGTCCCTCCTGCGCTGGAACTTCTCTAGGAATTACTCCATTTCTATCTCTGTATATCTACGTATATATTTATCCCAAAGCATGCATGCTGCCTGAACCCAACCAAGTCATTATCCATAGATCAGCCATTGTTGCTGTCATGATGACAATTGCATTGCCCAGGGAATGATTGCGGTTCCCTCTAAATTGGCTAGCTAAGCGGGCTAGACAGGGGAATAAACTTTAGATTTGTGGTATCCTGGCTCTGGAAATAGCTGCTGGTGAATCAATATTTTGCTTATGCTGAGGCCCAGAGATATCCCTCCCTTCATAGGTGGCCTCTCTGTGCCCGGGAGCACGCTCTTGTGTTCCATAAACAGTGGACTTAAAAGAACTGGGAACAAATTGAGCCAGGTCCTTCCTCCAAACCCGGCTCACGGTGAAGAAAATGTCATTACCTCAGAGCATATCTGCAGTTTAGCTGTAGCTCAGGCCAATTTTATATCAGCAAGAAGAAAGGGGAGATAAAAAATGAAATGGTGGGAAGAGACCTGGAGGTGTTCATGGCCAGAACGAGCCTCATCAGTGGGTTTGTGAAGTTGGAATATTCCGGAATCTTTAGCCTGTATTCCATTCATTCTTCTGTGCAGTCATGCTGCTGGGAGGGTTAGGTATGTGGTTCAGGACCCCTTCCTCAGCTTCCATCCCACTGCCAACCCTCCAGTCCCCAGGGTGGCTTATCCCCTTCAGCTGGCAGGACGTGACCCCTCTGTGAGGCTAACCACACCTGTGGCTTTGGGGTTTTCCTCTCCCTGGCTTCAACCAGCATCTTTCCCAATCCTACTCCCAGCTAAAACAAACAAAACAAAGCAGGAGGGGAAAAAAATCACATAAATAAAACGAAATAGAAATAAAGAAAGAAAAAAAAAAACACCCCCCTCACCCGCCCCAACACACACACACACACACATTCGTGCTACGGGGCTAGTAATTGTTTCATCTCGAACATGTGTGTGCCTGGTCGTTGTATGGCTCTGTGGCCTGGCACGCCTCTGCTCTGCTGGGTGATTTCATCCCTCTGAGAGCTGCAGACTGATAGGGACTCCACAGATCGCTGCCGCGAGCTCAAACTGGAAACTATTTAGTGGCGTTGCTTGTCGCGCTGGCCTGATTTATGTGGTTCCTTTTGGTATTTTTGGGGATATTTGCTGGGATGAATTGCAGCCATGTATATTGACGCAGTCATTATGTTGATCATTTGTGGGAGGCTCATGATGAGAAGTGATGGGCCTGCTGTGTGTTTTTTTTCTAATCAAGGGCTTAACTTTCAGTTTTCCTTCCAGATTGAAACCACTATACACTATCCACCTCACACCTGACCTCCCCCCTCTTTCTCTGCACTATTCTTCTGTCTCTACACTACACTTCTATGATGTTTTTCTCTCTCTCTTTTCACTTCTTTTCCATGGGAAACTTTCCCTCTTCCAAACTCTCTTCTTCCTATCACCCATCCCCCCCACCCTATCCCTATCCCTATCCCTACCACCCCACCCCTGGCCGGGCAATGTGCAAATCACTGATAACCAAAGTTGCGCTGTGACAATCTAGCTTACTCTCATAATTGTAGTTTCCTTGCAAATCTTTTCCATTCTAAATGCAGATGAGTCGGAAGGCCTTGTGGTGGAATCTCAGCCCTCGATGGACGAGGAAGGTGAGACATAACTGCCCTCCTCTTCTTCCCCTCATTTTACCATCATCATCGCCCGACCACCATCATCACCATGTGGATGTGACCAAATGTATTATACTGAAGTCACAACTGATGTCTGTCCACAGAACAATAGGATGGGAAAGATCTGTGATGATCTGTTTTCATAATGAATATCCCTGCTTACTTAATTTGGCTCTCGGCATCATATCACTGACACAACACATCAAAATCGGTGGCAACATTTATATGATATTAGCTTTTTGTACACTTTCATCCCTCTGAGGTTTTACAGTAATGTTTTCATTTTGTCTTCCTTCTGGGGTTTTTGCTTTGGATCAAAGTGTCTGCTTAATACCAGTCCTTTAATGTTGTCTCATAGATATCATTTCCCAGTACCCAACCCTTTGGACAGAACAGGTCCGCAGTCGGCAGAACAGGACCCGGACCCAAGGTTGGTGCCTGGGATTTTAATCTGGATGTGCTACTAACCCTTTATCTGCACTGTACTAACCCTTTATCTAAGCACTTTGAATTGCTAAAGTGATTGAATTGTAGCGTTCAAATACAAGTGACTTGCATTGGCGTGTTGTGTGACACATTTCTGTGCAGCCAGTGGGACCTGTAGCTGATGCTCTTGGATCAGGAGACACAGAGAGAGAGAGCGAGGGAGAGAGAAAGAGAGAAAAAGCGAGGAAATCACTGTCAGATTTGACAGATGAGATACAGAGGGCTTGAGTTTCAGTCTGTGTCAATTCCAAGAGTGTGATTTCACACTGAGCTAAAACAATCTCCGCGTCAGGGGGCACATCAGTCATCAGCTCTCAGCTCCATCTCCGTGCACAGACTCCTCGCCTTCTCCCACGGCCAGGTACCGGACAGCCCCTCGACACTGACTCGGAGTTCAACATAACAAATGACATGTTAAGGATCACTGTTTATCCAACTCCATGTCACCCTCTCAGAACCCCAACACACGCTGAGTTCGGCGGCCGTAGTTTACTCAGAGTTACATGCGTGTTTGTTGTCTTTAATATGCAGTCCTCTGTGGTGGTGATTCTCTCCAGCTTAGTCAAACCTCTGGCTAAATCCCCAAAGCCTGTTGCTGTAATTGTGAACACATGCAAAACATATTCAAGCGCTCGAGAAAACCGATTTTTATCATCTGTCCCAGCATATTGATGTAATTGCATGGATCAACGGATGCTTTATTGACACTCGTTTAGGAAAAATGACCGCATTCTGCATACAATGAGACAATGTTTGGTTGTTGTTGGTGTGGTTAGAGATAGAGTGCTGTCACTAAATGCGTGTAAGTGCACCCAAGGTGTTTTTAGTTCAAGCCTCCATATTGATGTGTAGGTATGTTTTTGTTTATTTGTTTGTGAGTGTGTGTGTGAGTGTGTGTGTGTGAGAGAGAGAGATAGAGATTGGGAGTGTGTGTGTGTGTCTGTGTGTGAGAGAGAGAGTGGGAGTGTGTGTGTAAGTGTGTGTGTGTGTGTGTGTGTGCGTGTGTGTATTACAGAGTGAGAAAGAGTGTTTGTGTGAAAGAGAGAGAGAGTGTGTGTGTGTCTGTGTGTGTGTGTGAGAGAAAGAGAGAGAGAGAGAGTGTGTGTGTGAGTGTGTGTGTTTGTGATTGGGCATGTGGGTTTATGTGATTGTGAGGTCTTCTTGATTTACGAGCAAAAAAAAAAAGTGCACAGGCAGCGTTGATGGTTTTCATTACCAAGTTGCTCTTTGGTGAGGGGATGCCTTTCAGTCAAAACAAGCTTCAGAGAACGAATCAAAAGATAGTCAAGGAACCGAGTATATGAACAGAAAGCCAACGAGAATGACAAAAGGAGAGAGAGCGAGAGAGAGAGAAAGAAGGGGAGGCGTTTAATTTGGGGGTCTTTTGTGTGGCTAAAAATAAACAAAGAAAGAGGACTACGCGTAACTCCTCTGTTGCTTCCTAGCCCAGAGGGAAGCAATGAAGTCAACTGGGGGAAGGTGATGAAAGGCCCAGAGCCTGGAGGACCTCCATCTTTTTCAATTTTTTTCTTTAGTTCGTCTTTCTTTCTTTTTTTTTTACTGGCATTAGCATTTCATGCTCAAAGCTCGGCTGGAGTGCACTGTGGCATAGCTTATGGCCTCAGCATAAAGTTATTCCATTAGATCCTGATGCTGTCATTAATGGGACTTTTTTTGTCAGCAAGTTCTAGACAAATCCCTATCTGTCTTCAGAGAGGGCCAAGATGTTGCTAAATAGGCCCGTGCATGCACGACATGCCTTTCTCCTCTCTGTTGCCAATCAATAGGATTTTTTTTGACGTTCGTTTTCCTGTTAGCTGGCACCGGTAGAACTCTGTGGTGGGTTTTGTGAGTCAGCCAGTGCTGCTGTAAAACACAAACACACACCAAGTACACACTTAGTGCAGTCACAAACACACACTCACTGCAGTAAGAAACACAAACTCACTGCTGTCACAAACACACACTCACTGCAGTCACAAACACACACTCACTGCAGTCACAAACACACACTCACGGCAGTGACAAACACACACTCACTGCAGTCACAAACACACACTCACTGCAGTCACAAACACACACTTACTGCTGTCAGAAACACACAAACACACACTCACTGCAGTCACAAACACACACTCACTGCTGTCAGAAAAACACAAACACACACTCACTGCTGTCACAAACACACTCTCACTGCAGTCACAAACACACACTCACTGTAGTCAAACACACACTCACGGCAGTCACCAACACACGCTCACTGCTGTCAGAAACACACACTCACTGCAGTCACAAACACACACTCACTGCAGTCACAAACACACACTCACTGCAGTCACAAACACACACTCACTGCAGTCACAAACACACACTCACTGCAGTCACAAACACACACTCACTGTAGTCAAACACACACTCACGGCAGTCACCAACACACGCTCACTGCTGTCAGAAACACACAAACACACTCTCACTGCAGTCACAAACACACACTCACTGCTGTCACAAACACACAAACACACTCTCACTGCAGTCACAAACACACTCTCACTGCAGTCACAAACACACACTCACGGCAGTCACAAACACACACTCACTGCTGTCACAAACACACACTCACTGCTGTCACAAACACACAAACACACACTCACTGCTGTCACAAACACACACACACTGCTGTCACAAACACACACTCACTGTAGTCACAAACACACACTCACTGCTGTCACAAACACACAAACACACTCTCACTGCAGTCACAAACACACACTCACACACACACACACACACACACACACACACACACACACACACACACAGACAGAGCTGTCAAGTGTCCAAATATTTATTTGACTTGGGTACTGGGAGCTCTGTGCAGTCATTAGGCCCTTTATGTGCGTAAACATTCCCGCAGGGGGCTGATAGTGCAGTCTGCACTGCCTGTGTTTCTAAACACTGCTCCTCTCTTCTGTTCCACTCTCTCCCTCTCCCTCTCTCTCTCTCTCTCCCAGTCACTCTCTCTCTAACCCCTCTCTCTCTCTCCCTCTCTCTCTCTCTCCTGTAGTCTGGACCCCACTCTACGTCTCTCTCGCACTCTTACTCTTTCCTTCTCTCTCTCTCTCTCTCTCTCTCTCTCTCTCTCTCTCTCTCTCTCCCTCTCCTGCTGCTTGTTTTAATTAGCAGTTAGTCAGTCCATCTGGGGAGCAGCACAGAGGGCCCGATTCTCAAGAGTGATGAAACCACTGAGTTTGTTTTATGAGGTCCAAAGCGTTCTGTCAGGTCTGAGTCAGGCTCAACGCAGCACACGGCCTGCTCCCTGAACAAACAAAGCGTCTCCCAGCCATTCCCAAACACATGGACCTCTAATTGCTTCCCTAGAAAACCCTGAATCCTGGTTCTCGCTCTCTCCCTCTCTCTCTCCCTCTCTCTCTCTCTCTCTCTCTGTATATATATATTAGCTTTGTATGTACACTGATGTTCATTGGCACTAAGTGAGTAATACAAAAATGTGCCAAAAAAAGTATTTTACAAGTCAAAGTGTCCCCCCCCCCCCCCCCTCTCTCTCCTCCTCCCCCTCTCCCCTCTCTCAGCCTCCACCTGTGACCAGGAGCAGCAGTCTGCACAAGAGGAGGCACGGCAGCATAAGAACGAGGCCGTCTTCATCCCTGACTGTGCCCACGGTGGCCTCTACAAGCCGGTCCAGTGCCACCCCTCCACTGGCTACTGCTGGTGTGTGCTGGTGGACACGGGCCGGCCTATCCCAGGCACCTCTACACGGTAAGGCCAGTGATAAATGTGATAAAGGGGGGCAGTGGATTGGATGATGTCATACTGCATGCCCACATATATTTGTATTTGGCACTATAAGGGCAACAGCTTTATTCAATTTGATTATTGTTAGTGGGGCACACTTTAGAAAAGCTGAATCATAGCACTCATAGCCTATTTTATTTATGTTTTAATTACAATTTAAATATTTGAAATTAAATAAATAGTCTCTTTATGTGTGTGTGTTTGTGTGAGTGTTTCACATTTGCACAAACCTCACCTTTTCATGTAAAGAAGTGATGGTTGAAATCATGGCACAAAGTGAATGCAGTTCTTTTATGCTTTTATGCTTTTGTATTGTGTATATGTATCCCTGGAATTTGGATGACCTGGGATGACAGGAAGTATGGCATGACACCTAGAGAAATACAGCATGATTTTATTGTCTTCAAAATTTCTTCTCTCGCTTCGAAAGCTTGCAAACCACCTCTGGTTTTTGTGTAACAAGCATGTGCAATTGCACTCTCACTTCTTGCCCAACTGCACCTGCATTTTGTGTTTGTGAATGCCAGTCAGCCGTGTCTGTTTCAATACCTTCAACACTCACAAGGGGCCTCAGTTCATTATGTAGTGAGCTCTGCTATCCAAACCCACTAGTTTATAGTCCCACAGGGACTTATCCTCGGGGCCAGTGTGGTTTAGCTGCCTTTTCAGTGCGCGGGTCCCCAGGGAAGCTCCAGGGAGTTGTGTGAAGCCAAAGTGAAGTTTTGTCATGTGGTGAGCAGGTGGTAAGCCCAATGGAGACCTGCCTGCGGCGGCACACAGCCCATGTGCTGAGCAGACTGTGCTGGGCCCAGCATGCAGGTACAGACTGTTCAAATGGACCGGCACGCTGGCCAGCGTGACTAAGGCCTCAGTGTATTCGAGGGCCAGGGAGAACCACGCTGGACACTGGCACCTGGACTCTACTCCGGCGACCTGGGGCGCCGAGGGTCAGTGAAGCAGAGCGGAGCGGACCGGGCCAGAACTGGACTGGAAGGGGCCAAGCGGAGTGGAGCAGAGCAGTGTGCTGTTGTTGTACGTTAGGGCACAGTTTTAATGAGTCGGAGAGAAGCGTCAGCGTCGCAGAGCCCAGCGGAGTATCGTATTAACAAAGCTCCAGGCAGGACGCCAGACAGCGCATTAGCACACGTACCGACACAGAACACCCCACACACACACTCACCCTCCCTCCCTCTCTCTCTACCTCCACGCCCGGCCCAGCCGCCCTCCCCGCGGCTCGGGCCTATTTTGGCGAGGTCACCCGGTGATGTTCTCTTTCCAAAAGCAGCTCTGAAAGCATTCCTGTATCCCACGCTCTCTCTCCCTCTCGCTCTCCTTCCCCCTGTTGCTCCGCTGCTCTGTCTTTCTCCTTCCTTTGAACCTCACCAATCATTGGTCCTTGCTTCTGCCACATTCATCCTAGCCCTCTCGCCGTCCATCTTATTCTTCCCCCTGTTCCGCTTTAGACCATATCTGTGAAACAATGATACCATATGCAGGAGGTGTTATTTTGGCTTTCAAAATTCCTTTTTAGAGTTTGTTTTAAAAGTTCAGCACCACACCAGAGCACAATAATGGTGATGCTTTATGCTTTTGTGCTGCTGACAGGTACGAACAGCCAAAATGCGACGGCAATGCCAGAGCTCATCCAAGCAAACCCAAGGACCATTATAGGAGCAGACATCTCCAGGGTAGGTCTCTTGCACTCTCTTTTTCTGACTGTCTGTCTGTCTTTCACAAACACACACACACACAGAAAGACACACACACACACACACACACACACACACACACACAAAAACAAGTAGTTGCCCTATCACTCTCACACAGTCTCTATCTCTCATTGTTAGACATGGTGATTTCTCTAAGCTGTGAGGAGATGGAGACTTTATGGGTTTTATCTATGCCTGTAGAGGTGCCATGGGATGCTGTATGACTCATTTAATCTAACTGAACTGAACACACCGGGCCTGTAGGATCATCGTTGCTGTGTGCCGCCCCATTAAACCGTCGTCACAGCCCCCTCAGTGCGCTGAGTACCCTGATGTTCTGCATCAGTTAGGATGTGTGGCTTCCATCCCTCCTTCCAAATGGGCTGTGGGTGCATTGCAAAGTGACAGTAGAGAGGAAGTGAATTAAAGTCTCCATGTTATTTTCCCAAACTGTGTACAGCACCCCTTCCCCCCCCCAAAAAAATCACTGTTATAGTTTGAAATAACCAATTTTTTTTATGAAGGTGATGTTCAGGACCTAAGGTTAAGCATAAATATTGATTATTGATTGATTAATGCCTGTAGTATTTGATGTATCAGTCCCAAATGATTGACAAGTACAAGGCAAAAAAATGACCAAACCCACTGAACAACATTTGAGCTAATTGTGTATTCACACGACCAGAAGAATTTCCCGAAGCACTGGACAGCATTGGCAGTGGGAGGGAATGAAAGGATGACTGAGATAAGAGGTGTAAGAGAGGCCATGGGTGACAGGGGGATGGAGGGACGACAGAAAACAGAGGATGATCTGGCAACAGGAACCGAAGGAATGGGAGTGATAACAAAGGATCCAGAGAATGACAGCGAGAGCAAACGAGTGAGACAGACAGAATGACAGATGAAGGCAGACTGGGACACTCATTCATTCTAGAAGGTTCAGTCAGCGTGGGAGGCTTATGGCCAAGCTTCTGCCACTACCACACCCTCCCCCCCTCCCCCCATTTCCTAATGCACCAAAGGTGGATAATTAGAAAAACCGAAGACTTTATGAGTCAAATAACGAGAGTCTCTTTTTGTATGTGAGAGTAAGGAGTTTATTTATTACTCATTGTTCATAGTTTACTTGAATGTGATTCACTTTGGGCGAACACAAAGCAGGGAGAAAGGCACGCCTGTGGCGTTCGCCTCATGGTTCAAAGACAGCAGACTTCAGCGCGTGTTCAGTAAAGAACGTGTGCCACCAAATCATTGACATAAATTAAACATATTGATGGAGAGGTTGATGGCTTTATTACTAAACAATTAAATGCAAGATAATAAACTCTCCAACCACAGGCTTTAAACCTCTCTCCAAGTCTCTTGTTCTACTTAGTGTTGTTATTTATTTGCTGTTGAGCACGCCAGTTACAGAGCGTGTCAGCGCGGCGCTAGTGAACAGAACCGCCTCTGTTTCCCCGCGGGTTCGGCTACTGTTTACGTAGCCACTTCCTGCGCCAGCGTCCTGTTCACATGTGGAGCTGTCAGGACAGGTCTGCTGGAATGGTTAATTTATGATGTGGCATGGAGTAGATGGGGGGGGGGGGGGGGGCACTGGAGAGGAGGTGCGTGGGGGGTGGTGGGGGGCACGGGAGAGGAGGTGCGTGGTGGAGATCCAGACATGAACAGTAAACTCAGGTCTGGAGAGTCACCTGAGGAGTGAGATTTGTTTCTGGACATGATGAGATGGATGGGAGGACAGATACGATCTATTGTCACAGTCGTGTTGTGAGCAGTGTCAAGCAAGAGGGGTCCTTTGAAATGCTAGTATGAAAAACTAATTTAATCATGACCAGTCACACCAGGCAAATGTCTGACTGTCGTTTCACACCTCCTAAAAATCTTGTCTGGCTTTGCAATTTGTGTCAGTGCCTAATAAATACAGATATACACACACACACACAAACACACACACAAACAACCAGTACATTTGTTCTGTTCTTTTCTTGTGAGGCATAGTGAAATGTTAGGGGGGGGGGTAAAAGTTTCTCTTTTTTCTTTCTCCTCTCCACTATGGCATTGCGTCAGTGCCCGTAAAGCCTGTTAGTGCATAAAAACTGTGATAATTATAAATGTGGCACTGAAGTCGCAGCCGTGTGTGTACGTGCTGTTGAAGCGCTGGTGTTGAGAGCTTTATGGGGCGAGTGGTGAGGACGGGGCAGCATGTGCTGAAAGCAGGACGGGGGTTGGGCAGGGGGTGGGGGTGTTTGGCCAAGGCCTCTCGGGAGAGAGAAAGAGAGTGAAGAAGGAGGGTGAGAGAGAAAGAGGGAGAGAGAGAGTGTGAAGAAGGAGAGAGGGGGAGAGAGAAGAAGAAGGAGGGAAAGAGAGAGAGAAGAAGAAGAAGGGAAAGAGAGTGAGAAGAAGGAGGGAGAGAGGGAGAGAAGAAGGAGGGAGAGAGAGAGAGAGAAGAAGAAAGAGGGAGAGAGAGAGAGTGAAGAAGAAGGGGGAGAGAGGGAGAGAGAAGAAGAAGGAGGGAGAGAGGGAGAGAAGAAGAAGGAGGGAGAGAGAGTGAGTAAAAAAGAAGGAGGGAGAGAGAGAGAGTGAAGAAGAAGGGACGCTGGTTGGGAAAGGGGCAGATGGGGAGATGGGGCAAAGAGTGCTGGCAGGGCCTGATCCCATATGGATTAATTAAATAACACTGGTAGCTTGCAAGCACACACACACATACACACACACACACACAAATACACACGTATACACAAACACACACACACTCACATACACACACATTAGTACACAAGTATACACACACACAAACACATACACATTCACATACACAGCTGCCTGCAGGAGTGTGCATGAGTGTGTGCGCACACACACAGAAACAAACAAGCGAGCCCCTGCATTCATTACAGACTGTGCTCAATGGGTCCTTTTGATTTTAAATTGCACCTGTGCCTTTAGCATGATAGGTTTTCTGAGCTCTATGTAATTCTGTTTTCTCGTAAATGTACTGATATTAGCCCACGCTAATGCACAAATAAACAAATCTGTTCATACTTCAGTTCCAGCATTTCACCTGTGGCAGTGCATCCTTCATCACTAAAGGTTCAATCAATGAATCTGTAGGATCGTTTTACTGTCTAGACAAAAAAAGCAGGACAGTTAAAAGTGTTTTAAAAAGCAGGACAGAAGTGCCTGTGGGCCCTTGCTCCGTCATTAAACAGGTGGGTCCGATATTTTATTGGGTCTGGGCCCATGAGGGCCTTCTCACATTTAAAAAGGCCTCAGGAAGCTGCTTGTCATTGTAGCTGTTAAAAGAAATGTGTGAGGCCTGGACTGTGAGTTCAACTTATAAACCTGAATGAACGCAACTCTCATCTCTTCTCTCTCTCTGTCTCTCTCACTCTCTCTTCTCCTCTCTCTCTCTCTCTCTCTCTCTTGGTTTTTCTTGAGACCTGTGTGAGAGAGGTAAGTGGCGCGGCACAGCGCTGTTTACCCCAGCGCGGCTCACCACCTGTTCGTCATGAACGTACCGTGCTATTATCTGCCGAGCAGGAGAATCTTGCCCCTCGGGGCCAGGCTGTAAAAAAGGAAAGGCAGGCCCTGGAGAATGTGAGGGTGGGAGAGAATGGGAAGAGGGTGGGGGTGGGGGTGGGGTGGCAGGCTGGGAGAAAGAGCGAAAGCGCTGGAGGAATCCACACATTTCTCAGGCCTCTCTCTCTCTCTCTCTAGCTCTCTCTCTGTCTCGCTCCCTCTCACTCTCTCTCTCTCTTTCTCTCTCTATCTCTCTCTCTCTCTCTGTCTTGCTCCCTCTCACTCTCTCTCTTTCTCTCTCTCTCTCTCTCTCTCTCTCTCTCTCTCTGTCTTGCTCCCTCTCTCTCTCTCTCTCTGTCTCACTGCTCTCCCCAGCATAACCCAGGCCCCTGACTATTAACTATATGACCTTAAAGACAATTACTATTATTAGGGTCATTCCAATTGAGCTTTCTTCACCCATGTGTGTGTGTGTGTGTGTGTGTGTGTGTGTGTGTGTGTGTGTGTGTGTGTGTGTGTTTTGGTGGCGGTGGGGAGGGGTGGATTCCCCAGGGATTTTCTTTGACTGGCTGGGGGAGAGATAGCTGGTCTGCGTTGCCTCATGCGGGATGCTGCTGCAAATGGTGGCTTTTGATGTCGAGACAGCAATATTCCTGTTCCAGATGTATTTATTGTGACACTGTGTTGTATGGTCAGCAGAAGATTGATACCACTCGCTTTGCACTGGCTTTCAATTTTCACTTCAAACGCTACTCTGTCACACTATTTGACCTTAAGCTGTGAATGTGATGGATTTCGGAGAAAATTTACGTCCCTGACGCATGGCGTTAGTCATGAATCACATAAACGGCTTCATAAAAAGTATGCACATGTGTATACACAGGTATGTATGTAAGATATGTGTCAGATTCCTGAAATATAGTGTTCCGTTGTTCAAACAGAATAACACTACATTCTGTTTACATGCCCCTCTCAGCAGAGAGAAGGCTTGAACACTTCCTCAGACATCAGTTTCCAATGTAAGACAAATTCATTTGGATCTTTGACAAATGTACCAAGAAAGTCAAATCAAAGTGAGAGTCAGTCAGTGCTCCAACCCTCCTGGCTGTTCTCCTTTTCTTTTTGACGTCACTGTCTTACGAAGGCCTGATCGTTCATCAGTGATTGGCAGATGTCCTCTTCCACTCAGGAGGAGGGCGGTCAGACTTTTAATTATGGGGAGTAAAAAAAGAGACAGTTTCAGTCTCAAATAGTTTTACTCTCCCTCTCTGCGCTGGGTTTATGTTTTTTTGTTAAAGGCAGTGGTCATTTCACTTCCATCCCCTACACTTTATTGGGCCACCCAAGACGAACCGTCTCAAGATGGCTTCCGTGCTATGTTATATCCTTAAGCCGCTATTATTTTTGACAGTCTAAAACTACAAAACTATTTGTCTACCATGGTGTGTTTTCTTCTTTTTCAGGATGTCCAGGTGCAAAGAAGACGGAATTCCTAACAAGTGTCCTGGACGCTTTGTCGACAGACATGGTACATGCGGTCACAGACCCAGCCACAGCAGGCAGGTATGTGTTTTTGTTATTTTTGCAGGATGTGGAAGTGATTGACTGTTTTTTTATTATTTGATTACACAACATGTTGATGTCTTGTTATTAATTAACCAGTTAGTCAGATTATGTGGGAAACTTTTCCCATCATGCTCCAGCAGAGGAGGAAGCAAAGGTTGCTGATGTTAATGCCTTGTCTGCGTTTCATATGACTTCATTTATTTTACAAAGTCTCTATCTGACGTGTAAACAGAGACGTTGTAAGAGAGGAGACAAATCACTGATGTGAAAATGAATGGAGGAAACAGGAAGGAATCACATTGTTGGAAATGGCATAACTGACTGTTTATTTACACTGTTGCCATAGAAAAAGCCACTGCACGACATTTGGTCCATGCAAGTCAACATGAACAATAAAGTCTTTATCAGGCTTATTTGAGCAGAGGGGGCAAGCAATGCTCACACCGTTTATGTCGGAGTTATGGGTATCTTCCGATTAATTGAGATAGGAACCAATTCTTGTCTGTTATGGGTCTCTTCCCATTCATTGAGATAGGAACCTAATCTTGTCTGCTTATATAATAGCTGCCCGGAGGCCAAGATGGCTGCCGAGTGGCATAACTTGCCTATTCCTTGGTGTTTTTCACTATAGACAGTAAGCAGATCATGAGCATATGTGTGGTATGTTGTGTGGGAAATCTTGCTGACCATTTCCCTGGCTCTGGCTCATTCATCGGTCAGCTGAAGTAACTGACGTGTTTGTGTGTGTGTGTGTGTGTGTGTGTGTGTGTGTGTGCTGGAAGGATGCTGGAGCCAGACCCCAGTCACACGCTGGAGGAGAGGGTGGTGCATTGGTACTTCAGCCAGCTGGATAAGAACGCCAGTGGCGACATCGGCAAGAAGGAGATCAAGCCCTTCAAGAGGCTGCTACGCAAGAAGTCCAAGCCCAAGAAGTGTGTGAAGAAGTTCGTGGAGTACTGTGACATCAGCAACGACAAGGCACTCTCGCTGCAAGAGCTCATGGGCTGTCTGGGAGTCACAAAGGAGGACGGTGAGTTAGCTGGCAATTATAACCAAACTGAATTGAAGAAATAACATTTGAAAAAAATAATATTACATTATACTGTATTTTTCATAGGAGCTAAAGCTGGTGATGGGACTTCTAGTAGACTGGTAAGTATCATTATGTGGCAAAATATGTAGTAGTGTGATCAAGTGAAATCCACATACATACAAAATACTGATGTTTCCAGGGATAGATGTGCAATGATTATGGACTAAAAGCCTGAGTGGGAGGCTCTATATAACACTAAAACATCTCCAGTTGGCCACTGCAGTAAGATGCTTTTCTCCCCCTTCTAGAACACCTCTAAGAAGCAAGGCTGAAGCAGCAACAGAGATTCTCCCTGCCCTAAAATTCTGCCCCCACCAAATGGCAAAGGAAACCATAGTATTTGCACTTTGTACTTTAAAAAAAAATGTAAATTCACTTTGTAGAGATGAGGTATTTAAACCAACTGCTGAATCTGTGAATGACATAGTTAGCTTTTTTTATGTCTTTAAAAAAAAATAATGATAATTTAACACATACAATGTATGTGTCTTTTGTGTGTCTTAAAATGTATGCTTTTCTGAGTTGTACGAGTTGTATTACATGTCGCATCTGATGCCACGCCTGTGGCTCTTTGCTCCCTGTTGTTGTGTTAATACTGTATGTTTATGCAAATGTACATGTAGCTTGTCTGATGGCCCAGACAGAGCCTGGGCTACCATTGCTTCTCATTTGTACTGACCTAGCCTCCCCCGTCCCGTCCAAACCCTCTATCGCTGTTTATACTGTACGTGTGTATTAAACCTGGATGGTCACAGAAGTCTATTTGTTAAAACAAGATTCATGTCTATTAGAAAATCAAGAAGTTTGTTTTTATACTTTTTGTATTCCTTACGAAATATACATTAATGTATGATACATTTGGTCTGTGAATGTCTTTTTCCCAATAAATAAAGAAAGGAAGACTCCGGCGGAGAGTGGCAGGTATTAGTCATGCATAGCAAAGGAGCTATATCATCCTCCCAGTCGAACAACAGGCCAAGGCCCTCCAGGGATCATTCTGACACACTTACTGACACACTCTCTGGTTTTCAGCGCTCCGTGTGTGTGTGTGTGTGTGTGTGTGTGTGTGTGGTGTGTGTGTGTGTGTGTGTGTGTGTGTGTCTGGGTGTGTGTGTGTGTGTGTGTGTGTGTGTGTGTGTGTCTGTGTCTGTGTCTGTGTCTGTGTCTGTGTCTGTGTCTGTGTCTGTGTCTGTGTCTGTGTCTGTGTCTGTGTCTGTGTCTGTGTCTGTGTCTGTGTCTGTGTCTGTGTCTGTGAGTGTGTGAGTGTGTGTGTGCAAACATGTGCCTGTGTGATTCTGGTAGTGAGAGCATCCGTATGTCATCTGCATGTACTGCTAGAGAAAATACACAAGTTTTACATTAAAGAGAAACAAGAGGTATGTGCACCGCCATTTGTAAGGCAGAAGATGAATACCTCTGGCTTAGGGATGTTATCTCAGGTTGTATAGATGAAGAGGGCCTTGGACTGACTCAACAGCATGTACCAACAGCAGAGATTAGTAGCCCATAGTCACAGGGTGGGGAGGGCAAGACAGATGGTCGAGGGAGAGGATGGGGAACACATGTACGATCATCACTGCTTGAGAAATGGCCTGGGGGTTTGCCTTTGACTGCAGTATGTGTTTTTTTGTTGTTTCCCACACTGATTTATTGCTTTTGTATTTTTATCGTCCTTCGGCACAGGCCAGGTAGTCTTTCACACCGGCTAAAATGTATCTGTCGGTGGATCAGAAGTTCCGCTTTGACAGTAATCGACCATATAAAGCAGGTTGTCCAGCTAGGGCTTTTCAATAACACCCTCCTTACCTTTCCCTCAGATTTACTGTTGTATAAATAAAACAAACTCCACAGCACTTGAGCTGCTGAATCTAATTTGGCTGTAGCGCTCGTTAATAAAAACACCTACCTCAGCAGCTGTCGAATTTGAGCAGGTTCACACTCAGGACGGCTTTGCCTGACTGCCACTCGCCGTCTCCAGCGGCGTTGGGCTCTCCGCCGCCGTTGAACCCGAGCTGACCTCTCCACTCTGGCTCACCGTGTAATTCATGATTAGCGGATCGCTCTCAGGCCTATGACATAACGCAGCAAACCCTTAGCTTGGTGTTAACACCCTGGAGACCACGAAGGAGGAGATTAACAAAAAATGAGCGACAAAAAGCCCCCACCATCACATCTTCTCAGACCCCACCACCACCACCACCAACCTTAATGATAGTAAATAGATAAAATAGGGAAGGCAGCAAAAGCCACTTCTATTTTCTGTATGTGATGCCAAAATAAACTAGAGATGTATTCCTGCCAGAAAATGCAGACCTGATTGAGTCGTTGCAGCAGTCGGCCATTGCATACCATAACCTACGCTGTTCGGTTGATGCTAAGACTACTCCCTATGTAAGAAAGGTTTGACTCTCCTACAATAAATATCAACAAGGTGCAGGGCAGCGATTCTCTAACACCAATGACCCACTGACATTCTGGCAGACAGCACACACTTTGCTATTAAAATATAAATCGGTCAATGTTCAAAATTAGTTGATGGTCTCCATTCATTTTGTGCAATGCACCGTATCAATGTCCTTTGAAGAACATCTGTTGTCTTTGCCTTTTCTCCACAGCAAGATCTGGCAATCAAGGCCCTTTTCATTAGTGGTACCCCAGTGGTGGAATGACCTGTCTAGTGCTATCTGATCAAGATACAGCCATGGTACATTCAAAGAGTATCACAAAGTGTTTAAAGACTCACCATTAGAACGCCTCATTCATTATTGTTATTATAATTATTGTTGCTTTTACTATGATGTGGCAAAAACAACAATTGTGCATAATGCTTTGATTGCTGTTCATTTGTTGCTGGTCTTTTGTAAGACAAAAGTGTCCCGCTAAAGACTATTAGCATTTTTATCCCTTGTGTCTCGAGACCAGCTGTTATAAGTTAAATTATATTTATTTTATGAAGGCCTGAAGGCTATCTGATGGTGTATTCTTGTAAATTCGTTTAAACTCAAACTGTGTTGCGCATGTGTGTATAAATGACAATGACAGCAATATTACAGGGAAACATTGTGGTAGTTGAATAGTGTGATTGCTTAGCTGTAGAAGTGGTTCAATATGGTACAGCATGAAGGCAGTGCACAGGAAATAGTGACAAAGTTGTGTTGAACAAACTATACAAGACACATATATTAATAAATAGAGACATCTCTATCATTACATTACATTATGTGTCATCTCCTCTGTAGGGACAGGTGTGCACAGGTAGGCAATCATTTAAATGTTTTTTTCTCTGTGTCTCGTTTTGTTAATCAATACATTTTATGCCAGTATTAGAGCAATCTTTGGTATTCTTGTATATTCTGAAGACAGATGGGCGATAAACGCAGTATTATTACAGGGAAACTTCAACAGTTAACAGAGATGGTAGTGACAAAGCCACCTGCCTTCACTTTCTTAAGCATCGCACATGCACACTTTTTTCAATGGGATGATGCATATGACCTAACTATTTTTTCTAAGATGATGAGCCATTGCATGCTTGTGTGTTTACAGGAATCATGGCTTTTTCCATATCTCTGTTGTAGGGATGACAGCATATTCATACATTTAAAAGAGGGCGTTTGAGCATTACATATTTAATAGTACAGAGTACTGAGTTATTGGGGTTTTCAGTGGATTTATTGATGTGTTGGTTCATGAGGCACAAGCCAGCTTGTGTTAGATAGCCAGCTCACAAAAAAAATCACATAATCCTACAAAACATGTACTTAAATTCCGTTTTTTTAAAGCATGTAGTTGGTTGAATGTTTCCAATGACAGAAACTCACCGTCTTCCAGAAACGTACCAAACTACACATTCGAAACATACCTTAGTTACATTGGCTACTCTAAGCGTGCTGGTGAATGAATTAAGTCTTGGTCCACTAAAAATGTTTCAACTAACCTAACTTAATCACTCAAATTAAAAAGCATACACATATGGGTCGAAAAGGTAGCTAATCTAATCACTCAAATAAATAAAAGTTTTCACTGACCTGCACCTCCTACGTATCTTTCAACAATATGATAAAGCTATACCAATCCAGCTCTGCGGTAATGTTAGGCTGAACATGAAAGTACATTTTCCTCTTTCAAAACACCACGTCAACATTTTAACATCTCCATGACCACCCGTTTACCAGTGTTATATGAATCGTTGATGGCGTGTAGTCAAACACTGTTTTTAAAGCATACACTTGGGTGAATGTTTACAAAGCTAAATTAAAACAAAACCGGCAGACATATCAATTAACTGAGTACAAGCACGCACACACACACACACACACACACACACACACACACACACACACACACACATCCTGTACCATGCTTTTCCTCTTCCCTCTTGTATACGC
Source organism: Sprattus sprattus (assembly GCF_963457725.1). Lineage (NCBI taxonomy): Eukaryota > Metazoa > Chordata > Actinopteri > Clupeiformes > Clupeidae > Sprattus > Sprattus sprattus. Next base: position 19,922,188 of record NC_137910.1, on the reverse strand, counting down.
TACCAAGCATTAGGATGGACCTGTTAGCACTACAATGGAATCAAAATTGTGAAGATGGTAGGGTGTTGAAACTGCTACAAAAACCATATTAATAAAAAAAAATAGAACTTATGTAAAATAATATGTAACATAGTGTCACAAAATTAAAAGAAATTAAAAAGGAAATGGGACTGGCAGGTAACTAAATCACATACAGTATGAAGACAGAAATGTGCAGAATTTCCCTTGAAAAGGTGTGAAAGCCTTTTATGTTGTTTTTTTTTTTCGTTTTTTAAATAGTGTCACATGGTAAGAAACCGGGATAAGATCAGAAGGTTATTAAACATGCTCTGACTCCTCTGTGCTGGAGACTAATACAAAAGCAGAGCTCGGAGCACAGAACTACAGAGGATGCATATTGTTTGTGTGACTGGGTGCTGGAACTCTGGGGAAATTCCTGGGTATCTTGACCAAGATGAGAGAGTGATCTGAAAACCTGATGGGCCCGGAGTTACAATGAGGGGATGGATCCTGTTACACGGGAATATGTTATTATTTCGTGTAGTGGCATTCCTCAGAGACACAAGCATCTTAATGAGTGTTTCAAAGAACATACACATGACTCTTTCTCTCTCTCACACACACACACACACACACACACACACACACACACACACACACACACACACACACACACACACACACACACACACACACACACACACACACACACACACACACATACACCCCCCCCCCCAGACACACACAAACAGACACACACAAAGACACACAAGCACACACACACACATACACCCCCCCACACACACACAAACAGACACACACAAAGACACACAAGCACACACACACACACACACACACACACACACACAAGCACACACACACACACACACCAAACACACACACACACACACACACACACACACACACACACACACACACACACACACACACACACACACACACACACACACAGACACACACAGACACACACATACAGAGTGAGATCCACCACAAGCCTTGACCATATAAAGTGTACTGTGATGCTGGAACAAATCCATCATATTAATCATACTCAACTTGTTTATCCACGCTGTCTTAGAGTACAGTAAAGAGTAAAGTAACCAAGTCATACATGAGTGTGTAGTATTGTACGAGCCTCGTTCATCAGTGAAACCAATTGTTATTTTTCTCCATTTTGGTACCTAATTTTCATGCGTCCTTTGCCGCACCTATCATTTCTACCCTGCAAAGTTACAAAGATTCTTAAAATATTCCTGTTAAAAATAAGAATAAAACACTTTATATTCTGGACTGCCAAGGATTACTTCAGACACTATGTTTGGAAACTTACTCTGCAACAATGTTCCAACCTTTCCTGGTGCCAATATGGTAGAATATTCTCACTGTGCAACAGTTCATGCAGGTTTCAACATGATCTTTGGCTCCGGAGAACATACCTAATAAGCTGAACACAGCATCGATCAGGAGCTCTCTGGCTGAGCGTGTCCTAAACACTGGCCTCGATCCGAATGGAGGCGAGCTTGGCGCCCAGAACAACATTTGCTTTTCCCAAACAGCCATGTAATCTGCTAAAACGCCACAGAGAGTTGGGTAATACAGCGCTCAAAAGCAGGAGCAACACTGTCCCACTCGCTCACATACTCCTCCTCCTCTCCTGCCCCCACGTCCTCACTATGCTGATTGAGCCCAACGTCTTCCCTTCCCCATTCAATTTATCCCCTGACAATACAAAACTTGAGTGTGTGTGTGTGTGTGTGTGTATATGTGTGTTTTCTCTGGCAAACTCATTCATATGTAAACACTTTATGTGTAATTTTGTTGCCCTTACTTGGAACGGCGTTGTGTCACACGGAACACATTCAGAATTCCTTTCACCATGTCGCCAAAAGAGCCTTGTGATGGCAACTCCCCACTCAATACACACACACACACACACACACACACACACACACACACACACAAACACACACAAACACACACAAACACACACACACACACACACACACACACACACACGAACACACACACACTCTCTCTCTCTCTCTCTCTCTCTCTCTCTCTCTCTCTCTCTCTCTCTCTCTCTCTCTCTCTCTCTCCGAGTACAGAGATACCATTGAGCGTGTTCTCTGGGCACAGACTGTAAGTTTTAATAGGCAATAAGGAGGCACCCAATCTGACCACTGGCAGGCCACATGGAGAAATTACTGTCAGAACCCATCACACTTTTAATGGCCCCAGCTCTGACCATGGCTTCCCCTGCCCACTCAGAGCTGCTTGGCCGCAGGTAAATACTGGGCCAGAGGCCTGGGGACCTCTCACTCCAGAGCCTTAGGACTTCATTAAGACAGATCATTACATTAAAGCCCATCCATCCCTTCAGATCAGGTGTCAGGTGTGTGTTTTTTAGCAGTGTTTTTGGTAGAGGTTGGGGAGATGTAGGTGTAACGTGTTACATGCAGAAGAGAAGAGTTGTTCTATTGTAATGCACCTGTGAAATGAATAACTCTTAAGTGTAAACATGTTTGTTTGTGTGTGTGCTTGCGTACGTGTGTGCATGTGCGTGCATATGCATGTGTGTGGGTGTTTGTAGATGCAGATCTACAATGTTTGGACAATGGACACCTTCTCTCCTTCTCTTCTGCACATGGACTAGCTACCTGCTTAGCGGTTGTCAAAAACCTTCGCAAAAAATAGCTGGGTCAGCTGGGTGTGTTGTTCCCTGGAAGCAATCACGGAATGCAGCCTTGCTGGACTTCATGCACTAGCGGAGCTCAAAGATAAAGCTAAGCTCCATAATTGAGGAACTTCACTGGATATTAACGCCATGCGCCATGAACACACTCGGTAAAACCACTCAAATTATCGAGCGTGATTAATTTTTTTTCGGTTCTTCAGTTGTAACGCACAGACCGCGGCAATATACAAGCAGTTGCCTGAGTGTTTCCCCCAGGAGGTTCTCCATATTTGGCTCGCACAAAGAGCCAAGGAACGGATGGCAAAGAAACAGACTTATTAAATATGATCACTGAGGCAAATATGAATTAAACTTTTATTCAAATGAACTGAACAATTCTCTTCTTTTTTTCTCATTTGCTACTTCCTGCCAAGTGGGGTGAGTGCCAAATGCACAATCTGGTCTGACATCAGAATTTCCCAAGGCGATAAAGAAATGCTTGTTTGAATGGGTTATAAAGAGCGGAAAAAGTGATCCGAGACAGAAACAATTTAAAGGCAAGGATACGCTTCCTCTCATTTGAGGAGACAGAAAGAAGAAAATATGTAGAGCTGTACAAGGTGTGGTTAAAACTGAGTCATGACGCCTTGACACACACAGGCCCACCACGTGTGAGTACTGTACGGGACAGGTAATAAATATTTATCATTTAAAAAATCTCAGAAGACATACTCTGTAAAGTGAGAAAGTTAAATGACTGACAGTCAATATATCACCAAACAAGCTCCTGGTGTAAAGTTATTGCAAAAAGTTTTGAAGTAAACTTGCAATTATTCATAAAGAGTCTGAGCTGCATAGACACAGGCTGAGCAGACAGGCACACCTGCACATCAGGCTTTCTGGGCTTTGCAGAGGGGGGAACCTGTACTGACCCATCAGTGCATCTCTGCGTATCGAGCTCCCTCACCCAGCCCACCCCATCCCACCCTACCCTCTTCAATACCCCGCCCAGCAGATCAGAGACCTTAAAAAACATTACATGCTTTCATTCTCAAATTTTTGAGAGGATTAAAACTATTGAGGCCTTGCTGGGGAGGGTGGGGGTTAGGGTGCAGTATGGTGGGGGCCATCCCTTTTAATCTCTCCCACTCATAGGGGCTTTTTATACAGCCTGTTCAAGGAGGGAATTTTGCGCCTTTATTCCGCCTCGCCGTTACGTATGCAAGATGTAAACACGGAATGGGGGCTCGTTGTTGTTCCGCCTCTCAGTTGGCAGCGGAGGAAGTCACAGAGCCGGATTGACGGCTTGCAAGAGCCCGCGACATTAAGTTCACACGTCATTGTTTTTAAAAGTAAGAGGGAGGCTAGTTTATTTCCATCTGCCCGTCCTTTGCTGAAGAGGTAGCTGCTTTGAACTTGTCTGGGCTGAGGGGATGGCTGAGTGGTGTGGGAGAGGAACAAGGAGAATGTGTGTGTGTGTTCGTGTGTGTGTGTGTGTGTGTGTGCGTGTGTGCGTGTGTGTGTGAGTGTGTGTGTGTGTGTGTGTGTGTGTGTGTATGTGTAAATGCATGAGGTGTTGGCTTTGTGGGTTGGTAGATGGTGTGAGTGTGTGTTGTTGAAGGGCAGTTAAAGAATCTAAGATGAGGTGGTGGGGGTGTAGCCACTGGAGAGGTGGGTGCTTGGGTGAAGGTGTGGGTAGATGGTGGGATTGTGGGGGGTTGTTGCAGTATTGGTGGGGAATTGTGGGGCCTCTGTGTTTATGTTAGTGTGTGTGTTTGGGGTGGTGGTAAGGTGTTGGTAAGGTGCTGGTAAGGTGCTGTGGGACATAAGCTTTTGTGTGTGTGTGTGTGTGTGTGTGTGTGTGTGTGTGTGTGTGTGTGTGTGTGTGTGTTCGAGGCTGAGGTTTTGGTGGGGCGTTGTGGGACCTAAGCTCCGGGAGATTAGTGGGGTGACTTCTCCCCTGGAATGTTCCTCTGACAGCCAAGTCCCGCCCACCCACAGCTGCCTCCCTCAGACAGGTGCACGGCAGACGGGGGTGGGGGGCAGACCGGGGGGACTGGGTGGGGGGCTGGGGGGGGGGGTTAGGTGCGGCGGGGGTTAAAAGGAAAGAAAAAATGCTGGGGAAGATGAAAACAATCGCTCCCTCTCTCAGGGACGTGGACAGACGAATATAGCAATAAACAATTGCCCTCAGATCATCTGAAGCATGTCAAAGCAAACAAACCGCTGCTGCTTACCATAGGAAGTTATTATCTTTGGATGAATGAATGAAATCCGGATAGCAGTGCAAACACACAGAACAACCAGTCTCCTCCGCAGTGGAAGACATTTTCATAACACTCTCAGAGCCCAGCATGTTGTCTAGTTGACTCTCTGACTTTGTTGAGAATTACCATTATCTTCAATGGTTTTACTATCGAAACATAGCAAGGGATTTTGGAAAATCCTTTCCTGACGAAGAACAGGCGGGGCCGCAGTTATCACCTTCAGTGACATTACATATTATATAACATACATATAACTACTCTACTCTGATGATCATTTGATCAGTGTAATTTTCATACCTCAGGTCGTTTGGGAAGCAGTGCTGGGCTCACACTCAATGCTGTGTTCTTGCCACTGGTCTTCAGATTTCCAGAGGATTCCTTTCTCTCACACCTGTGGAATTCCTCTGGGGGAGGTGTGGTCTGTGTGATGCTTGATTGACTGATTGAGGTTAGATCAAAATAAAAGCTCTTATGCTTTTCAACCAATCATTATCCCTATATGGGAGAGGCAGTTTACTGGAGGCTGTTTTGTTTCCAGTGGTTTTGTGGTGAAGGATTTACAAATTTTCTCTGTTGAAATGGAGTAGTTCAACTATTAAACACAAATTAAATGTTCTGAGAATCACACCCAGATTCAAACCAGGTTGGTTCTCTTTGAAAAAATTGGCCTGATGTTCTTGGTTGCCTATTTAAAAATAAATTATTATGCTTGTAAGAAATATTGGTTTTTCACTTTAAAACATCATGATTGATAGTACGTTCGTGGATTAAGCCAATGTCCTTCCAATCTCAGTCCATAAAGTGGGAGGGGAATGTGATGGCGATCTCGACTGACCTCTTGACTGACCTCTCGACTGGCCCTCTGATCTGCGCTTACTTGTGAAGATGTCGAGGGGCTCTCCAAGTGAAGTCTGCTTCAGTTCTCCAGCCTGAGGCTGCGTTGGTTGCGCAGAACAAATGACTGGATTAATTGTATCTCTCCATCTTTGAGCCCTCCTGTCAAAGGCTTGCTATCAGTTACTCAACGGCACATCTAGATTTGGCTGTTGTGACCTCATTATCCTTTTGTTATAAAGGTTAAGGCCTAGAAAAGCTTTAATTATCCAAAACTGTATAGATTAGATGAACTGTCAGGTTACCGAATAGGACTAGTTTTGCTGTAAACAACACTGTCAATAGTAAACAACTGATTTATGACTGACTTAATTTGGTGAGATAAATGTGACATTCCTACCATTCTTTTTTTCCCGTTGATCTTCTGGGCATTAAATGAGGATAAACACAATGCATGGCTATTGCTTTTTTCAAGTAATGAAAAATGCATAGATAAACAGCTGTATTACGTTTGTGAGCATAATCTGAGGTAATGCAGAAACAATGTGCCCCCTGCTGCTAATAAAATGTACATGACGTTGCAAAAATCCTGGAGTTGTTTAATAGAAAAAAGGATAAGGTGTGACTACAACATCTACCTTTTTACGCAAGACTATGGAGCATTGTTCCCACACAATTACAACGTGTTTGTAATGAGTCAACGCAAACCATCACACAACAGAGGGAGCTTCTTCTCTTCTCAGAGCGGGGCGGACGGCCTCTTTTGTTCCCCCCGAGCCTCCACTGAAAGAGAGCTGGTGTTGACAAAGCAGGTGTGTTTGAAGCTGCCTGTTGGCTGTGTTTTGGGAGAGATCGGGCAGGTCTGCCATGAGACCACCAGGCAAGTGCTTTGTTCTTTTTTCCTCCTTGGAAGAGCAACAGTCAGGGCACTTGGCCCTCTGCAGCCTAATCAACCCGAGGTACGGCTCCAAATGCGTGCGCATTACAGCTCCAAAAAACATTAGCAATTACAGACAACGTGGCTCTTTGCATTACCTTCAAATGTTTATTACATGAGAGCCCAAAAGCACAAAAGCACAAGCGTGGAAAAGCACAAACTCCACAGCACAGACTGCTGATGGGCAGGAGTAGGATTTCAAAGGCTTTCTCTGGGGTGGGGATGTCGAGGGAAATGTCGTTAAAAAATGACCTCTTATTTGTGAGACCACCATGATTATCACATACACACACACACACACACACACACACACACACACACACACACACACACACACACACACACACACACACACACACACACACACACACACACAAACACACACACACACACACACCATTCCATGTCTGTACACCTCTCACTCACACCCATCCCTCTAAACACATACAAATATATCCACTCACTGCTCGGTTTCGTTTAGTGTTGCAAGGTCCTCATATAACCTTTACCTCAAACACGTCAACTCTTTAAGCAGACACAAGGAATTCTTCAGGAGTTTTAGTTCTTTAGGCTTACTAGGTAATGGCGAAACACTGACCCTTTTTCAGGATACAGTTCTCCCAGACTCTTCCATAGGTTCTCACCCTAAGCTGCCGCCTCGAGGGCCTCATTCCTGGGTTCCTTTCTCAGGGGGCTCTGATGTTTTTTTTTTTTCCTTCCCCTCCCAGGCCCCCCCCCCCCTCTCCCCCTACTGTCAAAAAAAGTGATTTAAAGAATTATTAGATCTGCCGAATCCAGCAAAGCTACAAATCATGGAGGCATTACGGTCACATTGTTGAAACTCAATGAGCAGTCAGCCGCCATAATCCCTGCTGAAAGAGGTTGAAAGGAGTTCTTGTTGCCCCCCCCTCAACTCCCCAGGTTGCCCCCCCCCCTCCCCCCTCCCCACTTCATCTCGGAGTCTCTCCAGAACGTTAGAAGTCAGGTTATGTGTGTGACCTCTGTCAGATTTGTGTGTCTGTGGCTAAACTGACAGAAGAGCAGAATGCAACAGTTGTGAAAGTTGCCTTTTTTTAGTATTTGGTACACAACATTGAGGATTGAGAAGAAACTAAACATATACATACATACACACATAGTGCGCATTAGGAGCATAAAATGGCATATTCAAACATCTTGCACTACACACTGCTGGAACATCCGTAATGCAACAGTGTGTGTGAGAAAGCATATGTGGTATAAACTGTCTGAAATGCAGTCACATTATTTCAAATGGTGGGTTTTTGTCCCCTGACAATTATTGTGCCCCAAACAACTCGTTGGTTCCATCATTCCTATGGAAGGCTTAGCCTGATTTGCAGATGGTAGAAAAACGTGATTTCTTTTTAGGGTGGGGGGGTGGGCAGAGGATAAAAATAGAGCAATGGGAAGAACAAATGCTCATGAGTCAGTGAGCTGTAACGGAATGAGAAATAGCTGGGCGTTCACACACACACACACACACTCACAACGACCAATGTGCCATCAATGGGCCCAGCCGAGTCTGAAGAAGACAAAAGGCCATAAGAGACCATGAAGAGAAAACACAGCAGGGCTGCAGGAATAAAAGATTCCCACTCCACTCTACACCACTCCACAAACACGTGAGCAGGGAGAGGTAGAGCAAGAAAGAAAGAAAGAAAGAAATGGTCTGAGAGGGAAGATGGATGAGATAGAGAGAGAAAGAGAGAGAGAGAGAGAGAGAGCTGAGCGACCATGAGGTTGCTGACAGGATGCTGCGTGGGCCACTGAGGCTGCTGAAGGACAGGAGTGGATAGGAGAGGGAAGGGAAGAAGAGGAGAGGAGAGGAGAGGGGGGGAGGAGAGGAAAGGGATAGGTGATCCACAGCAGTGAGGGCCGCTGGGCTGCAGCTGGCCTGGCCAGCGGGGATATCGCCCACAGAGGTGACGCTCTGCCTGTCCAGCATGTCACAACAAACATCAGCGGCACAGGTGTGCAGCTCAGCCTAGGTCACTTAGCATGCCTTCACCTGCACAGACCCCTCCTAACCCCTCCACACGGGCCTGACGGGTCAGGGAGAAAGCATAGCCGAAGGAGAGACAGGCTCAGGTGCTGGCCATAAGTAAAGCGTGATACAGGAACGCAGAGGAATGTCTGCAAAGTGGAGTTTGTGCTCACAAAAAAAACAAGACCCTCAGGTCTTCAGCAGGGATAAAGTCAGACATGGCTGAACTGCCAGCTTTGCTAAAAGGCCTCAATGCTTTCATTGCATATCTGCACAGAATATATTATCACACACAAGCAAGCCCTGGACTTCTTGAGCTGGACTATATACACCAGCACCATCGTATGTTACACTGTGTGCAGTGCCCAGGACAAGGAGAAGTAAACTTAGATACAGAGCATAGCTACAGAATCAACAGTTCCATAATATTAGGCTTCTCACACTGGCATTAACTGTGATGGTACAGGGCAGGCTAGGGACGGATGAGGTCAGGAGAGAATTCACTTCTGCCAAAGCCAACAGTAAGCAATCATGTATGCTACTGATGGGGTGTAGGGAGGACACTGGGTTCTTGTGTCAAGACTTCAGATCAAATCCTGCATTCAATAGATAACAATGTCACAGTTACAGTTAAGGGGTAAAGCTAAGTTATAGTTAAGGGATCGTGTTATAATGTACTACAATCTTTTTGAATGGAGAGATGCCGAATTTTTATTATACCTACAAATATGCCTATATATTCTGAGTGATGCTAAATGTGACTGGATATACTCTACATTTGTCTGGAGATACTCTATTATAAGTTTAAGAAGGGCTCACTTGAAACATCTCAATAAGTATCAACCTCTCAACGGACATTGAGGTTCTGTGTGTGTGTGTGTGTGTGTGTGTGTGTGTGTGTGTGTGTGTGTGTGTGTGTGTGTGTGTGTGTGTGTGTGTGTGTTTATGTGTGCACATAGGTGTTTTTCTACTTGGCCATGATTGATTACAGATTACATGCAAAACGTGATTATGCAACATTGCAACTGCTTGAGTGCTTTCATTAACCCAAAATACCAGAATTAGGGAGCAGTTATGCCTGTTGAGGGAGAGTTGGAGACCATTGGGGATTCTGACTATTTAACTGAGTTCAGCTTTACATTTGGCTGATGCTTACTAGCTAATTTATTTACAAAAGCAAATATACTCAAGTTCCCTGAGACCCCTATGGACAGAATCATGCAGTCACTCACACATGTACACACACACACACACACACACACACACACACACACACACACACGAACATGCAAACGCACACACACACGAACATGCAAACGCACACACACACGCACACACACACACACACACACGCACACAAACACACAGAGACACAGACACATGCACACAGACACACAAATACAAACACACACACACACACACACGCACACACACACACACACACACACACACACACACACACACACACACACACACACACACACACACACACACACACACACACACACACAGACGTACAGTACATATCCAGTCTTCAGGCAGGCAGCCGACTGGACTGTGAGCATGCATACCTCTCAGGCAGGAGCCAATGGAGTCTGGGTAATCATTGTGTTTGCTTACCCATTAGCCTCCTCTTCAGATGTGAGGGGCGTCAGGGGCCTGTGCCATCCCTGAGGGGAGCTTTGCACTCGCCCCCGCTGAGCATCATAAACACCTGAAGAAGAGATGGGAGTGGGGAACGAGAAAGACAGATAGACAACCGCAACGTTTAGATATATATATACTGTATATATATATATACTGTATATATATATATATTTGTTTTTTAATGAATCCTGAATTCAAACTGTTTCCATGTTTGACACTATCCATTCTACCATAACTGATAGCTTCGGTGAAAAAACATCTACAACCTACAACCCCTTGAGTCTGAATTACAGATTTGGATTTTTTACATCAGCGGCTGGATCTGTTTGCCTAAACATTGGACAGTGGAGGAAAGAGAGAGAGAAAAAATGACCATGAGTTTATCTTCTCCAAGTGTAGCTTAATTTACAAAATGGGCCCAAAAAACATGTCTGATTGCAATCAATGGTACAATTCATGCTTGTGTTTATTTTTAATAATTTGGAGGATAATCTGCTTCGCTTGGCTTCCCCTCTGGCCACTGCAGGCGTACAGAGCAGGCATAGTTGCTCGGAGGTCGTGCAGGCACAGCGTAGGCCGTGACTGCAGATGTTGGAGAGGACAGCGAGACGCAAAGACCGAGAGGGGGAAAAAAGAAGCAATTGAGCTTTCAACAACAAGCGCCCTGGGAATTTACGGCCTCACTCCTGATCGCAGAAGAATGGACTGCTTCACGGCGGAGCACGAGCTTCATACAATGAGTGACGATGAGTCAAGAGAAACCTCGTGCTGAACCCTGCACGGAATGTTTCTTTTTCACACACACACACACACACACACACACACACATTTGGACTCTCACACACACTCTCACAAACACACACATACCCACAGATGCACACACATGTGAACACTCACACACACACATCCCCCCCCCCACACACACACACTCACACTCACACACATACCCACACATGCACACACAGGCATATGCACACATGCTCACACTCTCTGCCAAATATAGTGAGAGGTGGCTACTGTTCACAATGTAGATGATTCAAGAATTACACTCATACAAATGCGCACTCAGACATGCGTAAAAGTGTTGGCACACAAGACTGTGTGCATATATGCCAGAATGATGAATGATAGAGTGACGCACACACATAGCACCGTGTAGGAAGAGCAGACATGAACACATCACATACGCTAACAATGGCAGCCATGGAACCAAATGGAGAGTCTGACTTGTTAATTGAGCTCATTCAGTTGGCAGAAACATTCCCAATTGTGGCTGAATACTGCACACAAATTCAAGAGACATTTAACAGACAAACAAGGCAGTTTCCACTTGAGTAAAAGTATAGGCAGAGACACCTGTGTCTTTGTTTTTGACAGCTGAAGTGTTGAAAGCTTCAGGACCATTAGAAAGGCAGCCAAGCTGCTGAACATGCCTCTCAGTCCGACTGCCTGTCAATGGACAATTTGTCAAGCAAGATTGATTGACTTCAAAAATGCATTGAAAGAATTCTGTGGCTTGAAAAAAATGAAGTCTTGCTCTTAATTATTAAAGCAAACATTTCCCCGGGCAAACATACATGATGTTAGCCCACAGCCCTGCTCTTGTGCCCTCTGTTTTGTTTAACCTCCCTCCGACACTTACACCAAGTTTACAAAGAAAATATTTAGATTGCGGTATTGGTTCAAAATGTAGCCATTAAGAGTGTCAATATGGGCAAGGCGGTTTTCAAGGTGAAGGCTGCTGAAAGCTTGGTCCTGTCCCTTCCCCCGAGCCGCAGGTCACAGCGGTAAAGACAGCCCTCTGTGCCGCTGGGTCGACTCAGTAAACCACTACACCTTCACACAGAGGACAACAGTCTGGGCCATGCTGTCATGGTTCCACAGTAGCAGCCAGGACAGAAGTACTTGCTCGTTGTGATTTGTCAAACGTAAAAGAGAATAAAAATAAGACGAGGTTTATCGAAAAAACAAATCTACAAATTAAAAAAAGAATAATGATAATAAGATAGGGAAAGGAGTCCTGTAGAGGCTAATTGTATACTAACGTGCAACGTGGAGCTACACAGGGGAAAGATGTTCAAAGTTCAAATGGTGGAGCATTGTTGCTTTTAATTCCACTGGACATTAATAACGTTCCAGGATGCTGCCGGTGCCCAGCTCCAGGTGAAGCAGAATCAGGCAGTGTTCGGGCCCCACTGGCCTCGGGTCGCCTGCCGTCCGCAGTCATCAATCATTGCCGGCCGGGACTGGACGCCGTGGCGAACTGGCGAAAGGAGCTGACGGCTTGACATGACTTGGCCATCGCCGCCACTGCACAGTCCAAGCGGCCGTCGTCTGAAAGGATTACTTGCACAGCCTAATATTTCATGGCACAAGAAAGCATTCATGCCTCTACTGGAGAGGTTTTATTGGCTTCTTCTGTTTGATTTATTTATGTGTGACTTCTGCCCCCTCTCCAGCGCTCTCCTCCGCTAAACATGCGTTCTGATATTTGTCTTTGCATCTCGTTATTAGTGAACTTTGCCTCCGCATTTTAATCATGTTTTTACAGAGTGACCGGCATCAAGTTCTGGAGCAGCTGGAAGTTGGACTTTATGGCTGCTAATGCAAAGCACGAGCAGCTAACAAGCAGCTCTCTACTCCTCAGCAACAGGCAGGGCAGAGGAAAATATCAGGGTTGCGCATAAATGGTCTGGGGTGGAGAGGCTTAGCTAGAGAGTGGGTAGGCATACTGGCCACCTTAATCTAGTTTTAGCTACTTAGCTGGTAGCTTAGGACCAACCAGGATACAGATAAAGCACATAAATATAAACATACAACAAACTCAACAAATTACTAAAACATTAATGAATTTACTGGACTAATTCAGAAACCTGTTTTACCAGAAGTAGCATAAAGGTGTGCCTATGTTAAAATCACAGATGGAGTCATGCTATTACAAAGTCAATGCAACCTTTCTAATATAAATAACCAACATTAGGTTTCTGTTACTCATCTTCTCATGCCTGACAGCACTGGTTGTGTTTGGGGTGTGGAGGACCAGCCTGCATGATGAGCCTGAATAAGCCATTCACTAAACATCAAAGTCCTCCCTTAGCAACACTGCAACAAAGCCACAACACAAGCCACGACACAACACAAACTGTGATCCAGCACCTCATGTTCTGGGCGAAGAGCACTTCCTCTTGCTCTGATCGTCATGCTCTCAACGGCATAGGCTTCCTCTTAACAATACAACAGTTAAGAGGATACTGAGATCTTCCACTTAGACCTAAAAGAAGGCGACTGGAGAAAAATTCCCTTTTCTGATGGAAGTGTGACACTATAATAACCGCATTTACCGCATAATATTCGCATGGAGCCTGGTAAGCTCTGCTGGTGAATGTGTCCGTCTGTATTAATGAAATATGATATCAATGACACATCTCAGTCTCATTATGCTGTATGGAAGAGGGCAACAGAAGACACAACAGCTTCTCTTTATTGTCTATTCTTCCTCCTCACTCACCTGACATTGGCAGTCAGCTAAGGACTTGTGCAATGGCCCAAAGCACAGAGTTTACACAACTCTGATACCACCAGCTAGATACCCGCTGCCAGCCCGCAATGTCTGTGTTATCAGGCCTGACACAAGCAAATCAGCACTGGTGGTTTTAACTGTCTCTGAGATCTCCGGCGAGAGCTAGACCTCACAAGAACTCCCTGCAGGTCAGGAACTCATGTCTGAACGTAGGGCAGATTCCGTCTGGGTTAAGATAGAAAGTTCTGGCTTCCTCCTCCTCAACACAGAGACACTAACACAGGTTTGTTTTCTAATGTCACTCCATGTTCACTGTAGCGGCACCTTTGGACAGCCATCTTCAGACGGAAGATCTTACCTGGACATTTGTCCTATACACCGGCATTGCAGCAATTGCACAGGTAATGTTTTATTGTTCTTGTGTGATGGGCTGGATGACACATTTACTTCATGAGATGTTTGTCTCACTGCATGCTGATTTGACAGTTTTCAAACATTGACACAGGGGTCAAAACAGAAGCAGCACCCATTAAACAAGCTAACTTCTGTGTTTGAATTCTATAATTTCTTAGGGTTAATTTAGCAAAACCAACAATAAAAAGTACACATTAAACTACTTTAAAAGTCAGAGTTTTACCATCAACGCTGACTGAATCATAATTCACCATAAAATTTGGACCAAAAATGTACAAACTCACAAATATTGCAAAGGCTGACTAGTCATCCTTAGGCCTCGGTTAGCTAAGAACAGGAGAATGCTCAACAAAATTCTTCCCCAGTTTGACCAGCTTTGGGAAATGAATCAAAATGACTCTCTGCACTTGCTTCTTTATGCTTCTAGATATTCTATTGACTGGGTGCATACTTGTCTGTGCACAACACACATAACATTGACAGTTAATGCATGACAAGAGGCTACGCTAGGCTAATCCTGAGCACATGTGGCTGACATGAGGTTTGTGATCTGACTCTGGCAGGCCACAGAGGGAAGGGGAGACAGTGTCACAGAGGGGCTTCCTCTGTGTGCCAAGGTGACGGAGTTCTGTGGTTGGCTCGCTGCACAGAAGCCTGCACTGTGCAGACCAGTGGGGCCCTCGCTGCCTGCGTAAGACCTGGCCTCGCAGAAAAGGGCTACATTATAGTGCTTTGGCCTTGACCACTCCCCATTAGTTCACAGCTTTTTTTCTCATGCGCTAATGCTGTGGCAATTTTGTGTGTTGCTGCTGCAGCAGTTTAATCACGTTTTTGACCGTGCGGCAGGAGAGTCACTCATCACCAGGAGCCTGTCTGTCAAGCAGCACATCCCTGCTATCAACGACAAGCCAGTTCTACTCAGAATATCTCAATAAACAAATCTTAGAAGCACTTCATTAGTAATGCTGTGGGTAAATATGGTCTTCAGACAAGCATGTTGTTATATTAAACCAGGACAAAATACGAGGTTGTCAAGAACTACATTTTGTATGTTGCACTATTTTCTGGCTATATTCCACACAATACAGTGATCTTATTCAACATGAATACACTTCTAAACACAAACATTTTTGTCTGAGTATCTGTGTGCAAAAAAAAAATCAATGTCAATTATTATAATTAACCAGGATCGATCATTGTGAGATTATGACATATAACTGCCATCCATATAACTCCCTGTACCTTCAAAAATGTAGATATTCTAAATTATAATTGATCAACTATGAAGGAGTGGGTCTGGGGAATTTACATGCACTTGCCAAGTGCCATCACAGTAATCACTTAATAGCTCTCCTAAGCCTCTCGATTTACCCCAGAAAGAGGCAGGTAATTGTTTTTCTCAGGAGAGAGATTTGGGCTTGTTTTTGGTGATTGTGCTCTGCATACAGTTGGTCGAACGGAAAGAGAACTAATCTCACGGTGTTGGTTGTTACTGCCATGTATCCCCAGTGTCTCTGTGATTTCCAGGCAACAGCCCTGTGTGGTCCTTTCATTAATGAAACACATCCAGGCCCTAAGGTTGTCAGATCACTTGCCAAATCTGAAGTAAGTTCACTCACAGACATAGTTTCTCGGATCCTTTTCAAAGGTAAACTTCCATGTTTTAAACTAAAATACCCAGTCCTTCCACGATTATCTGCTAAAAAATTAAAGTGGACAGTTTTGTTATCTGTGGAATCACCATGCCTAATTTATGATTTAGTGAAGACCACCTGTTTTAACAGGACAAAAAGTATTGTGATTTGTTGTGTCAGGATGAAACTCTACCTTTACAACAACACTGACTACAACTGGTCTTCCTTATACCTACAAGGCAAATAAAAAAAGAATCGTTATGGACTAACTACCTTTTACTTTCTTACTTAACCATTAAGATTGAAACATCTCTGGTATGATACGATGATATCCCATTTCCTGCCAATTCAATCACAGTATTCAAATCCATACTGATCAAACAAACAAACAACACAGCCCTGTTGCGGCTTGATTTATCCAACATGTGCCTAATCCTGAGGGGAAACTTGCTCTGTCTGCATGACAGCCACGGCTGCAGGCGCTGGATGCTTTGGGTCGAGCTGTAACCTAGAACTCAGGATGGGCCCCAGCAGGCAATGATTGGACTCCAAATGAGGTTGAGGCCCATCGGTGTGTTTGCACAGTCACCATCTTGGTTTTCCCCTTCAGCCATTTGAGAACATCCTGCAAGGAGAGTGCAAACAGTAAGGTGTGCTTGTGCCAGCCAATGTCTCTAAGTATGTGTGAATACAAGTAATTAAACGTAAGGTCCTCGATCCTAGACAAAGGCTGTTGAAATTTGAGTTCAATGGCTAATCAAATACACCTCACCCTTCCATGCTCCTGAAGCAATGTTGTTGATTGCCTGGAAATAATGTGCATGGCTTGGGACGAGCCACATTGTTTGTTTCCACTTTCCAGAGCCAGGACTGAGAGAGGAAGGTGAGAGTTTCGTTAAATTTAACGAAAAAAGTGTGATGAATTGTAATCAGGCCCCTTGGTGGTCACTCGGCTTTCTAAAAGTCCCTCTTTGAGGTCTTCTTTGAATGAAGGGTAGCAGCACCAAAGCCGGATGGACAGAGAGCTCTGCGGCTGCTAAATTCGCTGACCAGCAGAGCTATGCACAAGTTACGACGGAGGCCCACAGTGTGATGTCGTCAGGGTTCATCAAACACAGCTTTGTGTTTTAGAAGTGAGGCGACAGAGCAAGACGGCGCTTTTTCATGTGTCAAACATGTGGGGGTGGAGGGAGAGACAAGTTATGGCAGCTGCGGAAGACTGTCCATCAGCTAGCGCTTGGGCTACGCTTGATGGATGACGATCCACCATGGACGGATGGAGCTTAATGCTCCCCTCCGGCAGTGCAGAGATGGGTCTGCAGGTGCTCCTACCCCTGGCTAGGAAACTTCAGCTGACGGGGCAAATAAAGAGGCCTCTTAAAACCACAACACCTGCCAGAAACGGACAGCCCTGAGCAGACGAGGGGGAAAGAAAAAGAAAAAAAAAGGATGAAGGGAAAAACACAACAACAAAGCCCAAAGCAAACGAAAGACAGCGGGGGGAGACCTGAGCTCTCCTAAACAAAAATATGTTTATCTTTGTGTGCTTTTCCAGGTAAACAGAAATAGCCCTTTGTCAGGGGCTGATCCTGATTTGACATGAGGGAAGTTTACACAAGGCCTTTTCTTCTCCGGCAGCAGCCTGTGAGCGTCACTGAGGCGTTCACGGAGGTTCTTCTGGGATACGTGTTGGGATACGTGTCGCAGTGGTGTGGATGTGACTCTGTGGACGTAAACTGAAGTATGTGGGCCTCTTTAAAAAAAAAAAAAAAACATCCAGTTTTCAGCACAAACTGGCTTTAATGTCTCTGCCATGATCTTGATAGACAACCGTAAACAGCAGAGGGAGACGGGACATCAAACAGATACAACAAAATTCTTTCTTCTTGACGTGCAATCTCAACAGAGCACATTTAGGTCTGACCCTTCGTCTGCCGTTTATGAGGTATGACGACATGCCAGGTACCAGGTACATACCTGCACTACTGAAGCAGACCACACAGTGCTTTCCCTCTCGAGCCGTGAGAGGAGAGAAGTGCTTTTCCTCTCGAGCTGTGAGATGAGAGAACATTGCTCGGAGAGAAAAGGAGGACATCAGAATTTTGTTTGCTTTCTCCTTGCCTTTTTGCACTCGTCGTAAAACAGTTACGGTTACTCAGGGAGACACTGTTTGGGCAGACGGACCTGTAGCAATAGAGTTAAGACCC
Organism: Sprattus sprattus; assembly: GCF_963457725.1. Lineage (NCBI taxonomy): Eukaryota > Metazoa > Chordata > Actinopteri > Clupeiformes > Clupeidae > Sprattus > Sprattus sprattus. The sequence goes on along the minus strand of NC_137910.1, from coordinate 19,904,028 downwards.
GTCTCTGTTTAATAACCCCATGTTTTTAGGCAATAAATATTTTGATGTCCTCCCAAGAACTTCACTGGTGTTTTATCATGGCTTTATTCCCTTTCCTTCTACCTATTTGGAGTAACCTGGCACTAATGTCAAGGATATTTTTTTTTTACAAACTGTGCTTAACAGCTGTCTTTGAATTCAGATGTTTCACATAGATAGCTGCTCAGAAACATGAGAAAACCTGGTGATTCACTGGACAGTCAAACATTCTCGTTCAGATGCCTTCTGGGATAGCTGAGAAGCACATGAGGTTGCAGCTGATTTCCATAGCCTGAAATGGTAGAAACAAATTATGTTCCCTTTTCCTGTCAAAGTACCATTACCTCCAAACAACCTCTTTTCATGATGAAATCTTACTTTCAATTACCATATACCAAAGTCATAATGCTTGAACCACAAACCGGCGCTGGTAACCATAAAAATGTAAAATAACCCCAAGCAAAACACTTTTATCTGACAATGCAGCAGGCGATACTGCTCCAGTCAACTTTTTTGTGATACATTCTGATACATTTCTTTTGGAATTGCAACCATATTGACCAAGAGAATGTAAGTCAACATTGTTCACACAAAACTATATGTTGTTCTTATATTGTTATACAAATGTGTCAGCAGTCCATTCACACAGTTATTATTAGTAGAGATTAATTACTCTGCTAAGAGATGAAAAGCCTGCACGCCAGGCCATAATTACAGATGTTACTAAAGAACCAGACTGTTCCACAGTTCCACCATGAAAAAAAAAAGATTCAAATAAACCTTCCGTGCTGTGGTCAATTCTTGGCTAATCTATCATTAAAAATGGATTAGTAGGAACTAAGTGATTTCTTTAATAATTGCCAAGTATGAAATTAAAACTTTTACACAGCCATAAAGAACCACAGGTAAGGCAGGAGTGTTCCATCCATGCCTTCCACAAATCTGCCACTCGTCGCCACAAGAGACTGGCTGTGATAAGTCACTGGTAGTACTGTATGAGCTTTGACATTTTTATATTTATATATAAAACTCACCGTTAAATGGTGTCTTTCAGAGCAAGGACTGAGTTAAAGTCTCCTTCTCTCCATCATGCATAGTGTATGTGCATCCACAGTGAATGTTATAATATATCTCCATGAGTGATGTGTTTCATAACATGAAGACCGAGCTGAATGTGGGGCATAATATAAACTCATAAATTAAATGATGGACGTCACAGCGAGGGGCTTATTTATGGTGATCGTGCTTGGCTCAGTTTACCCAATGAGAGATCCTCTTCAAGGTGTATCACAGAAACATTTCCAAACATTTCAGGGGTTGTAATAGGATGGAGATATCTTCTGCCAGCCAGCTCCATAACTCCATAACTCCACCCTTCAGCCATGCAAACCTAAAAAAAACCAACACCTTCAAGAAGAGCTGCAGACCAGGTAGGCACGAAGCAGTGCGTCATGGGATAAATGCGCCTCTATGTCTTCACATGGAAGCCCGGTGGGCGCTGCATATTTTAAGGCCTGGGTAACACGAGTGCACATTAGGTTTTCAACGACCTCGAATTCTAAGCAAACTCACAACAGTACTCTTCAATACACCTGAGCTTCTTACAAAGGAGCAACCATATCAGCTGTGCAGGCTTACCCCACGAAGACATGCCGTGATTGTGAAAGAACCATCACATCTACAAGCTCTTATGTGTTGACATTGCCTGTATGCGCAAGGCTTTGGAGAAGGCTTTTCACTGATGGCTCGAAAAAGGTCTGTCTCCAGTCTTGTGTTCTGACATTAACTGCAGAGGGGTTGCACTACTGTCATGCTGAATGCCTTAACCGCCAAGACCAGGGAAGAGTTTTACAAGATACCTGACTTTATTGGGTGACTTGCAAAGAGCTAATAATGTGTGGCAGATGGTAGGGGAACCCTGCTGTATTCTCAAGGAACACCCGCACTTATGCAGATGCCTCAAATCTATTACATTTGTAAATATGTGAATGACCATTGTGCATGAGGCAAACTTGTAGACATACCATGAATGCATCAAATATGTTGAGGATGATGTGTTGTTAAATTACTTTTTTTTAAACACTGACAAGTACCTTGTATGTTTAAATAAGTGTGTGTTTTGCAAGTGTGATAAGGCGCTAGGGACAATTACCAATTTGTCATAGGTGTGTTCTATTGTTTGACGGAAAGACAGATAGATTTGAACTGACTTGCAGCATGAGACCATCATGTACACGCGTAGGACTACACACCCACACACACACATCAGCTAAGGAACTGAAAGGTTTTAGCCATAGTCTGAGCCACAGCTTTGATCTCTGGAATTCCATATCAGTGCCTTTGTGGCTCAGGGATGTTTTGTGGTAAGAGGTTCAACTGGGGAACCAGCATGGGAATCCCCACAAGACAGGCAACCCTTAAACAAACACACACTCACATTTACAGACATACCTGTTTCCACGTCAAGACAGGGCAGCTGAAAGTGTACATGTACACACATACACACATGCAAAACACACCCACGTGTACACACACACACACACACACGCACACACATGCACAGTGGAATTAACCTTTTTCATGTTGCCGAATGCCTGACGCATGATATCAGATATCTGTTCTTTGGAGCTGAGCACATAATGGCTACATATGAATGGGTTGTTTTCTTCCAGCACTCCAGGCTGAAGAAGGCTCATTTCAACCGCATGGCAAAGTCCCTCATATGACAACAGCCCATGTTTACCCCAGCGTTCTGTTCTCCCACCCCACGCATCCTGTTTGCTGCAATGCCCCCCATTGTTTACCAATACAGGTATGTGTTATCACTCTCTGAGCCTTTTCTTTCTCTGTGCATCTTCCAGGGAGGACATTTCCGACAACCTTTTGTGGAGGACAATAAAGCATCTCTGTCACTATGGTTACTGTTTTGGGGCTTGTCTTTACCCTTTTTTTTCAGTCTCTCCTACTTGTTCTCCTGTTTTCTTTCTTTTCTTTTGTCTTTTTTTTTGAGTGGGAGTGGATTTTCAGGAGGGAACGGAAAATATGGAGATACATACTGTAGATAAAGAGAGTCTCATTAAGAGGAAGATATCAAGCTACAAAAATAAACTTCTCTTTTGTTTTGCACCTCAAAGAACCATGTGAGTACCTCTGTATACACACGTGAGTGTGTGTGTGTGTGTGTGTGTGTGTGTGTGTGTGTGTGTCTGTGTGTCTGTGTGAGAGAGAGTGAGTGAGTGAGTGAGTGAGTCAGTGTGTGTGTGTGTGTGTGTGAGAGAGAGTGAGTGATATTCCTACACGTGTACATGCCTGACATCTGAGGGCAGTGAGAGTGCTTGTGTGGCTCAGAACAGAGATGAATTTAAAGGCTGTGCTCTGTTATAAACCCACGCACCTGTACTCTCTCCTCCTCTCCGCCTGATGAGGTGTGTGATTGCAGGAGGGAGGGAGGCACACCAGGGCGACAACCAGATGGCTGATGTCACCCTAAGGAAGCGCTTTGAAGGCGATGGGGGCAGAGGGACATCCAGGCAGGACAATGTTGTGTTGTGTACTCACCACTCATCTCTGGGAAGATCTCGTTGATGGAGAAGGCGGCTCCATAATGCTAGATGCTCGCAGATGAAAGCCTCAGTGTTAAACGCAGCCCATAGCAGGGGTCTTCTCTGTCGGATCCACACATGTAACATTACATACATGCAGAACACACACATTACGTCATCCGTCCAATTAAGGACCATAAACTCTTATGGGTGTCCTGAGAACAGTTATCTAGCTGTGCAGGGTTTTCACAACATGGAGCCAAAACTGCTCAGCCTGTTGTGATTCTTAAATATTTAATAAAATGCAGCAAGAAAACTAACAGATATAAAGTTATTTTCGTTCTTTCCGTTCTCATATTCCCCACATGCAGAGATGCAAAATGGAAACAATATGTAAAGCATAACAAGGCCTTTGGAGTCCACGCACTTACACTTTGTTAATTTAACTCCATTTATCTCCTTTTAAATCGCACAGACTAAAATGTTTAAAAGCTAAAAAAAAAATTGTAAGTAATGTATCTTGTTCATTCCAATAGTGTGACAACTGTGATGTCATGTGCACTGGATAATCAGTGCCCTTGTCATCTACAAAAACAGTGACACACTGCCCTCTACTGGTAGTATGAGGCAAAACAATGAGCTGCTATTGCAAAACCTGCTCTTGTAATTCTGGTGACTTCATCACATGCCTCATTCTCGTTCAAATCAAACCAGTCAGAATTGCCATGCACACATAAAATAATGAGAGAATATGGAAAGAGGTTACAGAAACATCAATGTCAATCTAGGAATGCTACCAACACCTTTGGGTTGTCGGTGGTTCACCAATAGGCTGATAAGTGAATCAGACCCCTGTCCATATACTTTAAAAGAAAGACCTAATATATCGTACGCATAACTATAGTGTCAATATCATTTTGAATGTGAAAAATATCCCATGATGGTGGACATCACTGCACAAGTTAAAACTGCTTTCAAACAACCCAAAGCAATTCCTTGAGCGCTCTGAAACTATTTTATAGTTGGAAGTAAATTGAATAGAATTTAATTGAATTCCACCTCTCAAACGCAAAATAATCCAATACATCTGTAAAACCTTTTTCTGACCTGTCCCTGAGCCAACAGGTTATTTCTGTTTAAAGCAGTCACTCTGCACTGCTACACTACATATCACCTATTCCATGGCTCTCCAGACAGTGTAGCTAAGGAAGTTCACAGGGTGCCTGTGAGCAAAACTGATTGCTTTCCCAGCCATTGTTTCATCTGGCATCTTGCTCCAAACCAAAGCTTAAGAGCAGAGAGACGAAAGTGTGCCTGTCACACATTATGTTCCACATCCTATCAGCTGTTTAGTGTCTCCAGATTTTATTCTTGGCAAACACCTCATGTCATAAAACTTATGATCGCCTCCTTCCAATTCCACATTCTGTACGCCAAACAGGAGCACTTTAGATTATACTTGCCTCTCCATTTTGTGGACGTTTTTCCAAAGTCCTCTTATCCTGATATACACATGTGACTGTTCAGACAGACGCTAGGGTAAAGGCCTCACACATATTCAGACAGCAAGCGGAAACATTGGCAAAAGTATTGTTGAACGGGTCAAAGCCAAGCATAATTTTGCCATCAGGAGTTTGAATGACTACCCTAGGAAAGCCGTTGGAAAGTAGACACAAGTGTCATTTGTGTGGGAAGAAGTGGCAACAGTGTGAGGAGACCTCGGTAAAGCCATTTCCTCCTCATTTATGTAGGGTGAAGTTATTACTGCATTGTGTGCTTAATGTGAGCCAGATTTCAAAAGTACAAGAGCACTGAAAGAATGGCAGTCACAGGCTCTCTTTAGCCATCTATGCATCTGCCTTTCTTTTCAACGAATGCCTAGGATAATACATTTGTCAGGCAAAAGAGGGTTTTTTTCCTCGGGCGGTTAAAAAAATTAAACAAATCCATGTAAAGTGAAGTCATCACTCAGTTCACCCAGTTCCATGGGCAAAACAAGGCAACATCCTTGTGTTGACAAGTCGTTTTCTCAGTGGTGTGCACAGAAACTGATAAGCAATTTATCTAACATGAATCTTTCCTAAAAAGCTTGTCTGTCATGTCACAAAAGACACCTCACAAAACCACCCACACTACTATGTCTTCCACTGTTTCCCAATGACAACCCTCCCATAGCTGTGCATCTGACATCACATCCTTAATCAGGAGACCTCCACCAGCCACCACCTTCAAAGCAGCCAGATCAGAACCACTCCATTTATGAGGGGAAGAAGTCACACAGACAGTTACACAGTTACAGAAAGAGAGAGAGAGAGAGAGAGCGAGAGAGAGAGAGATCTTGCAAACCCCGCTCAAACATTTCCACACTGATGCTATCAGCTGTTATGATTGTTGTTTTCCTTTCTCCTATCTCCAAACATATTTTGTAACATTACGTTTTAAGATGAGCATCAAAGAGAGAGGAAGCAACACTTCCTCTGACTCATCTCACCGAGAAATACTACTTCACAGTCTGAATCACTTTCCAAAGTACACAACAAGCTAACTGGGGGAAAAAAAAGAAAAACATTACACATGTGTATGTTATCCACAAATACCAAAGATGGAAATGGAAAATATTAGCCAGTAAGTATATCAGTCACTTACATAGGCAGGGATGTGCACAGGAGTGGGCTAAGGTTGCTTGGGCAACTGCCAGTTTGCCCTCCTCAACTGAAGTTGCCCCTTCGAAGGAAATATATTTGCGATCAGGGGACGGGGGCGTGGCAGCAACGGTTAGAGAGAGTTTAAAATGATATTGGCAAAATTTGCGATCAGAAGACGGGGCGTGGCAGCGGCGGTTAGTGAGAGTTTAAAATGATATTGGCAAAATTTGCGATCAGATGACGGGGGGTGGCAGTGGCTGTGACAAAAAAAAATGTGTTGCCCCTTTTTTCCAGGGCAGAGCAACTGCCCTTCAAAATTCCTGTGCACGTCCCTGCCCATAGGTGAAAAACGTTTTGGAAAAAACTCTTGATGTAGGCCAATTTACAGATTAGTTTCCATCTTTTCAGGCCTGCGCACTTGTGGTCTGAGATTACAGAGTGCTGAAATCCATCCACAACCTGTCAACCAAAGAATACAAAAAGCTGTGCATCAAATTAACCCTTGAAGAATCCCAAATCTAATTGAAGATCCCAAATCTAATTGAAGATTTTAGAGGCTGGTTACAATCAGTTGCCTTGAATAATGATACCATGCCCTAAGCATTTTAAGTGTGCAAAGATAGGGTACATCGGTAGTAACTTTAAGTAGCTTATAGCAACACATCACATGAAGACATGGCAACACAGGTGGGTTGCGTTCTGACATGTCCTGAAGCCCGGTTGTCTGTTTGATTACTTAAACAGATATCAAATCGTCCAGGAAAAGTCGTCTTACTGAACTCACAGAAAATTAAGAATACAGATGATTTTTGAATACGTTTGAATAGTTTTTCATTTCTTGTTTACTAACCATAGTTCAACAGAGCACCCCAAAAGCCGTTTCATTAAGCTTAATACTTCAGCTTTTGCATACGGCCCATGTAGTGATATCGCAACGTCGAGTTTTAAATTTGGTGTCTATTTAATTGACCGTGAGCGAGTTAGGCTTGCTCACATTATATAGTCTATAGAAGATATTGCCATTAAATATTTCCAGGAGACAAGTCTTTCTTTAATCGTGCATGCACCTTTACCGTAGTTTCCGTAAAAGTATCACTTTCTGTATCCCAGATCCAGGAGCCACACAGGCCTAACTGTATTTTTTGTTGTTCACCAGTAGAGGTCAGTCGCGCAACAGGCCATGGCTCACACTTACAGACCTCGGATCCAGGAAAGACCTGTAGCGTATTTTGTATAAAGATGTAGGCTATGTGCTGTTAAATGTTATTTTAAAAATTAATATTTATTTCTTGTCGCTTGATAAAAATGCAGAGTCTTTTAGACTGTCTTGTAGACAGACCCAAACAAATGCTATGCTCATTGTAGTAACCTATTGAAAAACATCTGCGTGTGAGAAAGAGGCTGAGGTTGAAAGGCTGAAACCTAGATTTAGATGTAGTTTTTTATTTTGATTTGTTTGTTTAATAGTGAGAAACAACTACTGTTGAATAAACTGGCGGGCTCTATTGGCAGATAATATGGTACCATTGGTCAGTATAGGGTAGGCTGTATTATATCTAACGTGGGTGGAACCCAGTTAAGGAGAAGGTTCAACATCTGGTTGATTTTTGCCTACTTTGCTAACTAACGACACAAATATTTGCTGCGTAATTGTACTTAAAAGCTCTTTCAACAACAACAGAGTGTGTAGTGGTTAAACGTTCGCAGCCGGCCACTGACAGACATACGAGGGAAAAGGGGCGGGATTCCGAAGTGTGGCGTCTCATGCAGGTATGTTGGCACTTTACTAGCTCGTCCCATCGTCACACGACCAAGAGCTCACTGGTCAGCGGCAACAGTGCGGTGTCACTTTCCCAATTCTGCAACAACGGGAAGACTTCGTGACCAGAAGACTGTCGAAGATCTAACTGCTGATTGATACGGATAATTGTCTTTTTGGATATGTCCTGATTGTACTCTAAAATGATGAGCAAAAAGGTACCAGGATCCGGGATGTTAACTGTAGCTACGGGCATAGACCGTGGACGAGTCGGGGAGCGGCTACAGGCGGCCCTTGCCGGGCTGCAAGAGTTGCATTTTCTCAAGGAAAAACAAGCCGACATGGTCCACTGGGCGCTCCGCATGGATCGGGAAGAGCCGACAGATTCTTCTCAACTGAACACCAACCTACCCCCCGTTTATGCTGAAGAACAGCGACTAGAAGCGACTTTGACAGCGCTTAAACAACAACTGGTGAGTCTGACAAAGATTTTTTTCAGGAACCTGCAACCATAGCCTTGCTTGTTTTTGTGTTTCTTTGTTTGTTTGTTTTTGCTGATTTTGTATTTGACAATCTAGATTATGAAAGGTGACAGTGTCGTGCAAACTACAGGTTGTTCAAAAATATGAATAGAATGTGTGATGGTAGTATTTGTATTAGTATTTCATATCAGCTTTGTCATTCATTTGTTGTTCCATTTCTAGCCGAATTTATAGCCAGTTACCGGACGTGTTGTGTCTGTAGTAATGCCCGATAGTTTGATCTACAGCTAGCGTTTTATGGTATGTGGAACAGCTTGTTTGTTATCAGTCGCAGCGGGAGGTAGGGAATGGTCAGAGAACCAGGCTTATTTCAGGCACCGAGGGGGGTCGATGGGGGAGTGCTCCGTGAAGTGAACATTAACCCGATGTAATGAGAATGGAAAACATAAAATTGACCCGGGCAACGACACAAGTTTGACCCCACAGTAGCCTACTCTGAATTCAGCAGACAAGTCCTGCAGTGTATGATTGAAAAGGTGAATAGTCCAGGGACACAGCAAGATAGGGTAAAGTGAAAGCAAGGATGTTTAAATCACAATGCAGTCAAGTTGAACTGTTTTTTCAGTAGTAAATCAGTGGAGCTGTCAGCAGGATCAAACAGGGTTGTGGTTTCATGTTGCTAGTAAAAATGACTGTAATCTAATTTGCCAAACGTATCAGTCGTTTTTATTGTTGATTAATGTGTAAGATGACAGAATCTGAACACACAGCAATAAAAGTTCTTTATTTTACCTTTTTTTCAGAGAAAAAAAGTTTTACTGCAGTCATTGCATTGGCTCTGCTGATAGTGCTCACATTCTCTCTGTCTCATTCCTTACACTATAGCAAAGCCTTGCACTGTGGCCCTGTGGGGAAGATGCAAGTTATCCACAAATCACACCCCCAGACATCTCATAGCTTAGCTGAGTTAATCGTCAACCACTGTCCTTTTTTGTTTTCAGCCCGATCGTATAACTAACTGACATCATATCAACCGCTTTGGTTAGTTGTAAGCATGGCCATCTCCTTATCTGCAAAACCTTTACACTTCCATTGAAAAAGGTGTTATGTAGAACTACTTGACTCTTTTTTTTTATTACTAAAAGGTCCCCAGTGTAGTGGTACATTCTAGGCTATAATAGTTATTCATTATTTAAAACATATAACTTGTTTTCCACTACAAAAATGTTTTTTTTTTTCTCTTTGCGTGGTATGTCTTGTGGCTGAGTTAATGAAGGAGTATTCTGTGTCTGCTGTAATGTCTAAACATCTGTGTTTGCACAGTAAGCTCATTGTACATGCTAAACTCCTGTGTGTTGCAGACACGCCTGCGGAGACAGGATGTCGGTCTGAAGACTCACCTACAGCAGCTGGACCAACAGATCAGTGAGCTGAAACTCGATGTTTGCAAAGCCTCCACTGAACACCTTGAGAGTGACAGTCGTCCAAGCTCAGGTTTGTTACTTTACTTCTTATTAGTGGGGTCAGTTACACTCCTGTATGTGTCACTGACTTTCCCTTTGCTAATATCGCTGTGTTTCAATTCAATTTCAATTTAATTTTTTATATGGGCTAGCGCCATGAACAGTAGACATTGTCTCAAAATGCTTTGCAGACCGAATGCCTGAACCCTTCTACAGCAAACACAAGGAGATGGTGGCGAGGAAGAACTCCATTTTGACCCTCCCTTTCTTTCCCCACAGGATTTTATGAGCTCAGTGATGGAGGCTCAGGCTCCCTATCCAACTCCTGCACATCTGTGTACAGTGCTTGCCTCTCCTCGTCTTCCCAGACCAACCTCCAGTCCTTCTACCCTCCCAACCCTGCCTTGGCCTTGCCTGGCTTGGCTGAAGCATCCCGCCGCAGGTCAGCTGACGAGACCACCACCCAAGCAGACCCACCTAGAGGCACGGGCATCCGTCTGGGCAGCAGTCGGCTTCGTCCAGGCATGTCCAGCTCAGATCGTGGCAGGCAAAGACCTGTGTCCACAGGTGATTAGCAGCTACTAATCTTTAATGGCCCTACTTAACGCTTAACAATGTGTTACACTTTGGGGAAGACATTGAATTTACGAGTTATCTTTTTTATATGGTACAGGTGACCTTGACCGGATGATGTCACCCAGAGCGGGATACTGCAAATCTGCTGATGCCAGAACCTCGACACTGTGTAGCAATCTGCGGAATGTTAATGTGGACATTAAATACCAGAACAACTTGGTGTCACGCGGCGGGACTGAGGTCTATTGCTACCCAAGTCCCCTACATGCTGTGGCACTTCAAAGCCCAATCTTCTATCTTAGTGCCAATCAAGCTGCATCTCTTCCATTGGAACCACAGGAAGGGACTGTAGCTGCCAGCCCAGCTGACACTGAGCTCGTCAGTGCAAAGCCTGAGATGGCACAAACCAGGCAAGTTGGCTATATCAACAAAATCCTTCAACGTAGCACGAGTAGACTAAACATTCTGAATGACAGTGGGCAAGCCATGGTGCCATTTTCCACCAACACCCCACATTCTTCTGCTAGTGCTCAGGAAGTTCAGAGTGGACAACTTGGCAAGATTCAGGGTCCAATTTTCTTTCAAGAGAATACCATGCTGTCAAATAACTACCTTGAAGGAAATAAGAACTCAAAGATGTATTATAATCAGAATCTAGGGAATTGTGTAACTTCTAGTGCAGGCTTAAATAGCAACAAAGATGAACCAACACATATTTATCACTCTAACCACACAACCATCTCAAGGGAATTCAAGTCAAACAAGACTGTAGAAATGGTTGGATCTGCAACTAGAGATGGGACAACAGGTAACCCATCTGTGCGTAACCCATGTGAGCGTTACCCATGTGAGACAAGGAAACGCTCAAGTTCTAAGCCACCAGAGAGGAGACCAAAGGTTGCCACAGCCTCTGAGGACAACCATGTGGTTCCCTCTGAGTTTGTCCATGCTCAGTTTGTCCCTGCTGGGTCCCAGCATGTCAAGGTCCAACAGGCAGACAGAAAAACTAAGGCGGTCCGATTGCGAAGACGGAGCTGTGACAAGCCTCGAGGGTCGAAGCACCTCCAGAAGCTCCCGTCCAGGGAGCGTGAGAGGGAGGCCTCCTCTAAACTACGAGTGGATAGGAACTCCAAGTCATACAGCGCAGAAAAGATGCTTGCAATGCACTCTTGCTCTGAGACTAGCATCCCTGGACACCTTCCTCTTTGTTGCTCAAGTAGTCAATCTCTGGTTCCAACCAACCAGGCCGCCAAATGTGGCAAGACCTGCCGACCTCACCAACCCAGCTCTGAGGTCCTTAACCCCGACCAAGGCGGAGGAAGGAGGAGGCAGGGTTCTCAGAAGTACGTTTCTGCCTCAGAGGTCCGTTTGTCCCAGTCCACCTCCCACAACCAGAGATCCAAAGAGGTTCTGATCCAGGGTGCTGGGCGGAGGTCAGGGATGAGACCGCATTCTGGACACTGGGGTGGGAGTGTTGTTGCTTCTGCACTTCGCTCCTCCCTCAGACCCTCCATCTCTGCTTCTTCCTACTTTTGTCAGATGAATGCTAGATACCCCCCGGCCCCGTGCAGAGCCCCTGGCAGCCGTTACCCTCCTAGGTGTGAGTCGGAGTTCTCAGAGTACTCCGCAGAGTGTGCCTCTCTGTTCCACTCCACCATAGCCGAGAGCAGCGAGGGCGAACACAGCGACTACACCGCCAACCGCTTCGGCGACAGCGAGTCCAGCCAAGGTAGCCAGTCCCACTCGGATTCAGACAGCAGTCTGTCCCTGTGCGAGGAGGATCTGGAGGAGGAGGAAGGGGAAGGGGATGAAGGTGGGCTAGTGTGGGCAGAGGCTACGCTCGGTCCGACTGCTGCTGGGCTTCCTCTTCCCGAGTCATCCCAGCCTGAGCCTTTGGCCTGCCGCATCAAAGCTTCCCGTGCCCTGAAGAAGAAAATCCGAAGGTTTCAACCAGCCTCTCTTAAGGTTATGACTCTTGTGTAGCCTTTGACAGAAATTGTATGATAGTAGAAGCTTTTATCTGTTTCATCAATGTCTAAAGAAAATGCAAATGTTTTCTTTTTTGCTTGAAGATTGTTTTAATGTAATGCAAGACTGTATTCACTTGGGGGGGACTGTATTACTATTAAAGTCTCTTTACTTGCTTTGTAAAAATCATGTCTTTGTCAAGGCCGCTTTGCACATTAATTAGATATGCAACATAATCAATTTCAAAATAAAACATTATTTAACATGCATTTTCAAGTGGTTGTTTTATAGATCATTCCAGATATAAAATGTGTGTTTCAAACACCCCCAAGATAACTATATGTCAGTGTCTGCATGAAATGGGTGTGTAAATGCACATTTATTATGCTTTACACTGACCAAAGTGAGAGTTTAACAGGTTTTATGATAGGGTTATCTACTAGAAAATCTACCTTTGTCAAGATGAGCAGTTGATGAGGTTTCAAAATCCCATTCCGAGACAGACCATTATCTGCTGAAAAGATAAATCTCCCGGGAAGGCACAGACACACTCCCATACTGCCACAATTGAAAGAGAATGGATAAGCTTGACAGCTTAGAGTGCTAGCCTCAAAAATAATGACTGCCTATCTGCCTGGACTCATGACATGTGCTATGAATCATTTAAAAGCGCAGTGACAGATAAGAATCGGGCCGCATCACCAAGCAATAAGCTGCTAGAGGACAAGAATCCAAAATCTAATTTCTAGGAGAAATCTCTTATGGGATCTTTCTATTAGCATTCCTTAGGTTTTAGTGAGGTTGCAGCAGTGCAGCTTAAGGGATATGAAGACTTCACACAAGGCCAATCCTCACGTTCCAGGCATAACTTTCATGGTAAAGGTTGCACACAGATAAGACATACATACACAAGCACATTTACAACACAGTTGCTGCAGCAGGAGCTGTTTCTTTGTAGGAAAAATAAGTACGGTGTTGGGGTTCCTGATAGGAAGGTTTTTTCTCAGGCCCCATCAGCCTTCAGGGAGGTGGGTTATCTTGGCCTGAATAGACTTGAGGGAGCTTGGGGGGTTAGCTTGGCTCCATGGCAAGTGGGTTTTTGGGTTTTAAAGCCAGCTTGTAGCCACACATTGCATTTACACAAACCACACAGGGAGTAGTATGCACCAACCAGTATTTTATGGAAAAAGATTAAACAAACAAAACCAAAAGGAATAAAACTACACAGGTTTCCTGCGCGTGGCAAGATTGATGGGGGACACTGTACACTCCATCCATCAGTGGGGAGAAAGGAAGACCTTGTCCATCAGGTGCCAGACCATATGAGGTACGTACGTTTTGTTCTGCTCCACACACACACACACACACACACACACTGTCCTTTTGAGTGCATTTTAAGTTTAACAAGCTGGGAGAGTATAGTTTAGTACGTAACCCGAAGTAGAACCCAATAACCCCTGGACTCTTGTTTGCTTTCATCTCAGTCTGCCTGTGGGCTGCCTACAGAGTCTGAAGAGTCAGATATGCTGGGAAACAGCCATGCTGTGTGGTAGATATTGCCTGGATACAGACCCTGTTAAAAACATAACACATTTTTTCTCAACCTGTTTTGTTACCATATCTACCACAGTGCTCACAGATGGTGAATTCAAGAAGACAATGACTTTAATGTGTCTGTATATGTTCTGAGCAAACACACTCAATCTAGATTCACTCTAAATTCAATCATTGCTCTGTGCGGTGGTAATCATGACTGTAACATCTGACTGATACTAAACTAATGTGTGGGAGGTTGATAAGAACCAGTACTAAATGCATTAGGATTCTGCTACTGATACATGCAAATAATGACTTTAGAGCGGCACATGGTTATGTGATAACAATCTTCAATTTTTGTTATGGAGTGTCTGCCTCCATCTTATTTTACCAATACATACGTACACCAATACACACCAGATTCTCCTGTTTTACAAATCATATATTTTTGAGAACCTGACATAATTTCTACTGCTTCTCTGCTATCGCAAACAAGTACTTTGTCTGAAGAGACATACAGCTACAGCCCCTGCGACCTCAATCACGCTATTGAACTCCAAGCATCAAGTCTTAACAACATCGGGGAGATATTAGATGTGTTCGTGCTCATCTGGTCCAGATTGGCTTGTCACTTCTGGTACTCATAGATGTCTGGGCCTTAGTCGCGGTAAACCTGACTCAGGCCTTGGGAGCGGAGGGAGGTCAGTGGGGTCAGTGATGTCATTTTCACACAGGCCCCTGAAGAGCAGGGGTCCCGGAGCGGCTCTTTGAAGTGCTGGGGCCCCAGCTGGCTTGACCTTGTGTTTGCTGGGCCCCTCCAGTTGTGGGATTGGACATTTCACGTTGACACATAATGGCGGGGGTCAGAGGTTACTTGTTACTTGCGCATCCCTGCCAACTCTTTTGTTCTTTCTTGTGTTCAGTGCCTTGAGTCTTTTGAGTGTCTTTTGGTTTTATGTATTTTTATTTAATCTTCCCAGCCCCTTGAAATATGCAGTGTCACAAATTGCTTGTGATACCAAATGGAGACAAATCCAAAGCCCTTTCACTGAAACTCTTCCCTTTTGTTAAATCCCTGATCATATTAAATGTGGTAATCCGGGACTACGGAAGATTAGACAGGTTAAACCACTAATCTCCATAGTGATATGTAACTCGAAAATCTTCAAGTCTATTTTCTGGATGGTTTTTGGCAGGCTCTCTCAAAATCAGCAGGGACTCAACAGCAGGAAACCCCAAGGAGGAGGGAGAACTGTGCACCTGTAGGAGATATGTTCTGGGACATCTGCAAGAGGTCAAAGGTGAGGGCTTAGGGCCATAATAATTCAGGAGCCCTGTGGAAGTCTCTGACATGCTTCGAGATCAGGGATCTTATTACAACGATTATTACTTTAGTCTTCAGGCTCACTGACAGATAAATAAACTGCTGAATTCAACTGATTCAGACTTGGCAGAAAATACTGAGGGAAAATTGACTAATTACACAAAATGCAACAAGTTGCACAGGTTTATTGTTCTATATCTTATCATTAGATGCACCACTAGGAAAATACAATTCAAGTACAACTCATAATCTTGTCGTGTTAAAAAAAACCTTTAGGCCTTTACTAAGACCATGGTTTATCTGTGTACATTTTATGATATTATTTCTCTAACATCTGTATACTGTTAGGCCATGACACATAGCTACTTTTTCAACTATGGCTGCCCTGAGGGATATATTTAAGTATTTCTTTCATCAACATCATCAACATTCATTTTGAGATGAGAACTTCAACGAATTCAATAAATGCATTGCCATTAGGATACCATGAGGCCCAGCACACAGCGAGTCAGACGTTTCACCAGAGAATGCTGGTGCCAGTCAGCAGCTTCAGCAAGCAGTCAGCAGCTTAAGCTAGCAATGACTCAACAGCTTTAGCTAGCATTGACTGTCTTACACAACAAAGCTGCCAACACACCTGCTTCGTCTCTGCCAGCTCAGATTAGAACCGGGACATTACAGTGGCCCGATAATAGCTTCCCTGCCAGGGCCTTAGACAGCCTTCGCCTCATTACCTCAGCAAGAATACCTCAGAGCTACACTTCACAAAATGACAAGAATCACAGTCAAATCAAAGTCAAGGAGAAGGTCCAGCTCTTCCGTCGTTACTCTGTGTTGGCAACTGGTGGAAACTGGTGCATCATGGAAGGGGTTAACTACGCCACACAACCAAGACAGAGTCCTCGCTTGTGGCAACCTACTTGGCAACAAACTAATTTCTGGTTCTAATTAGGGTAGGGCTGGTGGACAGCTGGAGACCTGGGAAAAGTGGTTGGAAAAACATCTGACCTAGCGGCCAGCCGGGCATCTTGACATTTACTCAACATGCCCAGCACACGAAAAAGACAGCAAACAAGCGGAAAAGGGAGCCGAAGGAGGGAAAAAACAACAACTGGTGCTCGGCAGTCAGATGTGATTAAAGGAGGGGGAAAACAACAACTGGTGCTTGGCAGTCAGGTGTGATTAAAGGAGGACTTGCTTGCTGGAGAAGAGGTCAGGACTGGGAGGGGGTTGGGTGAGAAGGGTGTCGGGGGTTGGTGGGGTCTCTCTTTTGCCTGAATGAGGTAATCCTAAACCCAAACAAGAGCCTGTCCGTCCCAATCATTGTCATCTCAATAGGCTTCACCTACAAGCTACAGATGTCCCCTCCAGCATCTGTTTGTGTGTGCACAATCGTGAGTGTGTGTGTGTGTGTGTGTAAGAGTGTGTGTGTGTCTATGTAGGTCTATTTAATCTCAGTGTGGGTGGATGTGTGCACTTTCACACGCATGTGTCTGTGTCTATGCATAAAAGAGCTACTCATAGATCTTATTAACGTACACTAGACTTATCCACCATATGAGTCCTCTACTGCCTTCAATATGCTTTGCACATGCAAAATAATCAG
>NC_137910.1:19852109-19882109 GCF_963457725.1 Sprattus sprattus | reverse complement strand
AAAGGCGAGTTTAAACAAAGAAAAAAAATGGAGCGTGAAAAAAGAGGACAGGATAAATAATACGAAAGGTGTTTAATTTGGTATGCAGAGGTTATTTACATGATTTATGTGCTGCTTGCTTTGCTATTTGAGTGTGTTGCTCTTGCTGACCTCAGTGTAAACAAAGCTACAGTGGGAGCCACACCAGTAGCTGTCATCTTCACTCTGACAAACATGACTCCGTCTCCGTCTGGGAGGCTCTCCCATCTCCCTTTCCATGTGACCCACCTCCAGAGAGATCTGTCCCCCTGGCTGGGTCAGTTGCGGGGTCGGAGGTGACAGAAAGACCACACCGATCCCTCCTCGTGCTCCCCCAGTCCAGAGGCCCATACTGTCACACGCTGAAACCCCATCCAGACTGATGGGCAAGATGCTGCTGTCAAGTAGAAACAAAGCTGCTTTGTGCCTTACCAAGTCTCCAGAGGTGGCTGGTGTAAAGACAGACATGGTAAGGCTGAATGCAAACAACAGCAGTGGGTTTGGTCATCGCTATAGAATTACAGGATCACAGACTGGGGGTGTTTGGCTATTGGCAGTTGTTGCCGGTATGTCAGCCAAAGACAGGGTGTTTACAAGGTAGTCCCGAAGGACACGGGGACACTGGCGTGGGCAAGCGCTAAATTATTCAGGCCATCTTTCCAAATGCCAGACAAGGAAGTATAATTAGCAACTGTTTGCTTTCAATGATCCCTGATTTGTCAATTATTCATCAATAGCAGTCTCGACAATTCTCGTAGGTATGGGATTGCAAATATCACGATTTTGAGTCACAGCTGACCAAACTGACTTTTGGTTTGGTTTTTATTCAAAGCTGCCGCTGGAGGTGGGTCCCTCGCAACACAGGATCAGGGAAAGTGGAGAGAGGAATGAGAGAGAGACCTCGGCTGGCAGATAAGAACAGCACCATTGTCCTGTGAAGGGTTGAATGAGAAAGGCCTTCGGATGGGATGTCTTTGCGGTCTATCACAGTCACGTGGGGATAAAGCTCCCTTCATCTGGCCAATCCATTTACTTCTCAGGACCTCGATCCTGAAACGCTTAACAGGTGGAAACTAATGGGGTATGGTTTGGGTAACACGACCTGCATGGTCACTGAACAGATACGCTATGACAGATTTAACAAGTCAGAAATAATGATTAAGAATAAAGAGAGATTTTTTTCCCATTTCAGTAAAACTGAAAACTGGGGCACTGTTAAGTGTGGGTGTGAGGGAGGAGTATGCATGGCGGGCGGTTGTGTGACACAGGAAAGGAAGCATGCGAAAGTATGAATTTAAAAAATGTAGTGTCTTTGATTTGATTCATGATTTATTGTTTTTAGATGGCCATCTTGGAAAGCAATCACTGGAGAGAGAGCGAGAGATAGAAAGAGAGAGAGAGAGAGAGAGAGAGAGAGAGAGAGAGAAATCAAAAACCTCTATGCCTCAACTATTAGCTCCAAGTAAACCAGTGAAAGTGCCTGCTGCAGTGTCAGAAGCATGATACAAAGCCCTGTCCCACTAGAGATACCATACATCATCATTAGTCAGGGGGCTTGCTGCAGATTACACCAAATCCCTGTCACACTGGAGATGGTACAGTATCAATCATCCTTAGGCAATGGGCTTGTTGCAGATCTCACTAATCACTAGCTATAGAGTTTGGCTACTGACCTGAATGGTGTGAGTTGCCAGGCTTGTCCAAACAATGGTCTTACCTGTTAATTTCCACCCCTCTGAGTTCCTTTGAGTGGCTAGTTTTCTGGGCCAGTTGGTTCCCCTATTAGCACATAAAGGTCTTTGAAGTGACATAGGGGCACACCAGGGCGACTGACATTCCAGATGGTCGACCGCTGACGTAAGGGGTAGCTGTTGTGGAATTCTTGTTTCTTCAGCAACAAAGCCCTTTCTTCTTCCTGCATGCATTGTCCTCCATTCACTTCTGAAAGTTTCTCTGAGTTCATGACTCTCACCACAAGAGAAATTATTCATCATAGAAAAAGATGCAGGCCAGAGCTTTTGTGTTGTGAAAAGAAAAAACACTGGGATACCATCAGGAGGCTTATTGGAGAGTGCAGAAAATGGGGACCAAAACAGGTTTCAGCATTGTCTTTCAAGAGTTGAATTATTAATCTTGAAGCATACACGGCCTTTGGTATGTGCTGGCCTCAAACAATGCTCGTCTCCCTGGTTTCAGATATAAAAGGGAAAGTTTCTGTTCTCTGGCACATGCAAATAGGTTCAACCTATATACACACGACCTGCGAGATACGCTATCTGTTCTTACTGGTAGCGAAAAGGGAAATCGTTAAACAACAGCTGCTAATGAGGACCACTGAGCCTCTCCCCAAAAAAGATAGCGAGACAGGTAATGGGTGCATCGTAAAACAGCCCTCTTATCAGTTAAACCGTGTCTGTAATTATCAGCATGTTCTCAATGACACACTACACATCAATTGGGCCGAGCTAATCAGCCATTACACTGAGTCATTGTAAGTTGGACCAGAACTTTAATCTCTCAATGTTCAGCCTTTAGGAGTTGAGGCCTGGGAGAGACAATGGATAAAGGATCATGGCTTAATAACAGTGCACACTCTCAATGTTGTTCCTTACCTCACAACCTAATTCAGCTGTGGGTAAACAAAGACGAAATTACGCGAAACGGAACAGAAGATGGGAGTGGAGGAGAGGAGACAGCGCAGATCAATCCTCTTAAAGATGAACACTCTGTCTGGCGCTAGACCATGAAGTGACTCACCAGCTGGTGCCAGTCTGCCAGGTACAGTAATCTAAAGCAAACTCAACGGCACAGGAAGCTACAGCAACTGAAAACATTAATTAGACTGCTGAGCGATTGACAAACATTTCACACTGGTGCCCACCTAAACACCTACTCATCCTGGCCTCGTCTGCTCCCACCCGCTGGCCCCACGTATTGATCTGGACTTGTGCTGCAAGAACTGAATCAATAAGCCATCTACCTGCATCACCAGGCCTTTGTTCCTCCCCTAATTTCAGGAGAGTCACAGTTTGCATGCAAAGAGAAAACCCAATAGTGGACTGTGTCCTTTGGATCGTGATCTGAATAAAGTACTCAAGAAATACGGTCACTTCTCAAAATGAACAGTCTATCTTGTGTGCAAGATCGTAATCATGACTAAACAGAGATATAAGATGCTCTCTATCTTTACAAGACAGTCTGATAGAGTTTAGTAACATTCCTCACATTGCTGAAATTCATGAGGACACAGGCTAAAGATTTTAAAGCCTGGCATCACGCCTTGCACATAAGAGGTAGGAATAGAATTGGAAGGAGCTGAAAGATTTGCTTTGATCTACAGGTCAGACACATCTTCGGGCCAAGAGACCTGTTTTCACCAAACAGATTAGACATAGTTGGAGGGTTATCTGAACGGAATCTTTATGTCTGGTGGTTATCTTAAAAATGCACTCTAATGCCTTAGACGAAAACGTTGCTGTATGCCTAGAGACACAATGGGTCGGCCAAGACCTCAAAATATGGGGAGGATTCAAGTATGACTGTTCATTTATGACATTTGCACTTTGAAGTTACTCTAATTTGAGAGTGTCTTCAAAAATCACAGTGCAATTCTCATCATGGCAAAAATACTCAAGAAAAATCAGATAATCAAGATAATCAGATCCATTTAGATTTTGGCAGATAATTGACAGTTAAAGTCTTTCTCATTTTTTTCAGGAGATATTTTAGTGCCAGAGCTGACTGCTTATTTTCCTTTGGTTTGCAATGCATTCTAAATTGATTCTTGACAGCTTTGGGTTGGACATCTCCAATATCCCAATTTGTCTGAGTGCACTGTATAACATCTTCTGCATTGATCTCTTATCTCCCTCCATGTCACGCCAGGGGCTGAGGACCAACCTGTCATTGTATGATGTCACCCAGAATGCTGAGCGCTTCACTCTTTGTGCGTGCTGGAGATTTATGATGCCAAAGGGAGGGGCTGGGGGAGATGGGGACAAGGGGGGTTGCTTCAGGTGAACATGGTTTTGTATCCTGGGCTCATTGATCCTGACCATTACCTCAGGGAGGGCTGAGTCTCATTATCAGGCTGTTGGCTGGAGAGCACTGGACCTAAAAATACGCCTCAGGGTCAGGGTGAGTCATGTCTCTGCTGGGAATCGGTTACTTTCTCAAGCAGGTGTTACCTTAGGGGCCGTGTTAGAGTCATGGCAAGTTGCCAGACAATGCACACACACACAAACACACACACACACACACACACACACAAACACACACACACACACACAAACACACACACACACACACACACACACACACACACACACACACACACACACACACACACACACACACACACACACACACACACACACACACATACTCAAACACGCAAATTCCACTTCGTATTATTCTATTAATTAAAGATGCTATTATTGCTTGGGGCAAGTTTCCAACAAAACAATACAAATATGGTTAGAACAATATGGGGGACAACAAACAAAAGACACGAAATAGCTCATCCAACAAGCTTAGAATAGCATAATCATGTCATCAAGCTCCACCTACTAATGCACATATGGATTTATGGAGTTAAATACTTAGCCCAAGCATGCCTCAAGATTATTTAATATATTCATTCTCAGTACACATGCTGGGATATAGCAGTGGCAATGAGAGAGAGGGGTTTACACTACCTATAGTATGACCTACACTACAGTATGTAATCCCTCTGTTAACTTAGACCCCTTACAAGGAGGGTAGTCCGCCATTGTGATGACTAGGTTATACGATGCAACTCATTTTTATTCAAGGATGGTACAGAGGGAGAGCAACTAAATGAACTCCCTTAATTTGGTCAGTGATTAAACCAACAAAAAACATAGCTAACTCGTATTCAAATTGTAAAAAATACTTTTGTCTGTTGTGGTATACATTCTTGTTGTGCACAACATTTTTGACTTTGACTTATTTGTTATTAATTGTTATGAACCTGGTCAAGACCAAGTAGGAGGGTAAAATGTCCTTTCAGCTGTGTAGAACAGGGACAAGGCAGGGCAGCATAAAGCTTTCCACTTCCTCTGTGGAACTCCAAGGAGATCCATGGCAACACATAAAGTCACCGGACAACTGGGGTGTTTAAAGATAGAATACACACAAAGAGCTTCTTTCTTTCTTTATTTGGTCTTTCTCTCTCTCACTATTTTCTTTTTTTTCTTTCTTTACTTCTTCTCTCTCTCTCTCTCTCTGCCTGTTTATATCAGACTTTTTTGGTTTCTCTTCTTCTAAACTTGATCTCTTCTAAACTTTTATCTCAGTTAAGCCTCCATGGTAGATTTTCCCACACTTGTCTCAGCAGACATGGCAGGTAGCACACAGCTTAATATTTGGCACGCACTTTGACATCCTTAGTCAAAAGCCAACGATGCTCTTAATGATGTAAATGGATTTCAGGAACAGGAAAGGGAGCAGTATTTATAGCCGGGGCTAAGAAAAGAGAAGGACAGTGATTTCCTAATCCCGCCTGATATAGTATGTGTTTGCATGGCAGAGACTGAAACTCCTTTGCTGGAGGGGGGGCAGGGGATTGGGGGGTGGCACACTGATGTTATCTCAAAGTGGCTTTCCCAGGTGTGAGGTGGTGGATGACCCAGGCTCATTTGCTGGCATGCGTGTGAGTCTGCCGCTAATGGGATCAGACGCTAACGTCACAATGAGGTCACCGAGGAGTGACAACAAACAATAATCACTGAGGGCCTCTGTAAACAAACAGAAGCGCGAGCGCGCTCATGATAACCGTGGCTTAGCATATTCACCTTTAGCCGAAATGTACACCATTAGTTGATGGGGTGCGAATGGCCTCCCTCGTGCTAATTGTTAAATCTCTAGGCAACACCCATGAGTTAGCAGAACCTCACAGGAACTGTACCATCTATATGGTACATTTACAGAGGAGCTGAGATGTATATCTTAAAAACTATAGATCAAGATGTACATAAAATATATCTATATCTTTACACACATGCAAACACACACACACACACACACACACACACACACACACACACACACACACACACATATATATATAAATATAAACACACATATAAAGATAGATAGATAGATAGATACAGTAGATAGAGAGATAGATAGATAGATACAGTAGATAGAGAGATAGAGAGATAGATAGATAGATAGATACAGTAGATAGAGAGATAGATAGATAGATAGACATACACAGTGTGTATGTATGGCTACTGTGACTGGACTGGAAAGATTGGCATATTGACCTAGCATCCTCTTTTTGGAGTCTTATCTGGCAGATTGCCGTGTTCTGGTGTTGGTTGCAGGCTTGGTTGCTGGATACAGTTCTCTTACTGAGTTTCCCAGGGCTTTCTCAGTGCACTGGGGTGCAATGAATATTTCTGCAGCACTGCCATTCCCAGGTTACACAATTCAGCATTGACAAACTCAAGGACGATACATTCACCAATATTTATTTCCTATTAATATAGTGGGTGAGTTTCTAGCTTTTCTTCATACTGCAACATTAACCAAAGTAGCACACAAAGTGTCCCTTGAGGTTTATCTGTATATATGCCTACACAGATTACTTTTGAACTGTCAGTGAGGTCCAGAGCCTGAATTATAGCGGTATCAATAGCACATCCTTCATGTCATGTCATTGCCCCTGTCAAGGGGGTGGTTAAGCTCTGGCTATAATAAAGAGAGAGGAGAACACACAATAGAGAGGTCAAAGACATAAAATGCACGTCAGGAAGAAAATGTTTTTTAACTAATTTAATCAAACAGCGGGTCCTTTTTTCAGTCTGAAATTAAGAACCTCATTGTCTATGTTTCTTGATCTTTCTTGATTGTGTTGTGTGTGTTTGTGTGTGTGTGTGTGTGTGTGTGTGTGTGTGTGTGTGTGTGTGTGTGTGTGTGTTTGTGTGTGTTTGTGTGTGTGTGTGTTTGTGTGTGTGTGTTCCTGCTTATTAGCAGCTAAATACAATTTTCCAGCTGTCTCATTCAACAGCTTGCACACTTTAGGATGGAACTAATACAGTCACATTGTCATGATAAAAGAAGCAAGCTAGTCACCGAATCATTAGCAGGACAATGCTGAAGGCAAAGGCATCGCAACAAAAGAAGTGTTTCAGCCAAGAGCTTCTGTAAACATCGCAATCACTAGCGCATTATGCTACATTTGGGGGGGAAGTTGGGTTTCTTTGTTATACTGAGGAAAACCACAAAAAGGATTCCTCTGTAGGCCCAATCAACAATGTGACTGGAATGCAAGACAGGAGGGAGGGTGTTGGGGGTGTCCCCACTGAAGTGCAAGAGGTAAACACACTGGCCAGACCTGCCCTTAGAAGACTAATGTAAAGAGAACTCAGTGAGGTGGGCGTGGTCATAGCAATGGTGAGAATGCACAGATGTCATGTCATGTCTCTGTCGTGATGCAGTGGTGTTCACAAGCTTCCTATGACCTCAGTTCCTTTAGGGCGGTGACCTGGTGCACAAAATGTTAGTGTCAGGAAATTGGCAAGATAACCAGCAAGAAACAGCACGTCGGCGTTACACTGTCCAGCTGGTGAAGAGCTGTGCAGTGAGGAAACCCTGCTCTCCGATGCTTTCAGAGATGTGCTAGCGACCCACGCCAGCCCCCGTAGGTTTTAGTCTCCTTTAGCACGCCCGCCTACCATGTCTGAGGTTGCACATTTGTGCCCAGTGCTGGACCGTCTTCCACACATCAGAGGTTCCATCATTAGTCTCCAGAGACAGAGAGCCGTGATCATAGAGCCCACTTACATCAGTCAGTAACAAATATCTTTGATGGCTGGTTAGTCTCAAACATCAATTCTAGCAATGTTACTTCCATAACACACACAGCTGCTCTTTCTCCTGTTGTGTGAAAGATGTTGCACTCAGTGCTCTCTCCCCTTGAGATGGAGGCCTTTGCCAGTTACTGATTGACAGAGTGTGCTGAAAGACAGCAGCAGCAACAGTCTGGAAAGTTGTGAAGCTGTACACCTGAGGTTCAGGAACCTCTCATAAAAATGTCCATTAACCCGCTAAATGCTAACTGTTTGCGGGACCTCTGCCATTGACACCCCCAGCCAACAGCCATCCAGTCACCAGGTGACTGAGTTCATTGCGCGCGAGGAGGAGGTGGACAAAAGGGAGAGGCTCATCGTCCAGTCAAAGGTCTGCCCCCTAACAATGAGCCGGTGCTTTATGATCTATTTGCTGTGGTTTATCTGGTTCATCCGGGTCAACATAACTAACAACATAACTTAACATCATCACTTGCCGTGGCGAAGTGGCTAGCCATAAACCCTTCACAGTACTTTTATAAGACACATGTAGATTTTTACAACCAATGGGTAAAGTTTGCATCAAGATATTGGGTATGTACAGTTTATATGTTCATTTAATGTCATGTTTGTGGTGAAAGTGCTTTAAAAGACATTACACTTGGATACTATACATGCACTTAGATGCAAAAGGTGCTGAACTATGATCGTGTGATCTGCACTTTTTTAGGCTCTATTTAAATCTGTCCATCTCTATTTATATCTCTATCTTTTTGAAGAAACTGCAGCCTTCTCAGAACCATTGTTCAGTCTCTTTTTCTGCATTTGATTTAGTATCGTTCTGCAAACTGAGTTCATACATTTACCAGGTAAAGACCGAGAGATGATCCTAAGAAGGTCAGTTAGCGTACTCTGTGTGCGCCGTGCGGCCCTCCGGTTGCCCCACAACTGATGGATTAAAAGAAACCCATGTAATCCAATCTGTCCTTACATCAGGGGATGTAATGTTTAATTTAAGCTGCTGAGGCTATTGTAAGGCAGTTACTGGCCACACATGCAATTTCATAGAACATAAAAAGACACTGTCTATACACAGGGCAAGTGTCAGTCGATTTGTCTTGCATATGTTTTTATATGTCACATTGCATAGTGTGTCTTCTCCTATACTCTGTATGCAAGGTGA
Source organism: Sprattus sprattus (assembly GCF_963457725.1). Taxonomy (NCBI): domain Eukaryota; kingdom Metazoa; phylum Chordata; class Actinopteri; order Clupeiformes; family Clupeidae; genus Sprattus; species Sprattus sprattus. Next base: position 19,873,091 of record NC_137910.1, on the reverse strand, counting down.
TAGACCTCACGATTGGCTCATTTACAGCACGTACAGCATTTCTCCTCTCCCCCCAGGAGTCTGGTCTGCGTGTCTGTCTCGCTTCCGATGCAACATCTCTCCTGTCCCCTAGAGTCTGCGTGTCCGTCTCCCCAGTCGCCTGTTCGTCTCCACGCTGTCTGTGGACCTGCGTCCACCTCCTGCTGTGGCTCTCCGGTCTCCGCTGAGTTCCAGTAAGGGGTCGATGATGAGTCACAAGCCCTGATTGAGGGCACCTCCCCTGGGGGACTCCTTCAAACAGCCTCCTCTCCTCCCCCTCGCCTCCATCACCCTCCTCCACCTGCACTCAGACAGGATGGGGATGGCAGGGGGTGGTGGAAGGCAGGTCTGGAGGAGGTGCAGCACTCCCGCGGGTAATTACACAGCAGGCTGGCCTTTATCTCAGGCCCTTTGCTAGAGACATTCATTAAAGACAGGGCTGGTTAACAGCTAAGCCGGTGCTGTTAGCGCTGTGGGAGTTGGTATTGATGGCACTGTCTGGTGCTTTAACAATCAGCAATGGGACTGCACACACACGCCCAGTGCACATGTCAACAAGAACAAGGATAGAGACACATAAAACACACAAGCTCATCCACTGTGAGACAACAGTCAACCTCATACCAAGGCAGACACAAGGAAACAACACGCGCACACACACACACACTGTCCTCAGTACACTCACAAGCCCCAACTCCCATATCTCTTAAACCCACCCATCATGATGCAAAAACAGGGAATTAATACCAGACGGCATCATTATCACACAGCAGTGCATCCCAAGCCTACGTCAGCCCAACAGATGTTTGACGAGCAGCTAACTGCTGGACAGTAAAACAATGCAAAGAGCGAGCTAGCGGAGATGGATCCGGGGCTCTAGCCAGCTGTGCACACTCTGACCCCACCCTCTAAAACAAGCAGTGTGCTCGCTCGTTTATGGTTCAGTGGGGATCGTAAAGTTGAACAGCCACATAAAGTCCTCGTCCACCCCTCGGCCTGGTTGGCCGCGGGCTCCTCCTGCATTTCCTCGACTCTCATTAGACAGAAATACAAATTACAGCTGACCAGACAAAGGATGCACCTACTGAAGTTCAATGAGTGGAGATAAACACAAATGTGTATCATCTAAACCATTTAGAATAGTATTGATTATCATATAATTGATAGCTCCAGTGGGCAGTCAATAAATTACTGACCCGCCTTTAACCTAGATGAAACTGTACACAGTGTACCAGTGTAAAACCATTGGAATGCATTACCAATCAGAAACTGTGTGCTTATTTCAGTCTATGCACTTGCTGTTGTGCAGTGGCCAAAGCAGTTTTGTATCACAGCTGAAGGTACACCCTAAGCTCTTCGCTCGCACGCTCTGCGGGAGCCTGAGCCTATGACCTTGTCGTCCTGCCATGTAAGTCCCATGTTCTCGTGGCAGAGCTACATGAAGGGATCTCTATTTATGGCAGTGGGCAGCCCTCGGCATCCCATCTAGGACACTGGGAGAAGTGCACATGAACCACGCAGATGGCCAGAAGCATGTAGCGTACACTTGGCCCTCCTGGGACAGCCTTGCTGAGAGCTTGTGTTGTAAGTGACATGTGTGGGATAATCTCCTGCCTACTCATGGGGGTCCACCACTGCATTGATAGATGGGATCTCTGCTAACGACTACAAAAGCCACATAATAACAGACCTGCACTGATGACAGCATGGAAAAAGAGGTGGGAGGCTGTGGTGGCTGTGCCACTGTCTGCGTAATACCTGCCTTGCAGAGCCTCCTGGAGAGCTAGCGGAGAGTTAGGAAGCAGTCATTACAACCTTCTGTAACGAGCACGGGATTAAGGCGTATTGTCTGTGTGCTTATGTGTGTGTGTGTGTGTGTGTTTATGTGTGTGTTTGCACACTGGGTGGGTGTAATTGCATGCTTACGTGATATAATTTAAGTCTCATCCGTGCATCTGGTGTATTTGGTTTAAGTGATTACTGTGATGCCATCTCAGGAGGGTTGCATTTGAGTCTAACTCTCCTCACTGCTGTGGCTACCCCCAAAAACCATGTTGTGATCATCTTTACTGTACCTCACAAAGATGCAGGTCTGTGCCCCCCCCCCCCCCCCCCCCCCCTAGTTCTTGACCAGTGTGTGAAGCTCTTTTGTTCTCGACAGGTGTGTGCAGCTTAAGTTCAGGACTGAGATATAGTGTATCCCCCACAGCTGGCAGAGCAGGCAGGCAGGCCAAACTGAAGCGGAATGCTCTGCGTTCAAATCTAGGTTGTGTTTGATGAGATCAAACACAGGGTTAAGGCTCGGCCATCCCATAATCCCACGGCCGGGTCATTACCCGATCTCTCTAGCAGACCAGCGGCCTCTCCTCCTACTCACCGACTCCTTCCTAATCGTAACAGTCACCCAGGAGCACGGTTGCTACGCAGAGATCAAAGCATCACCCGGCGTGACAAGTCAACTGGATAATGCATTTCTTCTGAACTGCACTGAATTAAGTTGCTGTGGCAGAGAGTAAGAAATTCACCTGAGAAGTCGAAGTTAAGTGAAATAACTTCAAGACTTCCAAGAAGGCGCCTTTGCCCGTTGCCATGCAACATACCCTGCAATCACCTGACACCTTAGTTATTGCTTTATGGTATTTTGTAACACAGATTAACACTAAAGGCAGCCATTTACTGTAGATTAAGTTTACTGAACACACCTAATTACCACCTACATTCAGTGTGGTCTACAGTCTTTATTAACACGGATGGACGCCCTCCAAAAGAATAAATGTTTTTCTTACATGCATTCGCAATATAATTACAGGCAAGAGCACCAGGGTAACTCTACCTTATGTCAACATGTTTTATATCTGCACTACTCACTAACGTTCAGGCAAAGAATGGTCTTTAGTGTGTTCGAATGTGTTCACAGAACAAACAGGCAGCAATAATACACTGCTGAAATGGCAATTTACAGTATGACAATTAAGTCATATCCAGTGCTTTTTGACAGAAATGCCCTCTCCTGATAATGTTTTTTGGACCAGCTCAGCATTGCCACAATCCCTCAACAAAAGCCAAGGCTGCCCTCTACAGGTCCAAAGGAGAAATGCAGATGTTTAGAAATGAGCTGCACGTTAATGTTAGTTTCCTGGCTTGAGGTCTGTGTTGATTAAAATTAACACGTAGGCTTATTGTATGTTTATTGTACGTTGGTTGCATTCAACAGGAAGCATTTGTATTTTTCTCAAATATTCTCAGTGTGTGTTCTGCTGTCCCATGATTTTCCTCCTCACCACCATTCCGATGTGTATAGTTAGTAGCTATTACACATTTCATCAACAAAAGTCTGATTATTTTTAATTTGTCTCCATTTTGACCTGCATGTCATGAAATGGAGATACAATTACCACCATTAAATAGTCCTAAAGTGAATGAAAGTAAGAGAGACAACTTTTGAATTGCTGCATTTTATTATTCCAGTCACTTTTACACATCATTAAATTCCTTTCAAAGACAAAGAGGTGTGTACACAGGAACTTTATTAAAAAACTTGTTATCCCTGGTTGCCATGTTTTCTCAGAAGGGGACTTAAAATATGTATTCGATGGCGCTGCATTTATCTTTCACTAAGATAGGAAAGAGAGAAAGACAAAACAGTAGGAGAGAGTACAAGAAAGAGAGACAGTCCAAGAGAGGAAAAAAAGAAAGAACGAGTTATTTCCCTGTCGTTTCTTCGAGCTACATACAAGCAAAGGCTGCAGTGATTTGAGCCAAGCTTGCACTAGTTTTAGAGTTCCACTGACGCAGCTTTCGCTAATTTGGTCCTACGCAAACGAGTCCCTGGGTCGCCCACTCCGACATGTCGAGTTTACGCTGAGTGCTTCGGGTCGGACGGGGTTTAGAAGAGGAAAAGCTCAAGCCTACGGGGAGAAACTGCGGCCATGCCTTTGGTGTGGCTGAAGAGCTCACGCAAATATAGTGATTTGAAGTCTACTTCACCTCCATCGCTTACAAGTACAACAAATGGCAGTGTGTTTCATTGATAAAAAAAAAATCAGATAGGCTATTTCTATTTAACATTACTTTTCTCAGGTTCCTGCTTTGCTTTTTTGGTATGCATTCATGTAGCCTACTCATTAAAGTAAGTCGAAATGGGATAGGATTGAGGAGCAAAACCTGCTAAAAAAATAAATAAATAACAAAAACAAAACGAGCTAGCTAGCTAGGTGTTCACCATTTGAGGGAGAAATAAAAAGTGTCTTTGGGTTAAAGGTTGATGTAAATGTGTAAAGGTGACCATGGAGGTCAGACATGAGATATGTGAAGTCATTAAGCTTCTCATACTGTTAGCAAGTGTACAAACTCAATTCCTATAACACTGACCAAAGAAAAGGAGACAAGAGAGAGAAAAAAGTGAACGGTTACTTTCCTTATCAGATGCATGTAAGGCATTAAATCACATCCTTGCCATTAGAGGCACAACCCTCGTACTTGGGATAGTCATCTAGGAAAACAGCATTTTGCGGACTGGTCGCCTCTAACGCAAAAGCTAGAATCACAGGTTCCGGCCTTTAAGCGGGGGATTGTATGACCCCCTCCAACTTTCTCTATGTAAACACACACAAGCTTCTATTCGCCAAGATACACACTCCAGTCACCCACAAGCAGGAGGATCTACTGACAGAGTTTGACAGACATAGCAAGAAAAAAACAACGAGCAAAAAACATAAGGAAGCAATTCCATTCAGAAGACAAAATTCAATGTGCTTTAAAAATAAAACTGTCACTGCATTCTCTCAAACATAAGTCAAAATATTCCTCTTTTTTTCGTTCACACCTTTCATACTCACTTGACATGAGTCTTTTTTTGTACTTTTTTGTTACATTCTGGAAGCCAAAGGTTAAGACATTTCGTTTTTCTTAGCTTCTTTTAACTGTCATCGAAGAGAGGAACACAAGATAGCGACTGGCATGGTTATATTACATGAGTAAGAGTGTGAGTATGAGGTTTGACATGTATGGGGGACATCATGGGAGCTCAGAAGAGCTTGGCCTTTTTCTTCATGTCGTTGCGCTTCCACAGCGGCAACCGGTCAAACTCCTGGATCGCCATTCCAAACATGTCAAAGAACAGCTCAGGAGCGAGGTGGCGCTAGAGAGAGAGAGAGAGAGAGGTACAAGGGAGAGAACAGTCAAGCTACGAGCAGTACCTAGTGTAACAATAAATACTATTTTACATAAGAAATAGAAAAAAAGTGCAGGAATGTAACTGCTGTAAGTGCAAGCTCAGTACTAATTTATTTTGATGTGATAAGGGTCTGGCCAAATAAGACCCAGACAGGCAGTCAGAAGGCCAATAGAATGTATTAAAATGTTACCTCAAGCCTGGTTCTATCAATATCTCTTGGCAGACGAGCACGCCCCCTGCTGTTAATCATCAACATCTCATACGGATATACCTTTGAGAAGAAGCAAAAAACAAAAACTTCAGTAGAGGTCAGTCATCTCAACCAAGTGAAGGTAGATCTTTCACCTCAACAGTTTTTAAGATCAGTCTCCTTGAGGATTTCTGTGAGAAACAGACAGTAGCACTTGGTGTGTGAGGGCTCGAGCTGTGCAAGGTGCAAGGGAGTGAGGAGAGTGATACAAGACAATGGTGCTCTGGAACGGAGGGTGCTTACATTTTTAAATACATACAGAACACTGGCAACTTGAAGAAATATGAAAAGTATTCTAGGCAAATTCTATACAAACACACTGCTACTAAAATGTAAGTTCAGGGCTGTGTTATCATCCTTAATGAAAGCGTTTTTGCAATGCCATCTCTGATTGCAAATATCTGAAGTACATGTCTGCCTAGTTTAGTCTTTAATGGCTAGCCGTGCACAATGACTATGGGAAGCCTTAACAGACCGGCAACTTCATGGGAAACGACGGGTTAAAGGCACGCTGCTGATAACCTTCATATCGGCCTACAAACAACAATACCCATTAGCCTTCATATAGGCCTGCAAATAACAATATCCATAAGCCTTCATATTGGCCTACATATCTCAATATCCATAAGCCTTCATATGGGCCTACATATATCAATATCCATAAACCTATGGGCCAACATATATCAATATCCATAAGCCCGCAAATATAATTTTCAATAAGTGAAAGAGTTATGGTTGATCATCTGTAGGCCGGCTGCCTAACTCAGAGTATGAAAGCCAGGTATGTGAGTTCCGCAGAATGTCTAATATAGTACAACAGGGAAGCTCCTTGTGTGTCCTAATTGTGTCCCAATGGGTTGTCGATAGATTGGATTTGCTAAAGACCCCTATTTGGCTAACAGACTACTCCGCTAAAATAGCTAGTAAAGTATGGTATGAGGAACAACGTGTTTTCTAGGAGTAGAAGGATATTTGGAGGTACTTGCTTTTGGCTCCAACATATTAGGCATTGATACTCCTCTGTCCATTCTCGACATAGGTGTATGTCCATCCTGCAAGAGCTATGGAAAAGAACGCACATAGATACAACAGAATGGAGGGAAAATGGTAACCCCTGCGCTACTGATGGCTAATATACTGCTTTTATCAGGATATGGATTTATTTTCAGGAGCTCTCCACTTCCTCATGAGCCTGTGATTGATTCAAACCTTTCACAAACCACAGCATGGACTATATCTACATCATGAACTGTATCTACATGGACTTTTTAATATAATAATAATAGTATAGCTGCTTATAGCACAACTGACACTGAAACATACAGTATGAGCAATTTAAAGGACAATCTACAAGACAATCTTGATGTTTTTTCAATATCTACAAAACTGTCTGTCCTGAACTAGACACTTCATGAATCAAGACTACAGTTACCGCAGTGATCTGATCACACTAAGTGTTTCTGCATAAGAGGGAGACATGCACACATACACACAGACACAGGCACTATTGCAGACAGTGTTTCCAGTGTCATGCATTCTCTGTGTGTTGGCACAGATAGGTAAGTACTACACTATCTGTGGGAAATAGACATTCATGCCACTAAGGTACGAGCTAGCCTGACTCACCTGAAATTCTGTGAAGAGAAAAGAAAACACATGAAGTAATGAGATTACATATTAATACAGTCTAACCTTATATAATTTAACATCATGACAAGTGGCTATTATTTATTGTTGCGCGCACAAGGCACTGACCTCGAGCTCCACACACGTCCCTGTAGCTGCTATAGTGTGTGAAGTCAGTGGACTGGGGCTGAAAGAAAAGACAAGTCACTTCAAAACCACACATCTCAAAAAAGACAAACAACAAAGTATTATGTACGTATGTTGTGTATGCTCAAAGTATACATACAAGGCTTTTACATTATTAATGTATTTGACAAACTCAAAAGTCAATGCAGCACAACCCGAGCTCACCCGATGAAGTCCATTTCGCCCATACCCTGGCAGCGATGACGTTTGAGATGGGGAGTTAAGATCTGTCAGAAAAGAAGCACAAAAGACCAGGACAGACACTCCTCATTTGATCTAAAAATAAGTGCACAGGCAAACTACACAGCACACACCAGGTCAAATACTAAACTCTGAAGGCAAGTAGTTGGTGTATATTCAAATCAAGCTCATAAACTCTCGTTGCAAATTTCTTTCAGTCTGGGATTACGTAAATTAAACCATTCAGAAATAAAATTATTCAAGAGGGGAGGAATTTTCTTAACTTCTTTGAACTTATTGGAACACAATATGACATGACCTAAGAATAAGAATAAAGTGTTATTTTTCCTCTGATGAAGCAGACCATTGGTGGTGGTGGTGGTGGTGGTAGCATCCGGTCTCGTACATGCAAACTGGAGAACAGTTTTTACCTGTGGCCAATCAGGCTGCTAAATGGACACTGATGCACCACCGCCACTTTTGCACCCGTCACTTTACATGCACTGTCACTGTCACTTTCATTTACTGTTTGCACTAGCAGTAATACCATATCTGTAACTCCCTCACTGGATTGTATGTAGGTTAGGATATGTTAATAGGTTAGCATTGTCTATTATAGGTGTATTATATGTTATTATAACACGGGTAGATGGAATTATACCACGGGTAGATGGAATCCACCATTCTGAGACTGAGTTCCGGGGTGTGCTATATTCAACGATATAGTAACTGTACGACCTGTTTTCAGCTACCTGAGCGTTCCATATCAGTGCGCACTCAAAAAAAAATATCTAACCAAGATGGCGACATTTTGTGGGGAATGTAGTGGGGAATGTTTCATGTGAATTAAGGTATCTACACGACTTTTTATATGTCTACATTGACTCGGTTAGTTGTTTCTGTGCTACACGAATGTTGCAGAGTATTGTAATTCTTAACTGAAAGTCTCGAATATTATTGAGCTGCGCGTCGGGCCTAACAACTCCCTCGAACAAGTACATTATTGACGATACAGTACTGCCTCTCGAACCTTATTGCTTAATTATTACACGGCTCTTCTTAATGCTGTAGAATGCTCCATTCACTTGAATGGGGCTTCCCAACGTTCTGCGGTCAACTATTTTCCGATAACTGACCGTTGCTATGCAATAATGACCGCTGTCAAGGAAAGTGGCCTTTTTGCCTTATCAAGGGAGTTTCAGCGGACGGTTGAGCAGCTGGGTTCTAAAGAACTGTCTTTGAAGCTCAACGTCTTTGGCTAACTATTTCTCTGCTTTTTAACACTACGTATAGTAACAAAAACAAATACATTGTAAAAAGACACACTGTGTTAAGTTATTTTTTATTTTTTTAGCCGTATAATAAGTGGGATAATGTATAGAACGCCGTTCATTGTCGGGAAAATAAGCCCCTTCACGGTGAAGATACACCCCTCCGCTTCGCGTCGGGGTGCTGTTCGCCCTGTCGGGGCTTATTTTCCCGACAATGACCTGCGTTCTATAAATTATCCCTTACTAGGTATATATGTTAGTATTATATGTATATTTGTTAGTAATAAATGTAGGTTGTTATGTGTTTAGCATACTTTATTGTATATTTATCCTGTATATTTAGTAAGGTTATTTAGGTTATTATATGTGTATTATGTGTAAATTATGTTCAGAGTACTTGTACAGAGTGTATGTCAGGTTTTGTTCTGTTATACTATGTTATGTTATGGTAGGTCTTTTGGGCAGTGCCTTGTCTTAAGAATTTCAGTGTCCAGTGGTGGAGGGGATGCTCGGTTCTGTTTACCCGCGTTGCAGCTGGCCCTCTGTGGGTCGTACCGCGTGGCTGAGAGGCTGCGCGCCTGACGCTCACGCACCTCCATCTCCTCCTTCAGGATCATCTTCCCCAGCCCAGACTGGATCTGTTGCCAGGGAGATCCGAAAGGATTTAATACACAGAGTTAACATACAGAACAGAGGCATTCAGGAGAAGAGTCACTACACTGGGTTTCACTGAGTATATTTAGGTCTATATAACCTATACAGGCCTTTATGAAGGCTTATGGATATTCTTATTTGCAGACCTACATGAAGTTCTTATGGATATTGTTATTTGTAGGTCTGTATGAAGGCTTAAGGATGTTGATATATGTAGGCCTTTGTGAAGGCTTATGGGTATTGATGTTTAACTGGTCGGGTAGATGGCATGTGTGTGTGATCTTTCACCCTGATCAGATGCTCCTCCTGCAGCTGCCTGCGTTTCTGAATTTCCTCCTCTTCCTCCTCTCTCGACTTCCGCCTGCCTTCTGAACCTGAGACACACACAGACGCGCACACACACACACACACACACACACACACACAAACAACAAACAAAAACACACACATACCCAGAAACCACACACAGGGCAATCCTGCATCCTTAAACAGCGTTGATAAAATGTTACACTCAATAGGGAAACAGTTATTATATGGGACACAGGTGTGAGAATAAGTTTCAAAAATAAACTGGACAACATTTTTCAAAACAAACAAACAAACAAACTAACAAAATACTCTTATGGAGTCTGTACACAGGCTAAGCTTCTACACTGAATTATTTTGGGTAGATTTAAATAAAAAAATCTACATCAAAGTGATACACCGTAGATAATGTCATAATTCAATATCTACAATATATCTATGAAGAGGCAACAACAGTTACATGTCCTGATACATACAGTTGTCAAAGTATTTACAAACAATAAACCCACACAATATCAATGAAGACATTACAGTAAAGACACACAGACAGGGTTTGAAGTCAACTCATAGTCAGTAGTTCTATATTTGAAAAAGAACTATTGCTAAGTAAGGGAGAAGGAACAACTATAACAGATACCAGACAGATCAGCTGTAATGTCTACATTTTGGGAGGTCTACATGAAGGACTCTACTGTTAATTACTATGTGTAACATATGAAGAATTGCTAGTTAGGGCTTGGTACACTGGAAAAAATGCAAAGCTGCAACACATTTCTTGGTTTATAGTACAGTTATCAATACAGTATATACTTTACAGAACAGTTTAATTTCAAGACTAGATTTTCTCCTATAGTTAATTTAGAAAGGCATTTTTTACAGTGTTGAGAGGTAGTACTAGATCTAGTTTTGTTTGGTTCTAGATCAAGTTCTTGGTAGGCTCTAGATCTAGTTATTGGTTGGTTCCAGATCTAGGTCTTGGGTGTTTCTACATCTAGGTCTCCTGAGACTCTATACTACTACTTTGGAGGAGAATCAGTGGCATCGAGCAGTGGCCGGTCGGCCTGTAGGCACTAGCCTGTTGAGGGTCCTACCTATGGCCGCGTGAGTGGCAGGGCATGGGCTGTGGTCTGTGAGCTCAGTGAGGTCTGTGAGGTCTGTGTCTATCTTTGGCGGCTCGTCCAGGGCAGGCGCCAAGGCGGAGGGGAACTTGGCCCATTGGATGATGTCGTCAGCAGACTTGCTTTGGGTCGCAAAGACAGCTGAATCTAGATGTGCATAATCACGGGGACCAGTGGAGCGGTGAGACTACAGTGCAACCACTGCTCCGGAAATGAACCCATAGAAACCTTCTCATGGGGGTGCATTCTAGGCCAAGGTCCCATGAGGTAACCTTTACATAGGGGTGCATTCTAGGCCAACAATCCTTCTTGGGATCAAACTGGCTAGGTATCACTACCTTTCACCGAACAGTTTCGTTGTATAGCCTTGACTGAAGAAGGCAACGTTGCATCCAGTACTGATGAACAGCTGTTAACTGATTCTGTGCGGTCAATTTGAGCTGGAATAAATGAGTGATCTCTAGATTTTGGCACACTATTACATCCCCATAACCATGTTACTGTAATCATCATGGCGCACATGAGCAGCCAAAGGTGTAATATGGGTAATCAGGTAATTAGTAAGTAAACTCTGTGGTGGCTGCCATGCACTGACACAGGCGCAGAAGCTGGCAATTCCAGACTGAAGCACTGATTGGCTCAAGAATCATGCACAGCAGTTAGCCTGTTAGCTAATGAGCAATCCCTGACTTCCCGTAAGGGAGAGGAAGACCAGCCTTTCTTTTGAATGTGCTGTCCGATTTTTGGAGCATGGCATGTCTGCCTCTTTAGACGTTAGCTGTTCATTAGGTGATTATGGAAATATGTTTAGGTAGATAGAAACATCACATGCCTATTTATCAGTGAGGGCTTGAAGACAGAGGTCAGAGTTTTAAACAGAATAAGACTGTTCTGAGAGACGATTATTGAGAATGATGGCCTTTGTGGCAACACAAATGACTCAAAAGTAAAGCATACATACAGTATATAAGAACCTAATGCAAGCTATCTTTGAGGTTATATAATAAAGTATTTATCTTGGGTTAATTTGACAACCTCTAGGTTCCTAGGTGGTGTATTTTACACTTCCTTGTAAGAGATAAATATTGTGACTTCAAACGATACTTACATAAAAACATGGCTGACGTTAAATGTCGCACATTCAGAGCAAAAGAAAAAGCAGAAAATGGCATGAAAACATGTATGAATGACAAAACACAGGCAACAAAACAACACACAGAACAGAAATTCAGCAGGCATTTTTGGTAGATTGTTCAAGAAATATCATAATGTTGGGTAGTAGCCCATTAAATATTATTGAATAACATACATATTTAATTTTTTCAACAGCTTGCATCGTATATTCCTTATAATCTACCTTAATATTGAGGCTTGTGCTGCTGAATGAAGGAGATGGTGGTAGCAATTATTGCTTTCACCAATGTTCAGGGATTGCTCACTATGCAGATTAATGCCTCTGAACCAAAGGGAAAATACTGCCCCCTAGCGGAGCCATCTAGCGGCCTATCTTAGTCATGAAGCTAAACTGATGAATATGAAGTGGACGGTAGAGTAGTAAGTGAACAATGGCCACATTCAAACAAGCAGAGTGCTTGCTTTACGTGAGCATACAATTTTTTTTGAATATGTTCCTGTCACATATAATTTTATTATATAGGTCCTGTTTATGAGTTTATGAATGACTGAAAAAAAAAGATTGCCCACAAAGCACAGACAAAATGTATTAAGGACATGCTAGAGTTCACAACACCCCTACAATTTATATACAACTCAAGACCAAATAAAACAACAGTTTAAGTGAACTAACATTGCAATTCGTAAGTGGAACTACCACCCTGATCTATGAGTATATATTGTTCATTAGTGATAACATATGCTGCAGTTTATAAACATGCTATATTGAGAATATACTCTTTATTAACTGTACCGTGTTGCTTGTAGATGGGTGGTTTCCTGTATATGTTAATCCCCTGATCTAGAAGGGAAGAAATGCAAAACACATCATCAAAGTTTGCTACAAATACACAAGTAAAGTCAACATAATATTATTATTGTTATTATAACTATCACTATGACTGCGTATTATACTCAGACTAGAGCACGGAAAAAAGGGTTTATAGATATATATGAATGGACAGAACATATTAATGCACAGTACACTGAAAGGATTCACCAAACAGAAATAAACATTCAAACAAAGCAGAAAGACAAAACTTATTTTATTCCAGTATTGGTGAGGAACACTCCCTTTTTAATCTAACGATTCCCCAAGGTCACCTAAATAGAGAAAGGACTCTTCTGTGGCCAGTGTAGTGAGACCTGCAGACTCTGTGTTCTCCAGTGACAGGCAAGAGTGAACTACATTATGAAAGCATGAATGACTGGAAATGAATCAGTGAGTGGGTGTATAGTGTAACAGATGGATTGCTAGGGACAGACTGGCGGCGGACAGTGGCAAGCAGAGGTACTGAAGAAGGATCAAGCAGAGGTGGGGGGGCTACAGAAGGCGTAGGGACACTACACACTACACACTACTGGCCTCTTGTCTCCTACCTGGCAGGTGGAAATGCTTAGGGGTCAGAGGGAGAGGCGGGGTGGCCGGTCGGCTGTCTGACCATTGGGAGGAGAGGGGGGAGCTCCGGCCGCTGGAGGGCTCTCTGCCTCCTCGAGTGAGAGGGGTGGGGAGGGGGAGATCAGAGGAGGAGAAGGACATTTCAGACAAGGGGGCTGAGGAGGCAGGCTGATAGGGCACAGCTAAGGGGGGAGGGAAGGGGGGCTTCAGCCTCTCACTGCAGGTGAAGGAAGAAGTCGGGGAGCAGATGGGAATGTTGGGTGTTTATATATGGGAATGCCCTTTGGTGTTTTCCTGCAGGGACAGCACATATGTACAGCGGCAGAATCGTCTGGTAATGCTTTTGAGTAACTGGTTGGTGCAAAGAAAGGTGAGGAGAAAAGTAAGGATGTGGTTCTAGTCAGGTCAAATTAAAGGTGGAGTGGTGTTGGGGTGAGCCTCTACATCCCCCACTCATTGCCTAAAGATGAGTTTGTCATGAAGAAAGCAAATGTTAAAAAGATTCTTGTGCTTGAACAGATCATTTTGAAGATAAGGTAAGCTAAGGTAAGGTTAGGTAAGGTAAGGAAAGGAAAGGTAAGATGAGATAAAACCAAATTCATCTTGTTTCTTTGATAGTGAGCAGAAGTGATTCTGATGAATGACTAGAAAATGAAATCCCTGTTGTCCATCAACTTCTATGGTAGTATATGATGTTGGTATCGAGAAGAATTGTATTATATGTTTGTATTGACAAGAAAAAGGTTGACGATAGGAGCTGACTCCATGAATATATAATATAGGCTTTTCAAAATGTCTACAATGCACTCTTGCTTGTAGCATTGCAGATTCTCATCTTAGAAGAAATTAATTGAGCAGGATATCATTTTTATCATCATCTTGCTATGTCAAATCAGTTGATGAAACCATTTAAAGATATCTGCATGTAAACAGGGCAGACCAAAGTTACGATGATTAATAATATTTAAACACACACACAAATGGCAGGTGTTCTGGAGAATGTGGTACTTACCAGGCCTGTGAAAATGTTGCGGCGACCGTGACAACGTTGGCGTGTAACTATGGCGATTGAAGACAGGCGACCCGATGGAGCCCTGACTGGTGGACCTCTGGATGATGCGTTCCCTCAGGTCATAATACCCCTGAGGAGAAGAAGACAAATCATCTATGGAGGATCACATGCAGTGGACCAGCTCAGCCCAGCCAAGCCCAGCCCAGCACCATGACCCTAACACATGCAGTGGACCAACCAAGCACCATGACCCAAACCCCCGATTTTACACCCATGCAGATACAGATTTTCTCCTGTGCTGGAGGCTCTCAAGGCTCTCAGGTCTCTTAGAGTCCACAACATAAGGCGAGGGCAATCGCTTCACAAAAACAATCAAACAGACTACGTCTTTGGATGTATTTGTTGAGATACTCTCATAATTGAATAATTACTCAGATATTATATTTAATTATATTATATTAAATTACCATGCATTTTCAGTTTTATAAATGTGTATTCATGTGTTGAAATAGATGAATGTGATGCCCCCTACTGTGTTTGGCTAGAGTGGGCAGGGTTGTTACTTCCTTTCAGATGACAGCTATTTGCTGGCATATGTGTGGTACACTCACCTCAGCAGATGGTGTGGGTGACATCGTCCTGGACGACTGAAATTTCAATAATAATAATATCATTTTATTCAAGAGATTCAGACTAATGAATGAGGAAGTGAGAGTTCACAGCTCGACTTACTCGATCATCAGGCATAGGGGAACGCTCTCGTCTAGAGGTCTGCAACTGTTAACACAAGGGAGGCATGACTCAATTCAGTTCAATTTAATTCAATTTTATTTATATAGCGCCAAAACAATATAATGGTCTCAAGGTGCTTTACAGAGCCAAGAGCCTGAACCCCCCTCAAAAATACTTAAAAAATAACGATGCATTCTTCATCAACTTTTCCAACATTAAGTCTCAAAAAAGTTATTTAAGGCAACATAATCTACTTTTGTTGTTTGTACTTACCGATGCTCAGCAAAATAACATTAGTTATACAGCACTTCATAAAAAGAAAAAGGACACACATATCGATGCTGTCTGTGAAGGTAGTTTACCTCTCCAACACTCTCCTCGCCTTCCTGACTCTCATCCAGACTGGTGGTGTAACTGGGCTCATAGGTTATCAGGTCTGGGCGCTCAATGTCATAAATGGCTTTGACTTTAGGAATGGCTGCTAGGTCCCTGTAATCAAGGATTTCATTGTCTACTTTTGCCTACAAGGGAAGAAGACACACATTCACATAGCTATACACAGGCTAACACAAAAAAACTATAAAACAAACACAAAAAGCACTAAAACTGGTCACAGATGTGCTGCTGTGGAATCATGGGTGAGGACAACAGCCTCCGATCCCCAGTAAACCACAGGCAGCATGTGCATGGGAATACTCTCAGAAGGACAGAACACATTCACCATGTTGTTGTTTTTGTTGACAATAAGGGTGCTTTTATATCACGAAGTGGAGATATGTCAAGCTACTCAAAAATTCTTGCATGATTTTACGTTTGACTTTTGAACAAGTGAATGACTCTCCTTTTTTGGTAACAAACTTACATTGCATGGTGTTGTGAATTTTGACAGATGAATACTCTGTACTTTAGACTTAGTGTTGTGCAAATACATAGTAATAAAGTGTGGGCATGAATAATAAACAGTGTTTGTAGTACTACTAATGAGCTCTTTTCTAAATGAGATCATTGGAGAACCTACAGTAAATTACACATGAACACAGTGTTCTACATGTTCTAGAAAACAAAAACAATCTTAGGTCATTTATAACATTTTAGCTACAGAACAGTGAAGCTGCTTTTCACTGTATTGAACCCGGCAAACACCACCACAGTGCATTTCTGCTCCCAGTGTGAAACACTGACTACCAGTGGGGAATAACGTGATGTCAAAATATTTGGCGGACCCCCAAATTTACACGGCATGAAACGCCATCAAGCTCTTTTCTTTTCACATGGGGATTAAGCCTAATCCTGAATCCTGGCAAAAATCCATTCAAATACTCTTTTGATGAACTAAACCTAACTGCTGTCTGGGAAGCCAGGCCAAAGTACACACACGCAGGACATGACCAAATACTTAGGCTGCGGTTGAGTAGTCAAAACAATGTCCTTTCCTAACCACTTTTCATTGACCTCCATGGACAACATCATGAGCTCAAGGAAAGATGTGAAGGTGAATTTATAAGGATTCATAAAAGACAACCGCGCTGCTAAGAGAATCTGGGCGCACATATTCTAGTCTAGGTAATAATGCGATGGAGGATGTTATTGACATGGGTCATGTTGATTGTTTATTTTCATAAAGGATGGTCCAGTGTACCCTATGCTAAAAGACAAAGGGAAGAAAACACCCAGAATTCAACCAACTCTTATCATGGCTGCCACTAAGATACCTTTGGGTCAGGTCAGAGCTGGGAGTCAGTTGTGGATTTAAGGTTGTGAGTGAGAGGGGGTGGGGGTGGAGGTCAGATGGGACTCACATAGATGGTGTGACCCGGTGAGCCCGGTAGGCTTGAAGCAGGTCGGGAACAGATACTCTCAGACGATGAGCGCGTCGGCTGTGGAAGGAACGAGAGATAAGAACCCCTGTAAGAACCCCACGGAGCACAGGCGACGGTCACACTTTTACGCTTACACCCCTGTGTCAGAGAGCCTCGCGACTGAACCCAGATCGGTTATGACATCACACACATGATGTCATCTCATGGCAATCACTGACAGGTGGACAGCGGAACTGCCATGAATGTCCTCAGCATGTGCTGTGTCATAACTGTCAGAGCAGAGGCATGGTGTGGATTCACGCAGAAAAGACACAGAGTGCTAACGTGCTAATGCTAATGTTGTTTTCTTTCTGGCTAATCTATTTTCTGAGTGGATCCAACCTTCGGTTTCTTGGCAGGGGTGTCAAATTTATTGGGACTAAAATATGAGGCAGAAAGAGGCCATCTCCATAAGCATCGGTTGCCTTTTACTTTAAATCAAACACAGTCCAAGCTCTCTGAAAGCTTCATAGTCCTACCACTTTAGCAGGTGACCCTAACGATTATGTCCAAATTGCCACTGAGGTTATTGTGCATCTTATCACACCCCCTTGTTACGGCCCATGTCACTAGGATACACATACACACATCTATCACCCGTGTGTCTCTGTCTAAACTGAGACAAACCAACACTAAAATATTGTATAGCTATATTAAAATATATATATTTTTTAGATACGGGCAGTACACTTCTAATACAATGAGTGTCAGGGCATCATTTTGGAGCAGGACTACACAAGGCGAAAAAAACATGTACAGTATCCTTCTTCCCGAAACAGAATCTCCCCCTTGCTTTTGGGAACAGAGCCTCAACCTGCAAATGTTCCTGGTAACGAAACTCATGTGATTACATTACACTTATTACAGATGGAGTAATTCAGATGTGCAATGTTTCCCATATGCAAACCACATTCTCCACTCCCAAATGGCGCCATTCATCTGCCACATGCAAAATGAATGAGGCTTAGCAGGTCATTCATCTTGATTAATCCCCAGATGCTTTTCAGATGTTCATGTGCTGAGTTCAAAGGGTAAAGTAACTCGTAAGTATCACTGCATCCAGCCACTGGTACAATGTTTCATGAGTTGCCATGACAGCGTGGCCGAATGGGGCCTGTGTCAAACACCTGTAGAGTCGAAGCTGGCTACGGCTGTTGATGTTGATGTGGTTGGGACACAGCGAGTATCACAGAGAGCGTACAAACAAATACATATGAAGCCCACCAATGAAAATGGAAAACTGATGATGGACATGTTCCCCAGCTGACTGCAGTGAGGAACACACATGCTGACACGGGTACAGATGGTGTCCTTGTGGCCCGCCCGCAGACACACACACACACACACACACACACACACACACACACACACACACACACACACACACGCACACACACACACACTGACACACTTACTAATGGCATCAAACAACCACCCAAAGCCCAATGACTCAATGAGACAGACGGTTATTTAAAAAACAGTACGCAAAAATGGAAGTGGCCGTGCTGCTGGCCGCCACCAGGGGGCAGCAAATGGTCTGGTGAGGCGAGGCCCTCACACGACTGATACAGCTAATACAGTACCTGCCTTTCTGTTTTGTGGAGGAGAGATAGGGATGGAAGGAACAGCTGTGGAGGAAGGAAGAGGGGGGTTGATTGCAGACATCAGGTCCTGTCTCTAATACGGAGCCCACAGCCCACGCAAGTGGAGGAGTGTTCAGTCTCACAGAGATTATGTGAGACCTGACAGCAATGTTAAGCCTTCCAACTTGACAACCATCTGTCTGCCTGCTTTTGAAATGGCAAGCTGGCTCTGGACTGAGCAACGCCTTACTGAGTAGTGAGTACCCCATCAGGAATAAGAGTTTTGTGGCATAATATAAGAGGAGATAAGATGGTGGCATCTCCAAAGTTTCCACATCCTCTTGCTTGACAGCTCATAGCATGAAGTGGAACTGCTGCCCTGCAGGTCAATTTTACATCCCAAACTACAAACCGCAGACTGGCCCTATTTCACAAAAACCCAAAAACCTTTGGCAGTGGCAGTGTTGTTCCACTCCCAATATTTACAGAATTGTATGTCTGTCTATTGAACCTATCACAAATAAAGATTCTACAGTCTCTATCACAAGTAGGCTTCTATCACCTCAAGAGAATACTCGAGGGTTATAACAGCCTGGCACATTTGTTTATCAGTAGAGATGGAAGTTTGGATATGGTGACGCCGAGCGCTCTCTTACCCGGTGTCTCTCCTCGGTTCGTGTGGAGTTCTTACAGCTTGGGTGCCATACCGTAGATCCTGACAGACAATTCAGAAAGTGAAGTCATTTCCTGAATATCAACACATTACAAAAGGCTTCAACTGCACAAAAGAAGTTGCAACTGCTGAACGGACAAAACAAAACATATAAAGAACATATGAAGCTGAGATCAAATAAACATGGATGTACTTCACACAAATACTACCACTTAAGTTTCATTCCCTACAAAGGAATTCATAGGATTTTGCCAATGGGCTTCTCCATAACGGTAATCCTGTGGGTGTGGAAGGTTACCATACACGTACTAGCTAATTTCCAGTTGATGGCCGTACTAGATTATTGGAAGTAAAAGTCACTCAAATTAATTAAACAAATTGTGCTCTTCATCTGCTGAAGTAATGATAACATGATTTGCACTTGTAAGAAAATATTTAAGCACATGGTCAAGAAATGTGTTGACTTTGAAGTGACTATTAGCATTTCCAGTGCCCAAATACCACGTATAGAAGTTTATCTGACCAGTAAGGAAGTTAGTAACCCCATGTGCTCTTAAAGAAGGAGATTTAACCCCTGGTAGACAAACGGCAAACTATACAGAAATATTGAATGACCAGTATCTGATTGACTAGTCTTTGTTTAAAGTAGCAAGTCCATTACTGGTCTAATGAGCTGTGTTACCTTGCAGGTACATCTCCTCTCCCTCCGTGAACATCTGGTTGCATCGGCTGCATCGCGCGCAACTGGGATGGTAATGCTTATCTCCGGCCTGAGGAAATACACACACACGCACACACGCACACAAACGCACACAAACGCACACGCACGCACACACACACACACACACACGAACACACACACACACACAAAAAGGTAACAGCAATCAGAAATACTCTTCACATCAGTCTAACAGCTCTCAAGAACTGTACACAATGTGATAAACAGAGCATGGCATGACTTGAGCTATTTTAGAAGAAGCTGCAGAAATGCATCAGTTATTACAATATGCCCTTTCATCTGCTCCCCCCTTGAAGAAATGAAAACATGTTTCTCAAAGGATGTCTTTAGGTGTTTTGCAAATGAACTCAGATGATAGCCAAATGACGTTCAGCTGACTTGTAGTGGGCGGAGACGAGTGGGAGATACAGGAGATAAAAAACAAATGTGGAAATAGCACACCTAGGCAGCAGAGCAGCATTAAACAAGCAAACACACACACACACACACACACACACACACACACACACACACACACACACACACACACACACACACACACACACACACACACACACACACACACACACACACACACACACACACACACACACACACACACACACACACACTCACACACACACACACACACACACACACACACACACACACACACACACACACACACACACACACACACATGCACGCACACATAAACACACAATAGTTTGCCGGTTAGGACATCCATCTATTAGGAAGTTTCCAGACGGATCAATACATGCATGAACTGCCATGAAACCTGCCGCTGAAAGTTTTCTATCAGAATGCATAGCTAGATCTATGGCATTTCTTTTAGAAGCTATAGAAGACAAATTATTGTGAACCGCCTTTACAATAGATTTATGACAGTTGTTTGTGTATGTGTGTGTGTTAATATGGTTGTATGTGAGTGTGTAGGTGTGTAGGTGTGTGTGTGTGTGTTAATATGGTTGTATGTGAGTATGTAGGTGTGTGTGTGTGTGTGTGTGTGTTCATTTGGTTGTATGTG
>NC_137910.1:19697109-19844609 GCF_963457725.1 Sprattus sprattus | reverse complement strand
AATAAATTAAAAAACTCAGACTGTCAGCCAGTAAATAATACTGATATAGATAGCTGATATAATGCAATATAAAATATATTCTAAAATATAAAAATATAGAGGCTACATATATATGAAACTGTATAAACTATATTATAAAGTGTTCTAAATTTTGAACAAAGTGGCTTTGAACCCTATTCACCTTCTTTTTGACAATTTACTGTCAGGACTCTCCACGCTGCCTTAACTACCAGGAACAACTGCAATGAATGTAGCACTGCACACCAGCACACACCAAAGCAGGCCTGGTCTTCTAAAGACTGTATGACAGGCTAGAAAATATGCTAATCTTAGCATGTGTGTGTGTGTGTGTGTGTGTGTGTGGGATTGTGCTTCCGCTGTACGGCAACTCTAAGACC
The DNA here is from genome assembly GCF_963457725.1 of Sprattus sprattus. Taxonomy (NCBI): domain Eukaryota; kingdom Metazoa; phylum Chordata; class Actinopteri; order Clupeiformes; family Clupeidae; genus Sprattus; species Sprattus sprattus. The sequence continues at coordinate 19,844,211 of NC_137910.1, read as the reverse complement.
AGTGTTCGGAGAGGAGGGAGTTAAAAACGGCCCTGCCACACATTAGCTTTAACAGCCTTAGCAGCTGAGGGCAACAAATAGGAGCAGCTCCGCAGACCGAGTCCACAAATCTGCGGCTGGCTTAGAAATGTGCTGAAGAATAAAGAAGGGGGCCTATCTACAGACTGCTGAAATATTTATACATGAGGACATCTAAAATTAGCTCTTAACCGAACAAATAAGATATTATTACACCAGCCACAAAAGAGATTATTTTTGGGGACCTGGTCACAATTACTGAATGCTGAATGAATATCCTGGTCAGGCTGCTGATTTATAGGCAGTGTTTCCACAAACAGAACCTTTCAGAGATACATACATCAACCATTAATGCGTCAAACTGTCTTTACACATGAAAATGATCTCCAATGGCCTATGTCGTGGCTGCCAAGTTGAAAAAACATCAAGACAATACTGCTTGGTTCTCTCATACTGTATACTATGACTGTATGATGAGGTCAAATACAATAAAGTTTTGTCCTCGCTCCAAACATGCTAAGCCAGCTAAAAACCACACACATCTTTCCTTGCATTAATAAGTACACTGGAGTAGTGATGCCAGCCTTTCTCTTGAAAACTCAAATTCAGTATGGGAATATCTACAATATATATCTTAGTGTATTTGGCCAATCAGCCCTTTGTGGGTATCTGATTATTAAAACATGATGTGTTCACTCAATGTGACGAATCCCTACAGAATTCCCCAGAGGTTGTCCCCAGACAATCCTTGTCTGTCCCCAGACTCTTGGGTATCGCCCTTGTTGTTCCCATGAAAAGCAGCACCAGCCCTAGAGAAATCTCGAGGCATTAAAGATTCAGTCTGCATTTCAAATCCAAATCCCCCTTTTGTCAAGTTCAGCAAACTTCCTCTCCAAGTCGACACATTGCTTTAGGAGCACGGAACGGGTGCTTAATTTGATTGGCCGTTGAGTTCAAGTGTCAACAGCATTTCACCAGAATAGCTAACACACCCTTTAAAATTGTTTGTTTACGTTTTCATCACACCTTTGTTTCATCTCACACACACTCCTAATCCCACTCTGAGCACTTGATCTATGCAGCCTTACGCACTCACCTTTACAGGTGAAGCAGTTGATGTGAAAGTGCCTGGACTGCACCCTCAGGACCTCTCCCTTGCATAGCTCTCCGCACTTGTAGCACTGAATCAAAGGCTTCTCCGTGGGGTGGCGGTGTGGTTCCTTGTCATGGGCCACTAACAGAGACAAACAACACAGGTGTTAGAAAGAGACATGTGGAAAAAAATCAAACCTGACCTGAACAGAGCTTCCTGTGCAGGACTCACAGTAGACTGGGAGCATAAATAGATAGAGGTAAACAGGAGTTGATTTTAAAAGCCAGCTCTCTTCTATATAGTTTTCAGTTAATAATATTCAAAAGTTATACATGTGTTGTTTACTGTTGCTGAATCATCATATCACATTTCTAAACTGCTGGTGAGACGTGGTTAATGGGAAGAGTCAAATAAAAACACTCCTGCTAAATTACTGCAGTTAATCTCAGTTTAATGCTCCTAAAATAATCCTAAACACAGTTGAAAATCAACCAAGAAAGGAGTGTCTATTCAGCTCCACACCCAACCTCTACTTCAAAGATGGCTGGTGATTATGCAGAGGGAGCTGAAGACATCGTGTTCCAGCCTCCCCTGGGGACAGACTGCACCGTAACATGTGCTCTGGAATAATAATAGCTAAACATGCTGACTGAGCCCATGATCGTGATCATACTCCTCTTCAGGCACAAAACAACAAAGATCCTGAATGAGCTCCTCTCATTCGGCAGAACCTCCGAACTCAAAGATTTCTCAATGACATTTGGATTGGATGCATAACTAACAAAATCAAGCATTTTTTCTAAATGCCGAGAATGCTCTGTGTCGTTCAATGCTCTGTGTAAGTTGTGAATGTTTCGAAACTCCGACCTGTCCTTGACTGAGGTAGAGAAAAGGTCAAGTTTATTCTCCTGTGCTTCTGAACAGGGCTGGTTTCCCACAGACGGAACATTACGCCATACAGTGATTCTCAGCAGCAGTGCAGTGTGTGTTCCTTTATTTTCAAACGTAAAACCTGATACTCAAGGAACAGTTGACCAATCATCTCCCAAACTCAAGAATATTGGTTTAAACAGTCTATACGGTGATGATGTAGAAAATCCCATGATCCTCAGCGGTAGTGCAGCATTTAATCAAATAATGGCAGCCTGAGAGACCTCTGTGATGCTCATTAGAATAGGAGCTCTACCCCTTCCTCACCCCAACTGCACTTCCCAAAGCACTGTGATGATTCATCTCTAACCGCCCGACAGTGCCACACATCCCCTCCCTCAGACGTGAGGCAGGCAAGCAGGCAGGCGGGCGGGTGGGGCTAATCCCTTCTGGGGAAGATAACGAGCGCTGGAGGGGGGACACTTTTAATCCTCCCCATCCCAAAAGAGTAGAAAAGTGTGTGTGTGTGTGTGTGTGGGTGTTTGTTTATATGCATACGCCTGTCTCTGATCCTGTGTGGGTAGGTATGTGGGTGTGCATGTGAATGTGTGTGTGTGTGTTTGTTTGCTGTCTCTGATCATGTTTGGGTGGGTATGAGGAAGTGTGTGTGTGCTTAGCTGTCTCCTATCGTGTGTGTGTGTGTTTGTTTGCTGTCTCTGATCATGTTTGGGTGGGTATGAGGAAGTGTGTGTGTGCTTAGCTGTCTCCTATCGTGTGTGTGTGTTTGTTTGCTGTCTCTGATCATGTGTTGTGTTTGCATCTGCCTTTACACTTCTCATGGGGGGGGGGGGTCTGTGGTACCCCCAAATTATGCCTCAGACATAACAGGGAGTCCTAAACCCCTCTCTCATAAATATGTATGATCGTAGCCCCCCCCCCCCCCCCCCCCCTGCCCCAGCAGCCTGTCAAAGACAAAGAGCATCAAAGCAGAGCCATATGGGCCAAAGACCTATCTCAGTACAACAGCCTCAGTCCCTATCAGTTTCTATCAAATCTCTTTTCAGGATTATCTGTGGGGTGATCCAGTCTATGGTACTCTGAGCTGCAGGAGCAGAATCAGGTGGGACTGTTCCCCATCACAAACAGTCTGTTTCATTGCTTCAGTGCAAATGTGCACAATTACATTACAGTGTTATTATGTTAGAGTTATGTTAGAGTGTGTGTGTGCTTTTGTGTGCTTTTGTGTGCTTTTGTTTGTGTGTGTGTGTGTGTGTGTGTGTGTGTGTGTGTGTGTCTGTGTGTGTGTGTGTGTGTGTGTGTGTGTGTGTGTGTGTGTGTGTGTGTGTGTGTGTGTGTGTGTGTGTTGTTTGTTTGTTTGTGTCAGTGTACATCTGTGAATGGATTAATGCCAGCCTTAACCATCCTAAAAGTATGAAACAGATAAAAAGGGCTGACCCTGGCGCAGCTTAAAGCAAAGCTGTGGGTTCATGTATTCCCATATTGTTTCCCTTTTGCACAACACTGACAATCAAAGCTCCCATCAGAATTATTAAAAATGCTAAAATGCCCATCAAAAGACACATCTGTCCGAGCCAATACAGATGGATTGGACAGTATTTCAGCAACCTAACAGGGTCACCTGTGTTACCTGCCCTCTACCCTACCCTAACCTACCTCATCTTTGAATGGATCTATGGCTATGAATCTGCTTGGGCACTGCTGTTTCACTGCTGTAATTCTCAGGAAATCAGGATTATTATCTATCAGGACATAATCTATCATAAAATGTCTGTGTGATTGACTGTTTATTGATTAGGTAGCTCAAACCACATCATGTAATCATGTGATATAGCTGGCCTATTGCATTCGCATTTTCTTCTGTTAAAAGTCTTCATTTGTCCACTGATACTAACTTAACACAATAACCAACTAGGACATGTCCTGCTCTTAAGGATCTTTACTGAGTCGACTATTCTATTTTGAGGTCAAGCAAAAAGCCATACAGACTTTACATAGCATCACCAAAACTTCTATTTTACCAGAGCAGAGAGATTCAGGAGTATTGCTAGTGTTCAAAAGGATTCAAAATTATGAATTTATATATCTCTACAATCCTTAAATGTATACCCTCATGCTAATTCTGCTATGCGGTATGAATGAAGTTCTAAGGTACAGAGTAGTTTAAAGAAAACTCTAAATGCATCTTTACTGTTGAAAATGCTATAAGCACTGACCGTAAGAAAGTAACCAATTTCACACACATTCGCACACAAACACATACACACTTTCACAGTTCCAGCTTACACATGGCACTCTCGCATACTTTGATTAGTCATTTAAGAGCACACTGACATACAAAATGTAATTTGTCAATGTGTCAAGAGTGCAATTGTTTACAAACACAGCAGTTCTGCCTGGTCCCATACTGTACCACTGTAAACATACTGTATGCTGTTACACACTGATCAGCACTGCTGTTGTTGTTTTTGGCCAGGCAGAGAGAGAGAGGAAGTGAGAGAGAGAAAGAGAGAGAGTGAGAAAGAAAGAGAGAGGGAGAAAGAAAGAGAGAAAGGGAGGAAGAGGGAGAGAGAGAGAGGGGGGGGTGAGAGAGAGAAAGAGAGGTCCCTTTTTCTGGGGATGCTTTAAATCAAACGAGGCCACTGCAGACAACAATGGGGAGTACCTTGGAGCCGGTTGCCATGGCAACGGCTGCGGGAGCTTGCAGAGCATGCCTACAGCTGCTCTGGGGCTGCATGTGCATCTCAATCAGCAGCTCGGCTCTACATTGGTCACCCCTCATACAGACCCAATGGCCATCACAGAAAGGCAGAAAAGTAACAAGGTTAATGTTCAGTGTGTAAATACATCACCACAGCTTTGGCTAGGGGAGGGGAGAAACACACCCAGCTGCCTGTCGAGGTGGGGCTGAAACCCAATCAGCTGTTTAGGTTGACACATCACATCTCATGTATGCGCACACACACACACACACACACAAACACACACACACATGGCATTGCAGCATGCCGATTTCATGACAACAAGAGCAGACTACTGACAAAAATGTGTGCAATGTGCAGCCGACATCACACATATTCTTCTGACAAACAACATCTGTGTGTGTGCATGTCTGTTTGGAAGAGAGAGTGGATGTGTGTGTGTGTGTGAGTGTTTGGCCATGCACTCATGTTTACAACCTGCCTTTATATCCTGAGATTTAAAAAATAAAGCGGCTGCGGATCCAAATGGCTTCTAAACAGCTTACTCGGAACTGACAGTAAAAATCTCGGTATTTAACTTGCAGTCTGCTTAACTCTGAGCAGTAAGCTCACTCCATCACGTCACAAATGACACGAAACCCAAACTCCATCCAACTCACATAAAATCTCACAAACGCACACGCACACACACACACACACGCATGCGTGCCAGAGAGACACTCCGCATGTTAACCCCCAGTAAACATTCAAACAGGTGACATGGACAGACACGTTACCTTTTTCCTTCACCATGACCATCAGCTGACAGGTAGCCTGAGAGAGAAGCCCCAGAGGTGCCTTAGATGCCCACACCACAGATAGAACCAGCACGAGCTACAGAGGTATTAGTCATCCAAAAAAGACGTGAAGGGAGACAGCGAGAGAGAGAGAGAGAGAGTGAGAGAGAGAAAGAGAGAGAGAGACTGATATCCTGAGCCAGGAAAGCAGCCTGGAATGTGGCGACTGCCTGCCTGCTTCTCTCTATTCTTCTGTTCTCTGTCCACTCCTCTCTCTTTCTCCCTCTCTCTCTCTCTCTCCGCCCCTCCCCCTGCCTCTCCTCCTCCTCCCCCTCCCCCCGTGTCTCCTCCTGCCTTGGTCTCACCCATCCCTTCTCTGCAGTATCCTGCTGCTTTCAGCCATGGCCATGTGACAAATGCAGACTCATCATACCTCTGGATGGGTTTTCTATTCACACACATACACACACACACACACACACACACACACACACACACCACACACAAACACACGCAAACATATCACATTTTTAAATCAAATATGATACAATAATAGCAAATAATATTTTTTTTGCATTTGCCATAAAGACAAACGATTCATGTAGTGACATCAAGATTCTAAATATCCCTCCTGAAAGCAAAATTAAAAACTCAAAGATAAAAAAAATCCTTGTTGATAAATTGTGTTAAGTTCTTGTGATCTAGAAATGGTATTACAACAAACTAACAAATATTTAGTGAAAGATGAACAGCTTATCTTCTCGAGATCATGACTGTAATTCATGACGATAATACATACCAATTACGATGGAAAATCATAATTAAAATAGAATAATTAGAATAGAAAAACAAAACACATTCTTATCTCCAGATCATGACAAACAAATTAAATCATCTTAAATCATCACAATGACATAAAAAATCTATACCTCTCAATATTAACTCAATATGTTATTACTGTAAAGACAACACCACTAAACTATATTAATTGTTACAGTGACTAAACATAGCACATTTTTGTTTGGTAGATTATTTCTTTGTTGTAACAATACTTCTTGGCAATAAATCTTATACAGTTTGAAAGCCTGTTTTCATGGGCACAACCCACATACTCAGCTCTGCTGCTTATCCCCCAAATGCATGTTCCTTACAAATGTGGCACCATTTAAAAGGTAAATAAACAGGCTATCCAACGATATAAGATGTATTACCAAGAAGCATTGTTACAACAAAGAAAAATTTACCAAACACAAATTTCCTAACTTTTTGTGCTATGTTTATATTGCTTCTACATTATGTTTCAATTCAGTACTACAGCATGTTTCAATTCAGTACTACAGCATTTCAATTAAATGGCCTGGCTCCCAAAATCATACAAAGCAGAATACAAACATGTTCTGATGGAACACCTATATTTGGAGCTGACACGCCATCTACTGATGTCTTCAGTCTCTTCAGTCACTCCACTCACTGTGGCCAAAGCCACATCAGTTGGAAAATAGGAACTGAGGTGCTTTGAGGTGAGCAGGAAAAAGTTAAATTCATCAACATTTGGAAGCTATTTTTAAACATAGTCTAAAGGCCATCAATGCCAGCACCTTTTCCGTGGTGCTGCTGCTGCACTTCTGCTAATGCTCGTGTACCTGCACTTTGACATCAGCAGCCATAACTCTACATATAAAATACACCAAACCAAAATCAATAAAGACATTAGCCGTAAAATGTGATCTCCTTTCCTTTTTTTCTTTTTAGGTAGACCTACCTTCACAAGATAAATCATTCTGCAATGACCATGTTGTAGTGGGGTACCCCATAAACCATATCTAGGTTACAGCTAGTCAGGAAAAGTATAGTGCCAAACTTTGCCTTAGGACTATCCCAAAAGTAGGTCAAGTGTATGTTTAGGATGTAGCCTGCTCTCTACTGGGCAGCAGCATCCCTTACTAGCAGCTTTTCACATCTTGAATAAAGAGAATGTGAGGGCCCTACTCAACTTGCAAATCAGTAGGCAACTTAACCAGCACTCATTATTTCACCTAAAACGGATCAACTTGTAAATAAGTATGTAAGCTTCCTAACCTGTACTCATTCTAACTGTAACATTATTGCAAATCATTAGGTTACTTAACTCTATACTCATTCCAACTGTACTTTAGCTCCATTACATAACGTTAAGCTGTGCAACTAGCAAACGCAGAGTTTGACCTTATGACATTATCTGCTATAGCATCACCTTGTCAGCAGGTAATCGCAGGGCGCCTGTGTTATTTTACCTAAACATGGTCTAATAGCATTTCACTATAGTTCTCCATAAGAATGTCTGAATGAGTTCTCTACTCCACCTGGTACTAGCATGATAAACATTCGGCTCTGTGGCTGCAGATGAGCTGATGATGTCACACTTATAATGTGCCTTAATCTGCCCAGAAACTCTATGACCTCAGCTCACATATGTCTTTTCAGTCTATAGTCTTTGGACTCAAGATGCAAGCTAACTGTCTTCAATAAGGTTAGGTTTCTAAGACGTCTTCCAGCAGCTATAGCCAGTATTATGTGGCTTATTTGGGCAGTAATGAACGGGAGAAGAGGGGTGTTTTAGAGAACTACATTTCTACTTGCTGTTCCAGAGCTTCTTTATGCAAACAAAACACAGGGATGTGCCCTTTGTCATTAATTTGTGACTTAGAAAAGTTACATCTTTCCGAAAGCAAAGAAGCAAGTTGTGCACATTACGCAAATATCATCAGCTAACAGCAGGAATATGATTTGTTTTGCTTATTCATTTATTCATAAAATAAGAAGCTTAAGTATGCGAAACTGGTAGCAGTAGCGAGGGAATGAGGTTGGAGTGTACACACAAGACCAGTGGAGATAGGTGTTAGAGACTTTGTACCTACATCACAACGCTTCTGTTGGATTTGGGGTTTTATGGACAATCACTCATAGGAGCTTTAAAGGAGTGGTCTTAGGCTGCTGAAAAAGCGAGCCAGTGGTTATGGCTGAGGCATTCATAGACTACTTGGGGACATGTGAAATAACCTGTATTGTGTGAAGATGCTTGTTGTTGCAAGATGTTTGGGTGCCTAAAGTGACCAGGGTTTGTATCTCAGTTTCTTCCCTTACCCTAATCCAGGATTGTACTCCTGAGGTGGTTACCACCCCCAACCCTCCGAGACTGATGTTTAGATGAATAGACAGTGAATTGTTCAGACTCAGAGATATGCATGTGCTTGAGGTGTATCTCTTGTTGTCTCTGGTATTGACATGGTCCTAACCCATCTGATGGAGGGGGGTGAGTCTGGGATACCAGATACCACCGTTGAGTCTTCTGGAGGTGACGTGGGCCCACTGGACAACCCCAGTGAAATGCTCATCAAGGCATCCTTTTGTTGTTCTTGTTGTTGTTCTTGTTGTTAGGTATTGTTAAGTATCAGTATGAGGGTTTTAGTGCACCCTGTTGTGTTATAATACTTAGGCTAGGTTACTGGGTATGAGTACTTGCATGCCATAGTGAGATGTTTGACCGCTTTGGGAAGTCGCAAACCAACAGCACAAGGAATTTAACATATTTCCCTACGTATAACTGAAAAAAAATTCATTTATCATCATTTAAAATCATTCATTTATTTGTTTATTCGTTTGTTCGTTCATTCACTCACTTTTTAATCTTACAGGGGGGATTCAAATCACAATGTCTCCATGAGTGTGGCTTAACATGACCCTTTAATCCTCATATATATATCCTAGTGAGAAATCCTTCAGAATCCAATTAGATGCATCACGGTACAATAATCACTTGGCTGACACAACCAGACCTATTTGAACCAACTGATTGGAGGGCTTGACCAAAGACTTCTGACACCTAATTTATACTCCCTGATGCCATATTATTGGCCATATTATTGTTAGCCCAAAGACCCCTGTAATGACCCTATGACCTTGAGGTAACTCACTGGGAGTCTACTAAAGCCTTCTTAAAAGCACATTACCTGATTTGAAAACAACAGTAAAGTTCTCACAAAAGTGTCTCGTTCTCTCATGGGTTAGGTATTGTTAAGTATCAGTCTGGTGATTGAGATGCACCCTGAAATGTTAAAATAAATAGTCCAGATTGTTTCGGTATAAAAACTTGCATGTGACAATTGACAGTTTTAGCCACTGTGGGAAGTCCCAAACCAATATGTTAAGGAATTTAACATCTTGTCCTGTGTATAACTGAAAAGCATACAACCCTGACATCTTCCTCTTAATTTAACTTAACTTAACTTAACTTAACTTAACTTAACTTAACTTAACTTAACTTAACTGAAATGGCCTGTAATGTATATGGAGTGTCATGGATTTAACATTTATTAATAAGTGTCATGTATTTCAATCTGGAGGCAATTGCGGAGGAGAGGATGACTTATTTTGATGTTTATGTATATACTTCATTCCTATTCCTACTACCTTGCTGCTATTACACCTGAATTCCCTCATGGGATTAATAAAAGTTCATATCTCTCTCTCTAAATTATTCAGAATAAGAATAGGGGATATATATATAAATATATATATATATATATATATATATATATATATATAAAATAAAAGATTATGCATGAAAGTCCACACTTTTAAGTCAAGAAACAAAGTTGAAAGTTGAAACACCAAAATTAACTGAACAAGACACTGCTGTTATTGTCAAGAGCTTTACCAAACAGCTGGTTTCATTTGCAGTTCTGCATGTAAAATAAAAATTACCCTAACGAACAATCCAAAACCATAACAAGCCTAACCCGTGGGCTAATCCGAGTAAGCAGTAAGAGTCTGGAGGACCAATCCACTGACACTTGAGTAATCCTCATTAACACACACACATAGGACCTGACCTGCTGATAGATGTCCATCGCCAGTGTGTGTGTGACATGTGACACGAAAGCAATACTTCCCACGCTCCCACTCCTTGTTTTGAATACTGTCATTCTGTTTTTATCTTATTTTGTTTTACAAAAGTAACAATCATTAACTGGCCCGTTTATTTGCGGTCTTCCACCGAATTATAATTTTGGGGTTGATTTTATTTCCTACTTCACTGTTTGGTCCCAATTGTGTTTCTACCTTTTTTTCATCTTCTTTTTCTTCTTCTGCCATTGGAGTCCATGGCAGCCCCTAGAACCATATGGTAAAACTTTTTGAAATTTGGCACACTGATTGGGGACAGTCCCCTGATTCTTTTCACCACGCTTCATGTCTGTGCCTTGAGAATTCTAGCACCACCAAAGGGTCAAGTTATTTTCTTTTTTCAATCTTCACCAAAATTGCCACAGATGTTCTTCAGACCAAGCCTTACAAAGGTTATCATATGGATTTTTGACATAAAAGCACTCCTCTTTCAATGCAAATTGAAAGAAGGTTATATCTCAGCAACACTTAAATGCATCAAAACTAAACGTGGTACATCCACTAAGGACCTCATTTTGAGTATTTGACCATTAGGACGGTGGGGGAACTGCGATGTGTTTTTGATGTGTTTGCCTTTAAAACAAATCTTGTGTCTGGTACAACCATGGGAGGTCCCAAGGCTGAGACGTGGCAACCTGTCATGTCATCTAATTGATGTAATGAATTTTTTACCAAATTTGCTACCGGTGATCACCAAACCAAGACTCACAAAAGTTATCAGATTGAGTTAAGAAAACCGTTTTGTTATTAAAGTTATTGTTATGCTGCTAATATCTTCTAAGGACAGGAAGGACAGGAAATGACGACATATCTTTGTTGACCAAATTTATGTGATCGCCATACTGATTATATAATTAAAAAAACCTTAAAAGATGTCAGCGATCATAAACCTTGATGAATCCTTCTTTTCCTTTCCAAAACCGTCCGTTTGTTACCGCTAATCCAATTCACCACCAAACAGGAAGTGACCTCATATCTCGATCAATTGACATGAAACTTGCTGGGAGTGCATATAGCCTTGCCCTTGACATAATGACATGAAGTGTCCATGGCAACTAAGCTCTGCTGGGCTGCTTGGCCCCCTCACCCCACATCTTGGTGCTCATTGTATTAAATCATCCACAGTGAAGCAGCTTGAATCTCCTGTGTGCATCAAACGTTCTTTATAAACAAACAGCCATATCAAACATGGAATTCTGCTTTTTGGCATTATGCCTTCAAGGGAAAATGGGATTTTTCAACCCTTTTTTAGATCTTTTTACAATTAACAATCAAAATTGATCCAGTATTTAGTTAGAATACTAAAACTGGCAGCCACAAAATGGCTATAGAATGAAATCCTATGAGGCAAGCCAGCACGTCAAAGTACACAGCTTGTTTTCACCACTGACAGGCATGTCATGAATGTTATTATAAGCGTCTGTCAACATGGAAAGGATCCCTACAGAGATACACCTGCATCTGATGACCTCAGTAGCTGTAAAGAAACTGTAGAAAATCAGTACAGTCAGGGTTTAAGCTTTCTCGTCTTCTGGTCTCTGACGTAGCACCCCACTGGTTCAATTACATGCTGAAGTATCTGAACCATGCAGAGATCAAGTGCAAAGTAGACTATAAACTAATCACCAAATGGTTAGAGCACTGCCATTCTTAATACGTTGGTTGTTTTGGGGTTCCTGTCCTGTTTTTGCGCCCTCAATCTGCGGCCCCCTTGCTGTAGTTTCGTGCCCCGCCCCCCCCGTCCACATTCGGGCCTGATGCCCATGGAGGACACAAGTTCGAATCCGGCCTGATGTCATTTCTCCTGTCCACTTCCCACCTCTTCTCTCTCTCATTTCCAGTCCCACTTTTCATTGTCCTATCAATTAAAGGCAAAAAAAGCCCAAAAATAAATCTTAAAAAAAAAAAGAAAAACAGCGCTACTGTTCTTTCTATGGATAAGCGTGAACGGTAAGGTGAGGCTCAGTAACTAGCCTGGTTCATCCAGCAGATTACACAGGAGGGAACGTCCACCACAGTATACTGCAGGTGAGATGCAAGATTAAGTAAATTTACACTTCCCGTCTGGTGGCCAACCAGAAGGCACCTAGCACTATGATTTGCCAGACACCATAACATCCTTATTACACAAGGAAATAAATGTTGTGATATGATTTTCTGACTGATGTGTGACCAATAATGTGATTGCTGCTAGATCATCGGATGTAAGAAGACATATTTCATATGGACATAAGAAAGATTTCCAAATACTTTTTTTGAGGTTTTGTATTCTGTTGTTGTGGTACTGCCAGTGTATCTGTCAATGTGGGACCTGTCAGATAGGGACCTCGGTTATATCATAATATGGGGCTTGGATGCTTTGTTATCAATGTCACTAATGAAAGACATCAGTCATAAATATGAATGGTGATCATTAATCAACTGTTCTTCGGTTGTCATATGATGTCATATGATGTCATAAAGTTCCTTTATGATTTTAACTTCATATTAAATAGAAATTCAATTGTAAATGAATGAATAAAGTAAGCTAGGACTTTAGCCACAACAGGGAAAGAAATATCAGTTTACACTTATAGTGTGTACTGTCTGCTCGTGACTTGCTATATGAAATTCTATTTATGTAAAAGAATGTACATCTATCAGACACTACTGTTTTTCACGCACTTGTATGCCAATCTGAGCTGTACAAAAGGATAAGATATCAAAAAAAAAAGGATTGCTCAAACATGGATGTCATCATCCTGGACTGTGATTGGACATGCTGCATGCAGACATTTGCCAGTCTCCAATCACTTCCTAGGATGGGCTGTGTGTACATGTGCTGTCATATTTGAGACAGAGAGTAATCCTCATGTTCAGTGAGCTTTTACTTGTTCCACTGGCTTAGAGTTGCATCGAATCCCCTCAGAAGTCTTCAATTACATACGAATTTAAAGGACACTTCTCCGTTGGTATTTAGTATAGTGTGGGGTCATTTGTTTTTGTTATTTTATACGTCCAGCCGCAACTCAGCACATATGCACAGAGACACACACACACGCACACACACACACACACACACACAGAGAGACACACACACACACAAATACATTAAACATATCTGGCATCATTTTTTGCATGCCACTTTCACTATCCCTCAAGTGAAATAAAATTAATCGGTTTCATCCAATCAAGAATCAAGACATCATCTCTTTATGAAATATATCAGTTTGCATCTTCAATTGGTTTTCATCTACCTATACATCCTTTTTTCTGCACCAGGACAACTGTGGAGGTAAAACCTGCATCTCTCCTTACAGCAAAGATTGCACAACAGGTTTCACCTGCTTTCTATAGAATAGCAGGGCATACTGTGGAGTGAAACCCGTTTTAATGTTCCCTCCATATCTAATGTAATGAATTCTAATGAATGACTACTGTGCAGTGTATTGCACATGTTTAATGCAGTGCTTACATATCCATCAAAAGTTAATGAAACCTGTATATCAGTATTGATTCATTTACAATTTAATTTCTATTTAATGTGAAGTTAAAATCATAAGGGAACTTTATCTTATCCCTAGCCCAGTCGCATTACTTTAGTAGGCATCATATGACAACAGAAGAACAGTTGATTAATGATCACCATTCATATTTATGACTATATCTTTCATTAATGACATTCAAAGCATCCAAGCCCCATATTGTGACCTGACGAGGTCCCTATCAAAACCCTTTCAAAGCCCTTGTTTGACAGCTTTTTGACAGTCCACATTGACAGATACACTGGCAGCATCACAACAACAGAACACAAAACCTGAAAACTGCTTAGTCCTCTGCTAAGGGAATAGACAAGCCCTGTTTAAAAACACAGTCAGGCCCACTGAGCCCATCAGAAATCTTGACATGCAGAGAACGAATGTCTAGGACAGATGTTTAAAATCTGTAGAAATCTTGACATGCAGAGAACGAATTACCAAAATAGGTCAATCAGTTTAAAGTGTAGAACCTGCACTTCAGATAATAAGGCACATACACAACCCAAAAATGCTCCACAGCCTCCTGTACCAGACGTGCAGAGGGGTATTTTTCTACTGTTCATTTGAAACTTGAATATCTACACATTGCATATTAACCATTCAGGACTTAAATTAAAGAAGACCCTTGGGCCATCAGCTGCAATTAGTTAAAGAGGTTTAAAACTTGCACTTTAGATCACAAAGCACACACAGGACCCCACCCCCAATGTGCCCCACCCCCGTATAGTACCTGGTGCCACATCAAACGGCTTCGTGCTCAGGTAGTACTCGTCTGGGTTGAGGAAGGGGAGCTGCTGCAGAACGGACTGTTTGGGGATAAGGTAGAGCACCTCAGCCACATGGCCGTCCTCGATGATGGACATGCGCTTGACGGAGCTGCGGCGCTTGACATGCCCGTGCTCCACGCTCTGGCTGCGGCCGGAGCCGCACAGCTTGCTCAGGCTGTTGAGTCCCGGTAGGGACGGCATGGCTCAGGGTCTCTGCCCTCCACTCACACACACACACACGGGTGGGCAGGCGCAATCCCACAATCCCTAGCTGCTTCCAGCACACTGTTCGCCAAGTGAGTATTTTCACTTCTTGTGGGATATTCCAAAGACCGGGCCACAGATTACAGATTATAAACACAAGATATTCTGTAGAATCCAGAACTGTCCTGCGCAGAGCGAACCAGTGCTACTGCCATCGATACGACCGGAGATTCCCATGATTCCCAGCCAAAACCAACTGCAAAACACTCCACAGCTCTACATACACGATGTGCTCAACAGGTGGGGAGACACTAACACTCTACAACTGCTGACCCCAGGAAGCAAAGAAGCAAGAAGGCGATTACAACGTACTCCTCATCAGCCCGCTCAGCAAGATCCTCGCCTTCACCTAAGAGGATTAAAGGTGACGTAATGGCCACAATTATACTCTGTGTAGAGTCAAGTGGCATTGGCATAACTCTGCCTTGGTGCTTGCGATGCCTACCTGATGGGAGGCTCTGATACAGTGTGGTGGACTTCTCATATCATGGACCCTGAGGAAAGATACCCAGCCTTTCAGTCTTATATATATAGTTTTTATACAGTTTCACTGCAGAAAGCCATCCTACACGATGTCAGACTCACATCTGTCTACTTATTTGTCATACAATTTGTGTGTATATATATATATATAGATTAGTAACTCCAGCTATGTTTTTGTCATGTTAGGTTGAGGTTTACCTAAAGGCAAAAAATTAGACCCCAAAATGAATTGTGATTATTGTTACAATGGTTGTGAGCTGTTCTTACAAATAATACATTTTCGAACTACATGCGTATCAGACAAAATCTGATTTTTTTTTTTTTAGTCTTATTATTATTGTAGATTATCTGATTTAATCTTTTTCTAATACTCCAAAATCTGGATTCTTCAAAGTTATTTTAGATGTAAGAACTTCTAAACTAGCCAAAACTGTATTTAGTATGGGGTGGAGTGCTAATTACAATCAGTCATATTTTTATGAACTATGAAAAAAAAAAAGGAAACCCAGCGAGTTTGCTTATATATTCTGGTCGTTTTGATTTAGGTCTTAGGTCAAAGTCCTCTTTTCTTTCCCTTCATCTTCATCTTTTGTTCAAAATCTCTTTCTATCCGAACCACTCAAGCTAAGACCTTTTTTTGTGGCTAAAAGCCCATTCCAGTACCAGAAGCCAGAGATACCACTGGAATCTAGCTCTAGCACAACATAGATATGGGTGGCGGTGGTATTGTAGAAGATGACAGAAGATCACAGTTAAACACAATACATCACTGATAACATAACTGCATGAATAGAATGGATCCGACAGAAAGGCTAGGTAGAGTAAGTCGACGTCTGTCACATCTGGAACCTGATGTCACAAACTTGTGCTCATCTGAGCAGATGAAACATCACTTTATGCTGTGATTTGGTCTGTTCAACAGCACGGGGATTACAAGCGCAGATGAGATAAAAGTCCAAACCAGAGGGGCTTGGGCCAATGCCGGTAAGCTTGCACTGCTGACATGCTTTTGGATGAAGTGATTTACATGTGGATGACCTGGCGTGGCGTGGGAGGGAATTGTGGGTAGGAGGATGATGTGTGTTTCCCCCTGGCCTCGCCTCTGAGTGGCTATAAATTATAGAGTGAACTTTCAAGTCAGCGTGGTAGTCCTTCTCCTCCTCCTCTCCTTACTTTCTCCTCTCCTCCCTGCATCTTTTTTTAGTGCATGCGTTCCTCAGCGTTCACCTCCGAAGGAGACCCAGGCGAGGATGTCCCTGTTTCCCAAGGTGAATCCTGCCAGATCACATACACACACACACATCGCCACACACACACCATTCCAAACAGGTCATTCTGTGCTCTCAACAGGATATAACACAACACTGCTGCTGCTGCTGCTAGCCTCTCCATTCTATCGCCATGAGGCATTGAGGAAGGGCGTGGTCCACATTGCCCTTTGTTCTTCCAGGCAATAATCCTTACTCATAATTGCCACAGACTCACTACAGAGACTGCACAACCTATTTCTCCCCTCTCTCTCTCTCTCTCTCTCTCTCTCTCTCTCTCTCTCTCGCTCTCTCTCTCTCTCTCTCCCTCTCCACATTGTCACTTGACATGAGATATCCCGAGTGCGGGCTCTCCCTGTCTGAATCCACCTGGGCTGCCATAAAGAAGCGCACAGCAAAGGGTCAGAGTCACACGGAAGTGACACAGGAGGCGGCCGGGGGAGAAAACTGAGGAACGGGAAGGGCTTCTCTTTCTCCACATCCCCTCTGCTCGTCCCTCCCTACCTCCATCCATCCATCCATCCTTCATTCTGTACCCCCTTTCTCTGGCGGGCTGTACAGCTTCTCACCCCTGCAGTGTCTGCATTGGGGTCTGACAGCACCCCACCACACAAAGCTGCACGCCATGCAAGGATAAACACAGAAACGGAATTCGCATACACAACCCGATCCAAAACAAAAAACAGTGCAGCATTTTCTCTCTCTCTCTCACACGCACACAGACGCGGGTACACACACACCACATAAACACACACTCACTGTTTCTCTCTCTCTCTCTCTCTCACACACACATGCACGTACACACACACACACTCACTTTTTTTCTCTCTCTCCCTCTCTATCTCTCTCTCTCTCACACACACACACACACACAGAGCATCTCCTGCCTGGGTGTTTGAATGCAGCCTAAGCCGCTGCCTCAGCTCTCCTACCGTCCAGTCCGAAGCAGGAGGTGATTTTCTGGGCGTAGTTACAGATCCCTTCGTAAGGAGGATGCTGCTGCTGCTGGCGTAGCGCATTCGGCTCCCCCATCTCTGCCGACACTCGCACTCACCAGCACACAGCACACACACAAGAGGGCGCGTGCGCGCACACACACACACACACACTCACACTCACAGGCTCTCGCGGGCACTCACACAAACACACGCCCTTCCCCATTCTAACTGTGAGATGCCCCGCCACAGCGTTCTGATGCTATCTCTGTCCTCATCAATAATGCAGCAACATGCACCGCCACACACACACACACACACACTCTCACTCACTCACGGTGTGTGCTGGCAAGGCCTCGCCGACAAACATACACACCCCCACTCCTCTCACACATATGCAGAAAAAACTGCTGAGGTGGACAGTAAGGCCCCTTGACCAGTTGGCTAGGTCAGACGAGAAGCGCAGTAACTGGCTCAGGTAACCAACACGGCTCTGCTGCAGTGCAACAGGTATGGCCGTGACGCAGCAGAGAGGGCGGGGCTTGACGTAGAGGGCGTATTTCACCAGACACGCCTTCTTTGCAGGTGCCCTGACAGGCCTTTATGAACAGACTACAACTAATCAAAAAGTTAAAATGGTTTATTTTAACCAGTTGTAAGGATCCAGCCCTGTGGGACTGATTGGTGGAGTCTTTGGACAAATATATCTGTTTTCAGAAAGAGTTTTCAGTATTTACTCTGAATAGAATTTAGAATTTATCTTGCTACAATATGTAGCCTTAACATGTCCCCCATTATATTGCAAAATGGTTTGGTCTTAAAAAGGACCTATTATCCGTTTACAGTTTTGCTCTTTCCTTTAGTATGTCAAGGTTTTTGTGCATTTTAACGGTCTGCAAAGTTACAAAGTATACACCAGAGGGAGTAACTCTCTCCCACAGAAACTACTTTTCTTAGCTGCCAGAAATGCTTTGTTGGAATTCCTGCCCTTTTATTTTGTTACAAGATGATGCAATCTCATAACACAGTCCTTATTGCCCGCCTAGTTGACCAATCAGGAGAGAGGCTTAAAGAAACAGTGCTCTAACAGAGCGTTTCAGACCGGATGACTGGACATGAATAGTGTGAGAAAAATTATGTGTTTTTAGGACCGTAATGAGCTCGCATTAAGGGAAGCCGGACATACATTTGTCCACACTCCACACCCCCTTTCTTACCAAATCGAGCCATCAAAATGTTAACTCACAAATCTAGGGATCATAAACAAAAAGAAAATAGGAACATTCAATTACTTAACCTACATGTGTCACTTTCAGCGGATCATGCTTTACATACCACTGACTTTAGATTTGTATAAGTGATTGTCCGCAACTCATTATTTTCACATTTGCTAACTTAAAGTTAGCTTATGAGTTAAAACGCTAGGCTGCTAATGTTATATGATTTCATACAAGCCTGTATTTTGAAAGTGTTCTAAATGAGAGTCAAGATGAGAGACAATAAAGCATGGCGTTGAATATTTTAAGTCTGCTGTCAGGCGTAATTCTATTTTAATTGGGGAGAGGGGCGAGGCCTGCTGACCCTGCTTGCTGTACCAATATCAGACTGATAAAAAACAGGATAACTTGATAACAGCAGACTCTCCAACTCTGCATCTTTGGCAGAGGCACGCTGTAAAAGCTGCTCTCACACTTCCATGAGGTTTTGGACCATCGCTTTACTTCAACAAACTCAAAGCGTGATTATGTAGATAGGCCTATAGTCAGTGGTGGGTAGTAATGCGTTACAAGGAACGCAAATGAGTAAAAAAGTAAATTTTTCGGGTAACAAGTACTTTTTGCGTTCCTTTATAATTAAAGTCTGCACTTTTACTCTTACTCGAGTAAATATTTGAACTAGAATTCTACTCTTTACTCCGTTACATTTCCATTGTGCTTTCATTAAAATGAGTATTGTGATAAAAGTACACATATCTTTGTTTACTGGAATAGTTGCCAGCTAAGCTAACGTCCGAATGCACGTTTGCTATAATATGCAAGGGCACAAACAAGTAGGCTATACCTAGGCTACAGTATGTTAAAATTATTTATCACATCAATAGCGCTGGTATGGTTAATAAAAAACGGTCTCGATATTTGCGTGTGTGTGTATACATCTCTGGAGTTGATCTGATATCAGATCTACAGTACTGTATGTAGTCTAGTCTTGTCTGGTTGGCTCAGCTTTAAGTGTGCGTGTAATAAGGTTTAATGAAAATAAAAGTAATGTATGTGTGATCTATGAGATGTGTAATGAAAAAAAAAATACATGATACAATGAAGCAACTTGTGAAGAAATGTTTCAAGAGTGCATTTCTTTCTGAATACTCACGTTATGTTTTGCATTGATCCAAACACTCCAACACAAAAAAGTAACTTGTAATTTGAGTAACTTTTAAACAGAGTACTTTTTTACTCTTACTAGAGTAACTTTTCCAATTGGAATATTTACTTTTACTCAAGTCGATTTTGAAGGAGGTAATTGTACTTTTACTTGAGTACCAATTTTCAGTACTCTACCCACCACTGCCTATAGTATGAAGACCTTGGCCGATGACATCCCCTATAGATTATGCCGCCTTATTGAAACAGAATCATTTGTTTGGTTCATGTGTCTGACACTGGCAGTACAGCGGACCTGCTGGGTTATTTATGGTTGTAATAAAATTGCTCTCTTCTAAATCTTCATAAATGTAACGTGTGGTACTTATGTATGATGATTTACATGTAAAGAGCTGTCGGGATGGGGCCGGTCAACAAGCATTAAATCAATCCTCTATTTAGAATGGTTTTGCATAGTACACACAGCATGGCGTCAACACTAACCAGCAAGAGGTGCAACGATATAAATGATTAAAGCTGTAATACATACGTACTTCATTTAACCAGTATTTTTATTTTATTATTATTAATGTTCTGTGCCGCCCCAGGGGAAAAAAATTCCTAGGGCCCCAGAAATGCTAGGCCCAGCCCTGGGAGTAGCCCTTGATACTAGCGAAAGATTTGTGATATTTGAACTCTCTCCAGATGTTTTCGCTGTACAAAAAAAGTGTAATGGTTTATAAACAAGGACTACACCTTTAAATACAAGTCTTCCTTTTTTTCCATATTACAGCGACTTCCATGTAATAGTCAAATCTCCCCATACCAAAATCTTTGCTCATGGTTCCAGCCTCTGGACTCTACTTCAGTGGAGGAAATGGGTTCTTTGACGGCTTTAGGGGAGGGTTGAAGTTGCATACCAAATTCTGCTGAGCTAGGCTGATCCTGGTGGCGAAGGCCAGGCGGATGCACCCCCGGGGCCATGGCAGCCGCACTTATAAAGAACAGTCTCATGCCCACAGACTATTGTGAATCCATTATTAGGAAATGACAGACATTCTTAACTTGCATTGTAACTTCCCTGGTAAAGCTATCCACCTCCTGATTCGTGTTTTCAATTAAACCACATTTCAAATTCCATCCCAGCGCCTCTTCCTCTAGTTCTGAACCCCTGGAGGAGATGTTCGTGTTTTAGTGTGGAGAGGCGGTCAGAATTGACAGCTGGAATAAGCAGAGAATTAGGGAACCACCCAACCCAACATTTAAATCCTCTGAAACATTACTTGCGACAAGGCAGCAAAAATTGAACATCTGTGTCAGTAATGCAATCTCTGAAAAGGTTTTGAGATTTTCATCTTAACAGGCACTTGGCAAAGGTCCAGCGCAAAACAATTATATTGTGATGTAGCGTGCGCTCATACCGAAAACACTATAATCCATTTTGACAGTGCAACTTAGATCTCTTTTTTTTTCTCCCAAAAGGACACGGGCACCAGAATAACAAAATGTTGTCCCCTCTGTGGCTGCATGACACCATGTTGAGTCTGACCTCCTGGGTTCATACGAGGACAACTGCCACTGATGCATGGGGTAGGCCCTCTCTTTCTGAGTTACCTGCTGACATGTCTGCACCCACACCCTTCTGTGGTGCAGAGAGGCTTCTGCCAGTTCAGGTTCTGATTTTTAATGGACCAAACAAAATATCTGTCCAATAAGGAACACCATAATTCAAGCAAGGATGCCAAAACAGCGTACTACAGAGAACAATGAATGTATTCTCTAGGTCACATCAAAGAGTACATAGACTCCAAAATGCTACAACAAAGAAACTGCATGAAGAGTAGAATATGTCAATACAAAGATGTCTACACAAAGCCCCTGAAACATCCAAACTGGTAGTAAAGGCACCACTGTGACTTACTGTGTCTACAGGGGGGGGGGCTACATTTAGTTTGTTATTTATATAGATCTACATACTTGAGATCTTGTGATAACACTTCTTAAGACATGACAAAATACCGCGTTTACAGTATTTTCAGTTTTGTCAGCTCATGGTCATTACCTAGTTGTTGGGCAAAACAGGCTACTCGGACAGTGCCATCTGCTGGTCTCAAGTTTTCTTGGGGCTAGCCATCACTCACTGCAGTAGCCTACGCAAGTTCTGTAGTTCGGAAGGAAGACAGCAGTACCAAACGGAAATATTTGATCGTTCGTTTCGTGAACACTGACCAGGCGCGTTTCAGTTGTAGTCCTGAAGTCACTACTGGGATCCAGAAGAACTAGCAAGTAATAGGAGGGGAGATCGTGACCTAAGGGATCCCTGCCTGAAGACACCAGGCAAACGGCAATAATCACAAACATCAACGAAATAACAAGTCGTTGCATTCGGCTGTTATGATTTAATAATGATGAAATGATACAGGCCAATTTGCAGGATGGCGTTTCTTTTTTTAAATCCATAAAATAATTGCCTGGATAAACATGCGGACCTCGAGGTAATATGTCATTCGAAACATAACCGACGTATTTCGCTTTATGCTGGGGTCATTGACTGGTAATGCAAATTAACTACTACTACTACTACTACTACTTCAATGCTTTACTGGTGTTTTTTTCCCATGGGCGGACATTGGAGTAGGACAGGCTACCATTCACATGTCCACACCCCCATATGCAGCACTTGCTTTTCGGTATCCCTTACCTCTTGTAGACATACCCGGCAAACGTGCATCGGATGTGCCCGGCTGGGAGAGTAAACAGTTTATGTCCAAAATGTTTGTTCCATGTCAGAGTAGGTTGAAGGAACAGTACTTCTGAAATAAATGAATGGCAAACGTTGTTCAAAGTGGATTCAGTATTTTGCCATGTCCTCCATGGATAAGAAGAGTTACGTACCATCAACGTTTGGGCGTGTCCTTGCAAGAAAATCAAGGCGCAGGTTATTAAGTTGAATGCATGCTCAGAGTGGCTACATTTCCTGTCATCAGATATACACTTACATCAGCGTAATCATTAGATGAACAAATGCGCCTACTTAGAACATCTCTATGTGGCCAACTTGACAGAAAAGACTACGAAAGAATATGAGGGTAAGGAGTCATAAAGCCCGCTGGAAAAAGTTCGAAACAATTTAACCTTTTATTAAGCAAAAGGTAAAATAAATGTACTTAAGACATAAATGAAACTGAAATGAAAATAAATGTAATTTAGCCAGAAATGAAATAGCTATCTAATATCACAGCTGTAGTAAGCTGATTTATAGTAATTATGTATGATTTCCTGCAGTGGCAACATACATTATGATGAGATCTACTGTGGACCAACCTGACCAAGTAGCTGTTTGGTTTAACCAGTTGTATGTGCAAAGCTTGTTACTCTGAAATAATGATTAACAGAAACTGAGGCTAAGCTGTATCCATGGAATGGGGTGATTGCATCCCCTAGTGGTGGCTCAGCTCCCCTAACCACAATTGTCTTTTCATTTAATAACCTGTGCCTCCATTTCTCTGGCCAGGACACGCCCAAACCTTGATGGTGTATGATACTCTTTTGTGAGTATCCTTGCATGGATGTGCTTCTATGCGATGTCAGCTGAATAATGTAAAACCCATCCACGCTTACTGTTAGATGTATGGTAAGACGCTCGTACAAAAGCAGTACGAAGTATGGAGTGAAAAAGCTCAAACCCTGGTAGTGTAATGAATTTGCATATGTCTCTTTGTGACACTCTGAATGGTCAGCAGCACTTATGATTTATGATTTTATTATGCACAACATCAGCTACTCTTCCTGGGGACCACACCAAAAATAAAAACTTGACAACAGGTAAGACACTTTCAGACAAAATAACCACATGAAAAAAAATATATATTCTTTCTCACAAACAGATTACTATAAATATTCATAGATTCATGAGAACTATATATATGCAAAGTCAGATCTTACAACAAATTCATACACATTGATATTCCCATATCTAAAAAAAAAAAAATTACAAAATCTGGTTACAGATTAAGTGTTGCTTCACTTGATTTTTAAAGCCTTAATCTAAGCAGTAAGTGCGTTCCATTCAGCCATGGCTTGATGCAATACTATGTCTTGCTCTGACTGTGCTATAGAAGTGTAAAGACCTCCGGTGGTGTGTGTGGTAGGGTAGACATGTGTGTTAGAGCTGAATGTAAGTTGACTACAGAGAGACACGCAGTCACTTTTCAATCATAATTAAAGATCAAAGGTTTAGGACTAATAGGTCATGAGAAGGACAAGTGGTAATCTGTGAAGGGTGGGTAGGTTTGGTGAGAAGATATTTTCAGTGGGTAAGAGTTATATATACATAGTAGGGATGCACGATATTATCGGCAAGACATCGGTATCGGCAGTTATCGGCTTAAAAACTTAATTATCGGTATCTGCAGATATGAAAAATTTCTGCCGATGTACCTGGCCGATAAGGTGACGTGTAAATTATGCGCACGCAAAGCAAATGTTTATGAGCGTCGGCTGTGTGGCAGTATCCTAATTCACAGTATCAGAGGATGATGACAAAATGCCTATTTGTCAGAGAACTTTTCAGGAGAAGGAGGAGGAGATGTAGGTTGCATGCATAGATGCAGACCACCCGCGTGCCACGCTTTACAACATTACCTGTCGCGCTAATTGACGTTAATAAGTCACGGAGTTAGTTAGACAACACTAGCTTGTTAGCATGCATGCTACGTGACACCAGAGAAGTTGATGATACCTCATTTCACGGGATGTGAAACATTATGTCTCAAGCCCACGCTATCTGTACATGGCTCACTTTTGCATTTATGGAATTTATACAGCTAACTTGGCAATAACGTTACATAGCTTAGTCTAGAAATCCTAGAAGGGACGTTACTAAACTGTAAATCAGTTAAGCAAGGTTAGCTTGCAAAGTTAGCCAAGCATGCTACGTGACACCAGAGAAGTTGATGATATAACGTTTCACATCCTGTGAAATGAGGTGTCACAAGCCAACGCTATCTGTACATGGCTCACTTTTGCATGTATGGAATTTATACAGCTAACTTGGCAATAACATTACATAGATTAGTCTAGAAATCCTAGAATGGACATTGTTAAACTGTAAGTCAGTCAACCAAGGTTAGCTTGCAAAGTTAGCCAAGCATGCTACGTGACACCAGAGAAGTTGATGATGCCTCATTTGACCCGATGTGAAACGTTATGTCACGAGCCCACGCGATCTACATGGCTTACTTTTCCATATGTGGAATTTAAACAGCTAACTTGGCAATAACGTTACATAGATTAGTCTAGAAATCCTAGAAGGGACGTTATTAAACTGTAAGTCAGTTAACCAACATTAGCTTGCCAAGTAAGCCAAGCTGCATTTCCAGAGTGTAGTTGTTCAAGTTCAAGGAGGTACTGTTCAAGTATGAAAATTGTGACGTGAAAATATAAATAAATCTGCCATATTTGAAACCATTTCAGTTTCATGAGTGAATGTCTATTTCTAAATTGATCAAGTCTGTAATGTCCTGTATTTACAGCAATACCCTAGCATAATAACAGATTAATTCTAGTACAGGAGAGACTTTTCAATAATTAAAAAGCTGAGGTGTATATATCGGCATCGGCATCGGCAATCGGCCAAAATGAGCTTGTAAATATCGGCATATCGGATATCGGCTAAAATTCAATATCGTGCATCCCTAATACATAGTGTATCTTGAGGAGTGGTGGGTGTGGTGTTGGGTGTTAGCTGATGAGGGGGGGTGTTGTGAATGAGATTTTGTCGGAGTGGGGGGTTTTAGCACTGAATTATGATTTTAATTTATTTCCGTGTGAACGTCTGTATATATTTTCCAGTATTTGTGTGTAAAAATAATTGATGTATTTTCAGTCAGCTTTGCATCGTTCATGTGTTCATTACATTCCAGAAATATCTCAATATTAAATCATGACAACTATCTGTATGAACAAACATAAATTCTGTTCAAGTCTGAGCAGAAAGGCTTGGATTTCGTCACATCTTGGATGGTTGCGATAAGCAACTGACCTGAGAACTTGGATGCTTTTCTTCCTCTCCCAAGATTGTGTTGGGATTTCTGCAGCTTTTTTGTGGTAATCAATGAACTCGTAAGACGATTTTGTATACCAGAGATGATTTCCAAATGTATGATATATATGCTGTAAAGTTGCAGGTTTAAGATCTTCCTCCTTGAGAAGATCCATAAATATTTGATCTGCTTTCTCTGTGTTCCCAGAAAGGGCATAGATATTTGCAAGAGCAATTTTCCCACAATAGTAGTATGGGTAAAAAGTGATGACCTCTTGATAAATTTGAATGCATTAGCTCCCTGAAATCTGCGTTACCCTGCATATGCTGCGATTCAAAAAATCTTGTATGTATAATAACGTGCCAGCAGCTTTTTGGCTTCTCTTTCAGAGGGGTATTTCCTCACCATCTCTTCTGCAACTTGCAAAGCTAAATCCAGTGACAGTAAACGAAAGAAATAAAGAACTACTTTAAGGCCATGAAGCCATGGTCTTAGCCTCTGAGCTAGGTCACGAGCCTCTCTCACAGTGTCCTCTGTGCTCCTACCAACCTGTGCCAATGCTGCCAAGTAGACAGCTGCCAGGTGTAGGTTATCTGGATCCATTGTCTTGGCATGTTTCATTTGCTGTATGATTTCCTCTTTCAACTCTTCATCCCCTGCCTTAAAATGAGCTCTATACTTGGCCAGTGCAAGGCCTGTATGCCACCCTTTCCTGTCTGGGTCTCCTTCCAAAGCCAGCTCAAAGTTATCTATTGCTTTTTGCTTGAAGTCATTATCAAACTTCACCTGAGCCCAGCCTATCCATTACCATTGACACCGTAACTCATGTGCACACGCTACAAATCAAAGTAGTTTTCATACTGATGTTACTATATCAGCCATGTAGCCACTGCCTTACGTAAGGGATAATGTATAGAACGCAGGTCCTTATCGGAAAATAAGTCCCGACAGGGTGAACCGGACACCGACGCGAAGCGGAGGTGTCTTGCTTCGCCCTGAAGGGACTTATTTTCCGATAAGGACCTGCGTTCTATACATTATCCCGCTTATTATACGGCAACTTGCCAAAACAAAAAAATAATCATGTTTATTGGCCAAGTACATTTTCATATACAAGGAATTTGTTGTGGTGTTTAGTTGCTCTCAATGTACTTTAACTGAAAATGTGCAATATATCACAACAGTTTAGTATCAAATAAATATAATGTAATATAAATATAATAATAAATATAATACATTTTCAAGTGTTCATTAAGGTGACGACAATATATATATATATATATATATATATATATATATATATATATATTATGGCATGCCGTTCAGGAAATTAACATTTGAATATATATATACAAAAGTCTGAATATATATACAAAAGTCTGAATATATATACAAAAGTCTGAATATATATATACAAAAGTCTGAATATATATATACAAAACTCTGAATATATATACAGAAGTCTGAATATATATACAAAAGTCTGAATATATATACAAAACTCTGAATGTATATATACAAAAGTTTGAATATATATACAAAAGTCTGAATATTTATACAAAACTCTGAATATATATAAAAAAGTCTGAATATATATACAAAACGAAGTCTGAATATATATATACAAAACAAAGTCTGAATATACAGCCACGGAAAAAATTAAGAGACCACTTCAAAATTATCAGTTTCTCTGGTTTTACTATTTATTGGTATGTGTTAAAGTAAAATGTGCATGTTTGTTTTATTCTATAACCTACTGGCAACATTCCTACCAAATTTCAAATAAAAATATTGTTATTTAGATCATTTATTTGCAGAAAAATGACAATTGGTCAAAATAGCAAAAAAGATGCAGTGTCTTCAGATCTCGAATAATGCAAAGAAAGCAAGCTCATATTCATTTTTAAACTACACAATACTAATGCTTTAACTTAGGAAGAGTTCAGAAATCAGTATTTGGTGGAATAACCTTGATTTAAAATCACAACTTTCATGTGTCTTGGCATGCTCTCCACCAGTCTTTCACATTGCCGTTGGGTGACTTTATGCTACTCCTGGCGCAAGAATTCAAGCAGCTCGGCTTCTTTTCATGGCTTGTGACCATCCATCTTCCTCTTGATCACATTTCAGAGGTTTTTTATGGGATTCAGGTCTCGAAATTGGGCTGGCCATGACAGGGTCCTGATCTGGTGGTACTCCATCCACACCTTTACTGGCCTGGCTGTGTGGCATGGAGCATTGCCCTGCTGGAAAAAACACTTCTCAGAGTTGGGGAACATTGTCAGAGCAAAAGGAAGCAAGTTTTTCTTCCAGGACAACGTTGTACTTTGCCTGGCTGAGGTTTGTAAAAGACCATAAAGATTGAACCAAAGCGGACTGGAGGGTCTTCTAGTTCGTCTTCTCTGAAGACACAATACTTCGGCACAATACTTCGGCAAGTTATAGAATAACTGCACTAACTACTTTTCAGCAAAACCAGTGTTAGTCATTGACATCATGGTTTAGAACATATTAAGATAATTTCGCTAAACGTTGATAGCAAAGTTTATAACTAACAGTTTGTTTGTTTTTTTGAACATATTTACTCAAAAGTGCTTACGTGCACTTCTTTAAAGGGGAGGAAGATGCACAATGTAATTATAATTATAATAATTCTGCTGCTGGTCTGTTTGTTCATACAGATAGTTTTAATGATTTAATATTGAGATATTTCTGGAATGTAATGAACACATGAATGATGCAAAGCTGACTGAAAATACTACAAATATTTTCACACTCAAATAATGGAAAATACAAACAGACATTCACATGGAAATAAGTCTGTAAGCATCCAATGTATGTTATAATGTCCACTGCAATGGTGATCCTGTGTTGGAGTACGTATTCCTTGACATGCCTGTAAAACCGCTGCTCATAATGTGACCCCTGCCCTCCAACCCACATTCACTCATTGGGGAGATTATCTTCGGTTTAGCTTGGACATTGTGTCACGAAAATAAAGTAGCCTAACAAGATGAGAGTCACCACTAGGAAAGTTAAAGAAACAAAAAAAGGAGGTGATGTATTTTCAGCAATAAAAATGTCAATGCTGTGTAATGTGTAGAAAACATTTCACCTGATTATGCTTTAATACCACTGTCATGGATTTTACTGTGTGCTATTGATTAAAATCAAATAAAATGAAAATAAAATTATGCTTGAACAAGAAAATTCTTTTCACGCATGCATGCTTATGCTTAATCCCCCCACCCCGCTAAAATCTCAACATTAAACAATAACATAGTTGGCACTAAGGAACGCTTGCTGGCATGCTAACTGATTGATTTTGTTTGTGTTTCCGTGCTGTGAATGCTTTTCATACATTTTCACAAGGTAGTCAGTCCTGCACCATAGAACTGCAAGATGCTAGCGGGAATGACAGGTGTGTTTATCTGTCTGTCCTTCACATGACCATGACCATATGCTTTTAAAGTAAATTTGAAGACGATACTAAAAGCAGGTGCTTATAAAACACCTAAGGTAGATAAATGCACCCTTTAGCTTTCAACCATGCACAAACACAAGGCTATAATAATGATGTACTCTATGCAGCCTGATGGAATGTGAAGCCTAACAACATGTTTGTTTCCCTCAATCATGGAACTATCAACCTCAAGACTCAGAATAGAGACTACATATGACAACCACCTACAATTAGCCATTAGAAATACAGGGCTTTAATTTTGTCTGTTCCCCTTAATTGAGTGAAATAAATCCACCTCATAGTTTGTATACACACACTGAGGTAGCATAGAGTTGGATCCTTTAATTGACTCTTTTATTCACATAATGAGATTTTTGATAGCTCTAATGAAATATGGTCCTTGTCAGAGATAATATATAATAATAATGTAACTGTTAATTCTATTTCCTTATGGAAATAACAAGAGATGACCATATTACAACATCCATCTACAGTATCTATCAAATGACGTGACAAACGTGAACAGCTCATGTGAGCGTTGGACAGGGGTTGTTGTTATATCTCATTTAGGTTTGCTTTGGAATCATTTGTTAATCTGTGAAATGAATTGACAGACCACAGCACAAATTGTGTTAGCTAGATACTATATACTTTATTTAAAAACAAATCATACAATCATAATTAGTCTGACATAAAAAGAATGCATGCGTAAAAAGAATATCCTTCAAATATCATTTCATTTTATTTTGACGATTTAATCCATGACAGTGATGTTAAAGCACAATCGGGTGAAATGTATTCTTAGCATTACACAGAATTGACATTTTTACATCACCTCCTTTCTTTATATGTCACATTATGAGCAGCGGTTTTACAGGCATGTCAAGGCATACGGACTACAACACAGGATCACCATTGCAGTGGACATTATAACATACATTGGATGCTTAAACACAGTTTAAACACTGAATTATGAATTTAATTTATTTCCATGTTAACGTCTGTTCTTTTCAAGTGTGTACAGAAAGGCTTGGATTTCATCACATCTGCGATGGTTGCTACGATAAGCAACTGACCTGAGAATTTGGATGCTTTTCTTTCTCTCCGTAGATTGTGTAAGGATTTCTGCAGCTTTTTTGTGGTAATCAATAGACTCGTAAGATGATTTTTTATACCAGAGAAAATTCCCATACTTAAAATATAACCGCTGTAGAGTTGCAGGATTCAGATCTTCCTCCTTGAGAAGATCCATATATATTTGATCTGCTTTCTCTACGTTCCCAGATTGGGCATAGATATCTGCAAGAGTAATTTTCCCGTAATAGTAGTATGGGTAAAAACTGGTGACCTCCTCATAAATGTGGATGCATTTTCTCATCAGCTCCCTGAAATCTGCGGTACCCTGCGTATGCAGCGATTTAAAAATCTTGTATTTATAATAACGTGCCAGCAGCTTTTTGGCTTCTCTTTCAGAGGGGTATTTCCTCACCATCTCTTCTGCAACTTGCAAAGCTAAATCCAGTGACAGTGAACGGAAGAAATAAAGAACTTCTGCAAGGCCATGAAGCCATGGTCCTAGCTTCTGAACTAGCTCATGAGCCTCTTTCACAGTGTCCTCTGTGTTCCTGCCAACCTGTGCCAATGCTTTCAAGTAGACAGCTGCCAGGTGAAGGTTATCTGGATCCATTGTCTTGGCATGTTTCATTCGCTGTATGATTTCCTCTCTCAACTCTTCATCCCCTGCATCAAAATGAGCTCTATACTTTGCCAGAGCAAGGCCTGTATGCCACCCTTTCCTGTCTGGGTCTCCTCTCAAAGCCAGCTCAAAGTTATCTATTGCTTTTTGATGGATCTCATTCTCAAACTTCACCTGAGTCCAGCCTTTCTCCCCGTATACCTCTGGATGCAGATCACAACCAGGTGGGGCAGGAAAATCCTCCTGGAGCCCTGCCAGTTCCTTCAGATAAGCTTCGCTCTTTGCTTGCTCACCCAAAAGGTAATGCACCCAGGCCAGGTTTGCCTGGTTCACCAGAAGGCGTGGTCCTCTCCCCTCCGTGTAATGCCCTTTGAGCGCCACCTCAGCCTTTTGCAGGTACGTCAGAGCTTCCTCTGGGGATTTGCTGATGTGGTAGGTGATGTAACCCAGTAGGTTGTACAGGTGCCCCTCCCAAGCACAATCATGCTGACTGCAGTCCACCAAATAATCTTGCAGATGGCGAACGTTGCCACTGAGGCTCCAGGTGAAGTGGCACTCTAGGTTGTCCAGGCTTCTTTCCAGAGGAGTCTTAAATGAGCTAGAGAGAAAGAGAGAGAGACAGAGAAAAAGCACTGTTATTAACCCCAATACCACTGTCATAAACAGAACACATGTGCACAGGCTACAGATCAAAGTAGTTATCATACTGATGTTACTATATCAGCCATGTAGCCAGATCCTTACGGTATATGGGTATACGGTATACGCTATACAGGGCTGATTGCCACTTTGGCTAGTTTACTAGTGACAGGCTGCGTTGCTTATACTTGTATACTTGTATACTTGTGCTGTAACAATAAAGGACTACTACTACTACTACTACTACTACTACTACTATATGCACTAATAGTGGCGTGTTCTAAATGTAGCCTTATGTTACCTACAGTGACTTACAGAGGGAGAATTGTGAGTAAAAGCTCTCTTAACAGAAAAGATTATTCTAGCATGAGACGGCACATGCCAGTGGTAAGCAAACAAGTGTATTGATATAGTTTCAAATCATACTTACTCCATGATGTCTTGCAATATTGTGGTAGTGAATTAAGAAATGATATGATGTCTTCTCCAAACAGCTTATTTCAAGAGTACTGAGCTTCCTACAAACCTCTCATATATATAGGTCCTCGCTTTATCTATTAAGTTATAAAATATGCCATGTCCACCACGAAACTGAAAGGTAAGATAAAGAGCAAGCTTTGAACTGATTCTGTGAAATAGAAACTACATCAAAGCAGAATATGCTAGAATAGTATTACTGTGTACATAATACTGTTTAATTCAGTTTGCTTTGTATCTAGCCATTTTTACAGATGGAAATAGACTACTACTACTCATTTTACACTCATAATATAGTTATACTATTATATACTATATATACTGTATGTATACTAGTATAACTATATATATACAGTGCCCTCCACAATTATTGGCACCCTTAGTGAATGTGACCAAAACAGGCTATGAAAAAATATATCTTTGCTGTCTATCATCTTGGTCTTTCCCTCAAAATATTCACAAAAATCTTACCTTTTCATCGAAGTAAAATTCTTGAAAGAAAGAATTTTTTTTGACATTACATAAAATATTTTTCTCCAAAACATGGGTGCCACAATTATTGGCACCCCTAGAAAATCCTATAATTAAAATCTAACTGAAGTATATTACCAGTCATGTTTTACATGTTTGAGTTCACCTGTTTCAATCGGAACTCTTAAGTGGTCAACCATGGCTTCCTGCTTCACTGAGGTATAAATATGAGGTGACACATGCCAAATACCCTTAGTCATTCATCAAGATGGGAAAGACAAAAGAACTCAGTGTCAAAGTGCGACAAAAAGTTGTTGAGCTGCTGAAATCCGGATTTAGGGAAATAAGAAAATATCTAAACAGTTGGAAATACCCACTTCCACAATCAGGGCAATAGTTAAGAAGTTAAAAGCGACAGGAGATGTCAGGAATCAGCCTGGAAGAGGACCTATCTGTAAATTAACCCCACGCACCGTGAGGAGGATGGTTCGACTGGTAAAAGAATCTCCAAGGATCACAGATGGATAATTGCAGAGGTTAGTTAAGTCCTGGGGTCAGAAAGTCTCCAAACTACCATCAGACTGCACCTACATCACCACAAGTTGTTTTTGAGGGTTATCAGAAAAAAGCCTCTGCTGTCAATCAACAACAAACTAAAGTGCCTACAGTTTGCCAAATGTAAGTCAGACTTTTATATTAGAGTTATATGGTCAGATGAGACCAAAATAAGGCTTCTTGGCAACAAACATCAAAGGTGGGTTTGGCGTAGACAGAAAGATAGCCATACAGAAGAGCACCCCATACCCATGGATCTCTGATGTTGTTGGGCTGTTTTTCTTCCAAAGGCCCTGGACATCTTGTTAGGATACATGGTATCATGTACTCCATCAAATACCAGCAGATATTAAATAAAAACCTAACAGCCCCCCTCTAGGAAGCTTAAAATGGGCCGTGGTTGGACCTCCCAGCAGGACAATGATCCGAAGCACACCTCAAAATCAACACAATAATGGTTCACCGACTGCAGAATAAAGGTTTTGCCATGGCCATCACAGTCCCCAGACCTTAACCCCATAGAAAATCTGTGGGAAGAGCTGAAGCCGAATCTGCAAATGTGTTGACCTCAGAATCTGAAGGATCTGCAGAGATACTGTATGTAGGAATGGTCTCAGGTCTGTGCCATGTGTTCACCAACCTCATCACGCATTATAGGAGAACACTTGGAGCTGTTATATTGGTAAAGGGAGGCTGCTCAAAACATAAAATTAAGGGGTGCCAATAATTGTGGCACACCTGTTTAGGAGAATAGTATTTATTTAATGAAAAAAATATTTTATGTAATGTCAAAAAAAATTCTTTCTTTCAATAATTTTATTTCAATGAAAAGGTAAGATTTTTGTGACTATTTCGATTGAAAGACCAAGAGGATAAACAGCAAACAAATATTTTTTCATAGCCTGTTTTGGGCACATTCACTAAGGGTGCCAATAATTGCGGAGGGCACTGTATATATATATATATATATATATATATATATATATATATATATATATAATGAGAGAGAGAGAGACAGAAAGAGAGAGTTTGTAACCATGCTGTTAATCTGATAACTTTTCTACATATTCATTCATAGTCTTCTCTGTAGGTGAACACAAGTGCTTAACACCCCCTATCTTGTGACTGGGCGTGTCTGGTTGATAAAGCAAAGCTGAAGAAATTAAAAAACTATTTCTCTTGAAATAGATAGACTTCAGCAGTTATCTTTTAAGGTGAGGGTTTATGGTATGATCATTACATTATAAGTACACTGTGCATCTTCCTCCCTTTAAAGAAGTGCATGTAAGCACTTTTGGGTAATTATGTTGGCCCATCTGGCCCACAAAACAGACAAACCGTTAGTTATAAACTTTGCTATCAACGTTCAGCTAAATAATCTAAATAATGTTCTATCTAAACTAGTGCTGTCAGTTTAACGCGTTATTATCGGCGTTAGCGCAAACCCATTTTAACGGCGTTCATTTTTTTATCGCGTTCTTTTCTCCCTCCCAAACTGTGTAGTAGGCTAATGTCACGTTTGAGTGAATGGTGAGCGCGATACGGCGAAATGGATGATAAAGAGCTTCTGAATAGAAAGTTTACCTTTAAAAGTTGTGTTGTGCAAAAGAAGCGAGCTTCACTGTTGTCTGAAAATGTCAACAGGCAGCTGGCTGAAAGCACAGAAGTAGTTGGCTTACCCTTTATTGGTAACCTTACTGTTACGGTTCATTGTTTTTGAAATAAGAGGCCTGACTTCTATGTTCACATTAAACTTGAAAATATATATATATTAAGCCATGGTTTAACTGCACTATAGGCTGAGTCCTTGTTTATCTTAAATGTGTACTTTATAATTTTATTTTGTACCGCTCTTTGGCAATGTTGTTTTTCAATAAAATAAAACATTGCTTAAAGCAAGCAAATCCACTTTTCTATGTTGATAAGAGCATTAAAATAAAATAAAAATGATGGAAAAAAATTATTGAAGGGACATTTAGGCCCAATCTCAATACTTCCCCTTACCCCTTATCTTATCCCTTACCCTTGAAATTGCGCGTTCATGTGAGAGCTAGTGGTGTCTCAATACCCAACTTGATCAAGATTAAGGGGTAAGTTTAAGGGGTGTATGGCCCTCGTTTTTGAGATGATCGGAGAGCTACCTTACTCCTCCAAGGGCTATCCCAGAGCACACCGCGAAACCAGCTCGGGAATTTTCAAAAAGACATGGCTGCTCGAAGCGAGGAATATTTTACATGAATAAAGCTATCTACACAACTTTTTATATGTTTATAATGACTCGGTTTGATCTGAAATGTGCTACTCGAACGATGCATAGTATTGTCGGTCTTAACTGAAGCTTTGAAACGGTAGTTTTAGGATACAAATTAGCGCGTATACCACCACTCCATTGGCTTATATGGTAGCTTGCCAGCTATCATGCTACATACACTACATGTAAGTATTTTTGGCTTATAATTAATTTAAAAAATGACAACAGTCTTGTTTCGTGCTCTACACAGTTGTATACATATATATTTGCAACCATGTTCTTCATTAGACTTTTTTTAAATAGCTAGTTTCATAACTCATACAGTCACGCATGACGTACCCGAAACCGAGTGGCGTCTCATTTCATAGGGGAAAGATCTCAGCCCTTGGCCCTTACACTTGCAAGTGCTAGGGTTAAGACTAAGACAAGACTAAGCAAAAGGGGCAAGGAGAAGAATTGAGATTCGGCCTTAGAATAGATAAAAATGTGCGATCGCGATTAATTTTTATTAATGTAAACGCGATTAATTTTGAGTTAACTATGACAAAAATGCGATTAATCGCGATTAAATATTTTAATCATTTGACAGCACTAATCTAAACCATTGTAGCGCCCTCTCCGGTACAGTCGACTACGCCACCCCTTGAAGTGATCTAATGATATCGGAGCAAGGGGAACTCAATAACACTTTTGCCACAGTTGTTTTGAGAAAGTACAAAAAGAATCTTTATTAATAAATAGTACGCAAGCGTGGAGTTGGTTGGTCACCAGATACAATCATACATAAAACACAATAGGGGGAATGGGGAACCTCGGCAATGGGCCACTAGGAGAACTGATGTCAGACCAGGTCTCTTAACACACGTGGTCTTGTGCACACTAAATAACACGTGTTTAAATTCAGGGAAAATGCCATATAATATCCAAGACGTTCAGGTGGTATGTGACCAGGCAATTAAGAGTTCAAACTACATGCACACTGCAATCTCTGTAGGCTACTAGAGTGAGAAAACTACAGAGACCGGCTATTCAGGGTAAGTTACTAATGGGCCTTATGCGAGGCTATTAGCTGTGGAGGGAGACACATGGACTGGAAGTGAAGTAAAAAGAAACCAAATAAATCCACTCTAGCCTACGCCTCACATTTAATAAGTTACACCTATAGGCTACACAGGCCAATAGGCTAGAGGAAAAGAAACACAATAAAGTAAGCCATTTATGAGCGGCACAAATGTATCAAAACAAAACAGCAACTAGCACCCCTGTGTAGCTGCGAGGGTCTAACACTGTTTAAGTAGGCTACGACCACAGTGGCTGATGGCTTCAACAAATCCACTCATTGCTACGGTAACAATGCCCAGCCGACACTTGTTACGCACAACAGCAACACGGCGTCACTTCCTTACACGCACATCAAGCACACCAACATACATTGGCTCTGCAAACGTTTGCCCTCCTGTAGATTACACGCAGCACCCAGAACCAGTGGTGTTGACAATGAGCTACTGGCTTTGGAACCCCAGGTGTCTATATATAAGCCTGTTCTTAATATGTCAGGCAGCCTAATCAATCACGACCCATTCCCCAATAAGTGACGTAGTGCTGTGTGACAGGAGGAGAGAGACAGAAAGAGACTAATTGTTGCCCACTTGCTACACATGATGACAATGACTAATAATGGTTAAGTGAAAAGTTAAGTGTTCAGTTATTATATCAGTCGCTAGAGTATTGTGCAAGTATAGTGGTCATCCAAGTGATGTCCTTAACCTCAATCCTCTTTTCGATCCTTGTAAACCAGTACCTTAAACTGATCCGGGTCATTAATCAACGTACCAGGGTGTTTTAACGAACAGTACAGGAATAATATCATCCAAGTGTAAAGATTACACTAATGAGGTAGAACTTTGCTCCAAAACTGTATCTGTTATATCTGATCATAATCTACACTGTAAAAGAATGCTGGCAGCGGGGCACCTTTGTCAAACGCAATGTTTTTAAGCAAATTAATAGTTTCTATAGTTTTTACTAGATCACTAGTTTGTAGTTGGCTGTGCCAAGAGCAAGCTTTTGGTAAATTCGACAGTGGCACTG
Organism: Sprattus sprattus; assembly: GCF_963457725.1. Taxonomy (NCBI): domain Eukaryota; kingdom Metazoa; phylum Chordata; class Actinopteri; order Clupeiformes; family Clupeidae; genus Sprattus; species Sprattus sprattus. The sequence goes on along the minus strand of NC_137910.1, from coordinate 19,806,508 downwards.
ATGGGACTTCAGTTACACGTGTGTGATGGAATGTCTGAATAGGGAAGGGAAATCCACTATCTTCTTCAGATGCATGCCACTTGAAGTGTTGAAGAGGAGTCGGGAAAGTATTCACTCTGAAAAATAACAAACCCTATTCCATATAAGACAAACACCACTTAAGCAAATGTTTAACAAACAAAATTAAGAAATGTGTTAAGGACATCATCACTTGGATGACCACCTCAGCACAATACTTTAACGACTTATAGAATAACCGCACACTAAACTTTTTACCAAAACTAGTGTTAGCCATTGACATCATGGTTTAGAACATATTGGGCCCTATCTTGCACCCAGCGCAATTGACATTGTCACCGACGCATGTATCATTCCTATCTTGCACCCGGCGCACAGCGCGATTTTCCCTCCAGAGGCGCGCTTCGAAATGAACTTGCGTCGACATGGGCGGGGGCGGAACAGAGAAGGCGTTTCTCTGGCGCAAGTGGTATCTTGCAGTTTCAAACAAAAACGCCGTGCGCCGTGCGCCATTGACCAAAAAAAAGCTGGTCTAATGTGAGGCGCAATGTCTAAAGTCTGTAACGCGTATTCAGAACGCTATTTTAAGGGCGCATGTGCTTGCCCGCACAGTATAGGACCTGTAGGCTACACTTTACTTCTGTCGTCTTCACGAGAGATTAACACCAATTGTTTGGCAAGCCATATATAATTACAAGGAAAATAAAGTATTTACCACATGAGGAAATCATTGTGATATCCGTATCCAAGACATTTAAAAACTAGGCATACATCTAGCGTACACAATTGACCCAAATGATTCAGGTTAATTGAAGCTGCGTGACATTTGATTTATTGTATGGCTTTGTTGCATTTATTTAATGCCAGTATTATTATAAATCTTGTAAACTCATCTCTGTGTATGTGGACTTTATTTATGTACCTTGGGTTTGGTCAGCTGGTGCACTGGCTTGGGTGCCGATTTCCATGCCCCCAAATCCCTGCACGCTCTCAGGCGTGAGGGTAGACGTGGCGATGTCCTCTGCTGCCGTCAGATCCTGGGTCGAGGCAGATCCACCTCCCGTGAAGGCACTAGAACGTGTGTTACCTTCCAGCTTGGATGTCCCACGTCTCCGGACGTCATTATAGCGTTTTCGGCAACGTTTTCGGGTGCCCCGTTGCAGAAACAATCACGGCAATATCTTGACATGCTTGCTTGACTTTGCTTACTTTGGGAGGGTTTCTCGCATCCCCATATATATCTATCTCCCGGCTTTTTACAAAGCCATACAATAAATCAAATGTCACGCAGCTTCAATTAACCTGAATCATTTGGGTCAATGTGTAGGCTACATGTATGCTTATTTTTAAAATATCTTGGATATGGATATCACAATGATTTCCTCAAGTGGTAAATACTTTATTTTCCTTGTAATTATATATGGCTTGCCAAAAAAATTGGTGTAAATCTCACGTTGGTCTCCTCGGCTGTGAACTTCTCCGGTCTTCCACCAGGTAATTCCGCCATCAAAATAACAAGCCGCTATGGACTATGCGCTTCTCGCTCTTAAAGGGAATGTGAAATGACGCTCGGATTGGTTTATTGCATATTACGCCCAAACCACACCTATGGCTGAGTAACCTCCTTTGGACCAACCCTTTTGACACTTGCGCTGGACGCAAGTGTGTTTTTTCCGCCATTAAAATAGCAACTGCGCCATAGAGCCGCCCACACAGCTACTTGCGCTTGGCGCCGTCCTACTTGCGTTTCTGATCGGCAAGATAGGGCCCATTATGATAATTTCGCTAAACGTTGGTCGAAAAGTTTAAAACTAACCGTTTGTTTGTTTAGTGAAAAAAAAAAAAAAAATACTATCTCCTCTCAACAGATGGGCCAACATAACTACTCAAACGTGCTTACATGTACTTCTTTAAAGGGAGGAAGATGCACAGTGTAATTATAATGTAATGATCATTGTAACAATAAAGTCTCTCTCTATTTCAAGGGAAATTGTTTTATCGTTTCTTCAGCTTTGCTTCTTTGGTTTCATTTCTTTAGAAACATAAGACATGACGATAGTGTTGCTTTCATCATCCACACAAACCCAGTCAAAGGTCACAAGGTGTTAAGCACTTGGCTTTATAACTTACTAGATAAAGCAAGGATGTATATATATTAGAGGTTTGTAAGAAGCTCTGAACTCTTGAAATAAGCTGTTTGGAGAAGACATCATATAATTTCTTAATTCGCTACCACAATATTGCAAGCCATCATGGAGTAAGTATGATTTTGAAACTATATCAATACACACGTTTGCTAACCCCTGGTATGTGTCGTCTCATGGTAGAATAATCTTTACTGGTAAAATAGCTTTTCCTCACATTTCTGCCTCTGTGAATCACTGTAGATAACATAATGCTACATTTAGAACACACCACTATTAGTGTATATACTGTAAGGTTCTGGCTACATGGCTGATTCATCAGTATGATAACTACTTTGATCTGTAGTCTGTACACATGTGTTCTTTTTATTCATGACAATGGTAAGGGGATGATAACAGTGCTTCTCTCTCTCTCTCTCTCTCTCGCTCTCTCTCTCTCTCTCTCTCTCTCTATCTTTTAGCTCAATAAAGACTCCTCTGGAAAGATGCCTGGACAACCTAGAGTGCCACTTCACCTGGAGCCTCAGTGGCGATGTTCGCTATCTGCAAGATTATTTGGAGGAGTGCAGTCAGCATGATTGTGCTTGGGAGGGGCACCTGTACAACCTACTGGGTTACATCACCTACCACATCAGCAAATCCCCAGAGGAAGCTCTGACGTACCTGCAAAAGGCTGAGGTGGCGCTCAAAGGGCATTACACGGAGGGGAGAGGACCACGCCTTCTGGTGAACCAGGCGAACCTGGCCTGGGTGCATTACCTTTTGGGTGAGCAAGCAAAGAGCGAAGCTTTTCTGAATGAAGTGGCTAGGCTCCAGGAGGATTTTCCTGCCCGAACCAGTTGTGATCTGCATCCAGAGGTATACGGGGAGAAAGGCTGGACTCAGGTGCGGTTTGACAATGAGTTCAAGCAAAAAGCAATAGATAACTTTGAGCTGGCTTTGAGAGGAAACCCAGACAGGAAAGGGTGGCATACAGGCCTTGCTCTGGCAAAGTATAGAGCTCATTTTGATGCAGGGGATGAAGAGTTGAGAGAGGAAATCATACAGCAAATGAAACATGCCAAGACAATGAATCCAGATAACCTATACCTGGCAGCTGTCTACTTGGCAGCATTGGCACAGGTTGGCAGGAACACAGAGGACACTGTGAGAGAGGCTCATGAACTAGTTCAGAGGCTAAGACCAATGCTTCGTGGCCTTGGAGAAATTCTTTATTTCTTTCGTTCACAGTCACTGGATTCAGCTGTGGAAGTTGCAGAAGACATGGTGAGGAAATACCCCTCTGACAGAGAAGCCAAAAAGCAGCTTGCAGTTTGTTATAAAAGTAAGATTTTTAAATTGCAGCATATGCAGGGAAACGCAGATTACAGGGAGCTGATGAGAAAATGCATTGACATTTATGAAGAGGTCACTAGCTTTTACCCAAACTACTGTAGGGGGAAACTTGTTCTTGCAAAAATCTATACCCTTTCTGGGAACACAGATAAAGCAGATCAAATATTTAGGGATCTTCTCAAGGAGGAAGATCTGAGTCCTGCAACTCTACAGCTGTTATATTGTAGCTATGGAAATCATCTCTATCATATAAAGTCCATTGATTACCACAAAAAAGTTGCAGATATCCCTATACAATCTAGGGAGAGAAAGAAAAGCATCCACATTCTCATAAAGACAGTTGCTAATTGTACGAACCATCCAAGATGTGAAGAAATCAAAGCCTTTCTGCTCAGACTTAAACTAAACTGAAGGGACAACATATCCTGTGGACCACCACATCTTGGGGGCCGGTGGACCCTCAAAGCAAATTCTGTCTCATGACCTTACTAGCCATGTGTGCCACATATTACTCACTCTCTGGCCAGTGCTGGCAGACAGCTCTAGGGCAGAATGTATTTTCCGGTACACCCCTGCCACCTTTCACCCTTCAGTTTAACTTGTACATTGTGTTAAAAACATGCGCGTTGCATAAACAAAAAAACTAAAAAAGGAGGTGATGTTGTTTTCAGCAATAAAAATGTCATTGCTGTGTAATGTGTAGAAAATATTTCACCAGACTGTGCTTTAATATTATTTTTCATGGATTATACTGTCAAAGTTAAAATTAAATGACATTTGAACATGGCCATTGTTTTTATGCATGCATGCTTTTTATCTCATACAACTGATGTTTGTTTTATTTGTTTTTAAATAAAGTATAAATAGTATATCTGGCTAACACAATTTGTGCTGTGGTCTGTCAATTAATTTCACAGATTAACAAATGATTCCAAAGCAAACCTGAATGAGATATCACAACAACCACTGTGCAATGCTCACATGACCAGTTCATGTTTGTCACGTAATTTGATAGATACTGTGGATGGATGTCGTAATATGGTCATCTTTTGTTATTTCCATAAGAAATAGAATTAACAGTTACATTATTATCATAAATTATCTCTGACAAAGACCAGGATTAATCGCATTATTTCCCTGATTAATCACGATTAATCGCATTTATATACGCAAATTCCGATAATGAATTCAAAAGTAGTGTACAGTGCACTTTTATTTTAAATGTTCTGCCATATGAACAAAAGTACCGTCACGTTTGTTGTGCAAACACTTTTAACCTCAGCTGGTAAATCAAATGTTCAGTGTAAATCTCAATTTAAACAATGTTATCAAAGCAAATACAAAATTGAAGCTCATTGCCACTGCCAGGACATTAATGTTATCCTGTTTGTTATGAAAAAGAAAAAAAACTGGCCACAAAATCCTGAGCCACAATCATATCATTAAAACAGGCAATTTCTGAGGTAACAGCAGAAACATTTTACTTTCAGCAGGGAGCAGCATAACCAGTCTATATTCAGTACCAAATGTCCCAGTTAAAGTGAGAGACCAGAAAACACTTTCAGTGCAGTTTGTCAATTCCTAGAATTAACATCAGCATTTTTATATAGTAGCAGTTACTACTACAGAACTATTACTTGTTTAAACTAAACATGTAATAATTCAAATAATTGTGTTATATTAGTAATATTCCTATTACAAAAGTATACATATATCTCATGTTGCCATTCTGTATGCTGAGTATATTGATTATATATTGATTTAACATACATTACATAAATAACTTGTGCATGGGGATTTATTCCACCTATCTGTTCAGTTTAATGTTATTTTAATATGAAAACCCATTGTAATAATAATTATTATTCATACGTATGTCATAACAACATCTCTGACGTTTATAACAAACCAAACCGTTTCAAAATCGGTAAAAAATTGAGGAAGTTATGGTTATTTTGAAAAGTACATGTACTACAATCAACACAATGTTACGGATGAGCGAGCTGACTGTGGCAAGATGGCCACCAAGTGCGGACGTTCGACTCCGTTGGCCGGTGTAACAACCGGATGGTAGTCCACATAATGCGTGAGAGCCTTACGCTGTAAACCGTTTACAACATAATTAAATATAACATTAAATACTAGCCTGACGATGTCATACTCATAATTCTAGTCAGAATATGAGTCTGAGATCGGACAATTGGGCTGTGATTATGGGGCGTGTTTCAACGAACCAGGAAAGAAAATTCCTCTTCGCTGAATTGGATACCTAGAACCAATCAGCGCAACGTAGTATTACCATCTGACAGATTAAACTTTTACCTGCTCCCGTAGGAAGGACGGCAAAAACATCTTTTCAATCGACAAATGCCTTGATCGCGTTTCTCTGTTCCTCTTTCAAAATGAATGCGCTGTCAATATCTGCTGAGATATGCCTGCTCACGTTACTTAATTAGCACTCAACAATAATGGTCTAGAGTGCTTTAGTTAGGACCTAAAATCCTCGGCAACACTCGTTTTGCGTATACACAACTAACCGAGTCAATGTAGACATAAAAAAGTCGTGTAGATAGCTTAAATCATATAAAATATGTCCCACTAAGCTCCCGAGACGGCGCCATCTTTGTTCGATGTATATTCCGGTATATTCTATCTATATCTGTCCATCAACGTATAAAGCCCGCCCTTACAATTTGATTGGTTTAGATTGCGTTTCAACCTTTTTGAAACGTTAAATCTCTCCCAACTAACTCGATTCCAGACTGAATCTCCCAGCCCAAAAATTTTGTGGGCGGAGTTCAGGCTGGTATCCAGGCTAATTAAATACACCTTTAGCTGCCAAATGTGAGGACCTGCCTGATGTGAGTCCGCATGCGCAAACTTTGCGACACTATTGTAGTACAACGAGCCAGGTTCAGGTAATGCTTGTAGCTGCCAAATGTGAGGACCCTGCCTGATGTGAGTCCGCCGCTGCCTGATGCGAGTCCGCATGCGCAAACACAAACGGTTTACGGCAGAAGGCTCAGGAGCAAACTATCCAAGACGTGCATTCTCATACATGTTTTAATATCAACGTATCTGGCTTCTCTTAACGCATAATGTAGGTTTATTTAACGTAGTGTTTTATAATTTTGTCAACGGTTTACTATTAAGGCTCAAGTTGTATTACTGTTACTATTAGGCTAATGAATGCACTGCAGTTACTGTAGCTGCCAAATGTGAGGACCTGCCTGATGTGAGTCCGCATGCGCAAACTTTGCGACACTATTGTAGTACAACGAGCCAGGTTCAGGTAATGCTGGTGGTGTAGGCTACAGCATGAAGTGGAATGACAAGCGCATTTGTTTACGTTTGAAATCCACCCAGGTTTATGATGTTAAGCTTCATGTTTATTGAATTATTAGTTAAGCAGTGCATTCATTAGCCTACTAGTAACAGTAATACAACTTGAGCCTTATGCTGTAAACCGTTGACAAAATTATAAAACACTACGTTAAATAAACCTACATTATGCGTTAAGAGAAGCCAGATACGTTGATATTAAAACATGTATGAGAATGCACGTCTTGGATAGTTTGCTCCTGAGCCTTCTGCCGTAAACCGTTTGTGTTTGCGCATGCGGACTCGCATCAGGCAGCGGCGGACTCACATCAGGCAGGGTCCTCACATTTGGCAGCTACAGTTACAGCCGGCAACGGAGCTAAATTCCGGTAAACGAATTGCAGCGATTCACTTGGGTGAATCGAGGCGCAAGCGCAGGCGCAAGAGGGCCTTGCAAGCCCCTTGCAAGCCCCAAGCACGGCTTTACACGTCTTGCGTCGGCCGATTTTTCTAGACTTGCGCCAAAATGTCACTGATCTCAAAAAGAAACTTGATAGCGCATCCCATGGTATCAAAGTGAGGCATCGTGGCGGCCATTTTATGGGGACCACTTTCCTGCTTGAGACCAATGATTATGACGGGTGATGAATATTAGATATAAGATATTTAATGAATTTGCATATTAAGCCTTAAAGTAATGTCAAGTTTTCATAAACCTTGTTATATAGCTTGTGTTTGCTTGATATATATAAATATATTAAAATATTGAAACTTGTTCATCTATCGTATTTTATTAGTGTTGATGATTAGAACCTGGCCAATTACTATAAGGCTTAATATGCAAATTCATTAAAAATCTTATATATAATATTCATCGCCCGTCATAATCATTGGTCTCAATCAGGAAAGTGGTCCCAATAAAATGGCCGCCACGATTTTTCGTGTGAACTCACTTTGAAACTGTCAGAAACCATGTGATGCGCGGTCCAGTTTCTTTTTGAGATCAGCGCAAAATGTACACAAGATTTACACAAGCCTCGCAGCCTGCAAGGCTGTGATTGGTCTGCTGGTCGGTTGACAACATCCTGTCTGGATGTCTATAACCCATCGTAATGAACCGAAACCATTTGTAATGAACCGAAGTTTGTTTGAATTGTTTACTTTGATGAATATGCTATTCGCTAGCACGGTCTCATTGGAATTTCCCCTATACATTAGCATTAAGCTAACGTAGCCTAGTTTCTATCACAGCTTAAACATGCAATGCTATGTGAAACAAATGTTACGAGATGAGATTACTAAAATGTATTCTGCATGTCTACTCAGATTTACAGTGCTTCCCAAGTAAAGGTTTGAAAGAACTTCAAGCTTTAGACTTTCTGTTAGGGAACCTGTTATCTATCTGCCGAGCAAATGACGGGCTCATATACAAAAACATTAACGAAAAATGTAAAATATACAGAGAAAAATATGTGATTAATCATGATTAATCCACAGAAACCTGTGATTAATTTGATTAAACATTTTAATCGTTTCACAGCCCTACTAAAATCACATGACATAAGGTAGGTGGCATCACACAGGGGGTTGTGGTCAGCATTACACAGGAAGTTGACCCCAAAAATCAAGAGGTCAAAAAATGACATTAGATTAGATTAGATTCAACTTTATTGTCATTGCACAGAGTACAAGTACTGAGACAACTAAATCTAACCAGAAGTGCAGAAGAGTGCCGAGTATTGTGCATATATAGGCTATAGTGGTAATATAAAAATAATAGGGCTGTGAAACGATTAAAATGTTTAATCAAATTAATCACAGGTTTCTGTGGATTAATCATGATTAATCACATATTTTTCTCTGTATATTTTTGTGAGAAAAAGATGTATGACATGATACATTTAAAATGTTTTCTTTTTTTATTCATAAAAAAAACAAAAACAATAGTGCTGCAACTCAGCAGTAATCTTTGCATTTCCATATTGGACATTAATACATCTAAAATGATGATCCTTATGTAATGATATGGCTATGTATCAAATCACCAGTTTATTGCTCTCAGGTTGTGCCTTATGCATACCTTGGGATTCTCAGGAGCAGGTTGCCCGTTTTGAGAGTCACATTAACATTTTATTTTAACATTAACACATTTGTTGGGGAGACTAGTTATGTACTTGTAGTCGCTATAATACTAGTTGACATGAACCATAACTGTTTGGGGGTGTTATCTCAACTAGATAGTTAGCTACAGTGGGGAAAATAAGTATTTGAACCCCTGGCGATTTCATAAGTTTGGCCACTTGCAAAGAAATGTGTGATCTATAATTGTAATGGTAGGTGTATATTAACAGTGAGAAACAGTTGTATATACATTTATAACATTTATGACTTTATTTGCAATTGATGCAAAAAAATAAGTATTTGAACCCCTAGCAAAACTGACTGACAAAAATGACTTAGGCCCAATCCCATTTCTAATCTCCACCCCTACCCTAACCCCTACCCCTTGGCCCTCGCCTTTTCAAACGAAGCAATAGGCGAAGGGCTTGAAACGCTAGCCATTCGAATTGGGATATCCCTTCAACAATTACGTACGTCATCAGTACGCTGCGTCAGCTGTTACGTAACCGGAGAGCGACAGCTGTCACTCACCAGACATAAACAAACATGGCGCCTGCAGCTGTTGTTTACACAATGCAACATTTCATCAAACAAGTTTTAAAACCATGAATTACAAAGAAAATACTTACATTTGTGTGATGCTTTTCCTGCTGTTTCCGACATTTTTAAAGGGACTCGCGCGATGTTTCTTCTTTAATGGCAGCTGCCAGACTCAACTTTTTGCCGCCATCTACAGGATTCGGTCAGAATCGGTCTCACCCCTCCGTTTCAAGTGTGCCCTCGGAAAATCTCCGTTTGGAGGGGTGGAAAGCCCTTCCCTCACCCCTCCCTTTCTGTCTTAACGTGAATTGGGATAGCCCTACCCCTCCACGTGAACGCGCAAAACGGAGGGGAAGGGGAAAGGCGAAGGGCTAAGGGGTGTAATGGGATTCAGCCTTAGTACTTGGTGGTAACCCTTGTTGGCAAGCACAGACGTCAAGCATTTCTTGTAGTTGGTCACCAGGTTTACACACATCTCAGGAGGGATTTTGGTCCACTCCTCTTTGCAGATCCTCTCCAAATCTTAAGGTTGCATTTTCAATGGGAGAGAATGAGGGAATGAGGTTCAAGCCCAATATTCCACGTTATATGGCCCCATCCATAGTCCCCTTGATGCGGTGGAGTCGTCCTGTACCCTTGGCAGAGAAACAGCCCCAAAGCATAATGTTTCCACCTCCATGCTTGATGGTGGGTATGATGTACTCTTGGGGTCATATTCAGCATTCCCCCCCCTGTCAAACACGACAAGTTGAGTTGATGCCAAAGAGCTTGATTTTGGTATCATCTGACCACATTCTGTCTTAGAATCATTCAAGTGTGCAATGGCAAACTTCAGATGGCCCTGTACATGCGCTTCCTTTAGCAGGGGGACCTTGCGAGTGCTGCAGTACTTCAAAAAATTACGGCGTGCTGTGTTGCCAATGGTTTTCTTGGTGAGTGTGGTCCCAGCTGCCTTGAGATCATTCACAAGCTCCCCCTGTGTAGTTCAGGGGTTATTCTGCACCTTTCGAATGATCACTGATACCGCACCAGGGGATATCTTGCATGGAACCCCAGACCTAGAGCGATTAACATTTGTTTGGTGTTGCTTCCATTGACGAATAATCGCATCAATAGTTGTCTGCTTCTCACCATGCTGCTTGGCAATGGTTTTGTAGCCCATTCCAGCCTTGTGCAGGTCTACAATCTTATCCCTGACGTCCTTGGACATTTCTTTGGTCTTGCCCATGGTGGTGAGGTTGAAGGTGTGAAGTATGATTCTTTGGACAGGTTTCTTTTATAAACGTCACCAGTTGAGATCAGGTGAACCTCGTTAGACCTAATGAGGACTAATCTGTGTGCTTCTTGGGCACATAACTGGTCATTGTGAGCCAGAATTCTTGCTGTTTGCTTGGGGGTTCAAATACTTATTTTTTGCATCAAATGCAAATAAAGTCATAAATGTTATAAAATGCAGTTTTCTGAATTTTTTTGTGGATATTCTGTTTCTCACTGTTAAAATACACCTACCAATACAATTCTAGATCACACATTTCTTTGCAAGTGGCCAAACTTGCGAAATCGGTAGGGGTTCAAATACTTATTTTCCCCACTGTAGATAGCATAGTTTGCTAGCTGGCTAGCTGCAAGAAGCTTCATTTACTTTGGAGCCGACATGTGTGTTCGTTGATCTTTGATACAGTCCCGTCCCGTATGAACAGCGTTTCACCATGCTCCTCAGACCTCCAAGTTGTCTGACCCTCTTCTCTTAGTAGAGAATGCTCAGGTAGGATTGGACGAGGGCTGTTCTAGGGAGGAGTTTCGCGAACGGTCAATTGTGGGTTTATTGGAAGCTCATTCTCCACATGCGTTAAATTAGTTTAAAAAAATAACGCATTAATCCTGCGTTATTAACACATTAATCCTTATTCTAAAATAACGCATTAATCCTTTAATCATAACGCGTTAACGCGTTATTTTTCACAGCTCTAGATTTTTGTTATATGCTTCCTAAGCAATGTATTAGCACCCATAACTTTACCATAGCCTTTTCCTGGCAGAAGTTAAATCCCTTTTCATTATGCTGTCCCAAATTACCTGATGTCCCAATAGAACTGAATTCACCCTAATAAGAAATGCCATCGTGCGACAGTGTTGTAAATGTTGTACGCAGATAATCTGTAACTTGTGGAAATTGTACTGTTAAACAGTGAGTCCTACTTTGGTAGATTAAAGTGTAAACTTTGAATACAAATGCTAGTTCAACTTCTATACCTTATCTGTAGGTTGTGAGTGTGCAGTGATAATGTAAGTTAGATTCGTAAAACATATTTTAGGAAATAAATGACATTGCTTGACAGTGTAGCTATTTGTCTCTGTTTTTTTTTTTTTAATTTTAATGATTTATTTTTGGGCTTTTTATGCCTTAATTTGGATAGGACAGTTGAAGATATGACAGGAAGCGAGGCAGATAAGAGGTGGGGGAAGGTTTGGGAAATGACATAAGACCAGACTTGAACCTGTAGGGGCCAGTATGCTTCTGCAACATTGTTGTGTAAATGTACTCATAGCAATTCATGTTCCCTAAAAGGTTGCACGTGTTGCAAAGCAATTCACCTCCAGAACAATAGGTAATTTGCTCGGCAGATAGAAAACAGTTTCCCTAACAGAAAGCCTGAAGCTTGAAGTTATTTTCAAACCTTCAAACCTTCAAACCTTAGTTCATTTTAAAATGTGTGCACTATGAACTGAACTAGTTAATGTAGAAAGTGAACTTTCCCAACACTGCCTATATCATATCTGCAGTAATGACCACTATTGCTGCCAATGTAACTACTGCTCATACCCCATATATCTTGTATCGTACTGTATATATCCCATCTATTTATTTTTTAGAGCTGTGAAAAATAACGCGTTAACGTGTTATGATTAATTTACAGGATTAATCCGTACATTTTTTTTTACTCATTTAATGCATTAGTGATGTGTCGTTCATGAACGATTCGTTCATTTTGAACGAATCCTTACAAGGACTCGAGAGTAACGAGTCCTCTCTAAAAAAGATTAGTTCTTTTTCTTATGACCACGCATCGGGACTGTTGCATAGGCTAAGCCAAGGAAACAGAAATGATTCGTTGAATGCAGGTCACGTGAAAAATGATCCAAAGACCCGTATCCGAAGACCCAGTCGGAAAAAGAACGAATAATTTCTGTTTCTTCTACCAGTACTGAGCCTATGCAGGTCATGTGGAAAAGGATCCAAAGACCCGTATCCGGCAGATGAAGGAATCATAGATCCAAAGACACGGTTGGCAGAAGAACGAATCATAGATCCAAAGACACGATTGGCAAAAGAACGAATCATTGATCCAAAGACCCGTATCCGGCAGAAGAACGAATCATAGATCCAAAGACCCGTATCCGGCAAAAGAACGAATCATTGATCCAAAGACCCGTATCAGGCCGAAGAACGAATCATAGATCCAATGACCCGTATCCGGCAGATGAACGAAACGTTGATCCAAAGACACGGTTGGGAGGTGAACGATTAGTTTATCTGCCGGATGCAAGTCTTTGGATCATTTTTCACGTGATCTGCATAGGCTCAGCATGGGAAGCTAGAGGAAACCGAAATGTTTCGTTCATTTTGACTGGGTCTTTGGATAATTTTTCACGTAACCTGCATATGCTCAGAAGAGGAAACAGAAAGGACTTATTAACCTCGTTCACTTTCGCGTGTCTAGGTTTAGTAAGACGTGAATGATATTCATTCACAAGAAATAATTACAGGTTTCGTTATTTAAACTTTTTTATACTTTACTTACAGTTCAGTGCAACGTAATAGTTTGCCGTGATAATTAAATGCTAATGTGATAATAAATGACCATTTAATCCAAACTTTTATGATACATTATTTGAATGCAGGAATTTCTTTTAAATTAGTATCTGCTGGTTTACATGCACTAATGAGAATATGATACGTGTTTGTAGTGGACGTATTTACGCCAGGAAATTGGCTATAAAATGTTATGCTTCATGTCAACTAGTATTATAACGACTACAAGTACATAACTAGTCTCTCCAACAAATGTGTTAATGTTAAAATAAAATGTTAATGTTACTGTCAAAATGTTAATGTTACCATCTGTAAGGTTGCACACTTAGCTAGCGATAGCAAACGAGCTAGCTTAATATACTGTATCAATCTTGAACAAAACGTCCCAAAAGGCCATTATGAACTTTTTTTTATTTTAATCTTTGTAGCATTTTGTGAACGGGCAACCTGCTCCTGGGTATCCCAAGGTATGTGTGGTGTAGTGAAGCTTCAGAATAAAGACAAGCAGGATGATATTAACACTCTTTACTGAGAACTGTCAGCAGCATGAAAGAACGTTGTAGCTGCCAAATGTGAGGACCCTGCCTGATGTGAGTCCGCCAATAGGATGTCTAGAGTCCGCCGCTGCCTGATGTGAGTCCGCATGCGCAAACACAAACGGTTTACGGCAGAAGGCTCAGGAGCAAACTATCCAAGACGTGCATTCTCATACATGGTTTAATATCAACGTATCTGGCTTCTCTTAACGCATAATGTAGGTTTATTTAACGTAGTGTTTTATAATTTTGTCAACGTTTTACAGCATAAGGCTCAGTGTCAACATATGGGGCTATGTTGTATTACTGTTACTAGTAGGCTAATGAATGCACTGCTTAACTGCTCTATGTACGTAAATTAGCTAGGATTGATTGCGGAACAGTGCCCCCTAGTGGTAGCAAAATATAGAACAGTATTACAGAACACAACAGTATGCATAAGGCACAACCTGAGAGCAATAACCGGTGATTAGATTACAAAGCCATATCATTACATAAGGATCATCATTTTAGATGTATTAATGTCCAATATGGAATAGCAAAGATTATTGCTTTGCAGCATTTGCAGCACTATTATTTTTAGGGTTTTTTTAATAAAAAAAGAAAACATTTTAAATGTATATATCAGTCTTTTCTCATACATCTTTTTCTCACAAAAATACACAGAGAAAAATATGTGATTAATCATGATTAATCCACAGAAACCTGTGATTAATTTGATTAAAATAGTAATCGTTTCACAGCCCTAATATGTATATATATTTATTCCCTCATTACCTATAATGAGAGAGAGAGACAGACAGAGAGAGTAACCATAGAGTGTAGAACTTTTCTTTATATTTATTCATAGTCTTCTTTGTATTTTTTTCGTCATTGGCACTTGATTAATATATTCTGAAGTCATTAACAGTGTTTCGAAATTATCTCCATCAGACACTAATGGGCCTTCAGTTACACGTGTGTGGTGAGATGTCTGAATAGGGAAGGGAAATCCAGTATCCTCTTCAGATGCATGCCGCCCCCTCTGCATTTCATCCCGAAGTGTTGAAGAGGAGTCAGGATATTATTTACTCTGAAAAATAACAAGCCTTATTCCATATAAGACAAACAACGCTAAGGCAAATGTTTTACAAACAAAATAAAGACATTTGTTAAGGACTTCACTTGGATGACCATCTCAGCACAATACTTTAGCGACTGATAGAATAACCGCACACTAAACTTGTCACGAAAACTAGTGTTAGCCATTGACATCAGGGTTTAGAACATATTAAGATTGTTTTGCTAAACGTTGATTGCAAAGTTTATAGCTTGTTTTGTGAAAAACAGTACCGTCTCCCCTCAACAGATGGGCCAGCATAATTTCTCAAAAGTGCTCACATGCAATTCTTTAAAGGGGAGGAAGATGCAGTTTTTTTATAATGCAATGATCATTGTAACCATAAACCCTTGCCTTACAATGTTAAAAGATTACTGCTGAAGTCTCTCTCTATTTAAAGGGAAATTGTTTTATCGTTTCTTCAGCTTTGCTTCTTTGGTTTCATTTCTTTAGAAACAGTGAGACATGACGAAAGTGTTGCTTTCATCAACCAGACAAGCAGTCAAAGGTCACAAGATGAGTGGTGTTAAGCACTTAGCTTTATAACTTACCTGATAAAGCAAGGACCTATATATATAAGAGGTTTGTAGTAAGCTCTGAACTCTTGAAATAAACTGTTTGGAGAAGACATCACATCATTTCTTAATTCACTACCACAATATTGCAAGCCATCATGGAGTAAGTATTATTTTAAACTATATTAATACACACGTTTGCTAACCACTGGCAAATGTCATCTCATGCTAGAATAATCTTTACTGGTAAGTTTTTACTCACATTTCTACCTCGGTAAGTCACTGTAGATAACATAAGGCTATACATTTAGAACACATGGTATACATGTAGTAACATCAGTATGAGAACTTTGACCTATAGCGTGTGCACAAGTGTTCTGTTTATGACAATGGTAAGGGGATTATAACAGTGCTTTTCCCTCTTTCTTTCTCTCTCTCTCTCTCTCTCTCTCTCTCTAGTTTATTAAAGACTCCTCTGGAAAGACGCCTGGATAACCTGGAATGTCACTTCACCTGGAGCCTCAGTGGCAACGTTCGCCATCTGCAAGATTATTTGGTGGACTGCAGTCAGCATGATTGTGCTTGGGAGGGGCACCTGTACAACCTACTGGGTTACATCACCTACCACATCAGCAAATCCCCAGAGGAAGCTCTGACGTACCTGCAAAAGGCTGAGGTGGCGCTCAAAGGGCATTACACGGAGGGGAGAGGACCACGCCTTCTGGTGAACCAGGCAAACCTGGCATGGGTGCATTACCTTTTGGGTGAGCAAGCAAAGAGCGAAGCTTATATGAAGGAAGTGTCTAGGCTCCAAGAAGATTTTCCTGCCCCACCCAGTTGTCATCTGCATCCAGAGGTATACGGGGAGAAAGGCTGGACTCAGGTGAAGTTTGATAATAATTTCAAGCAAAAAGCAATAGATAACTTTGAGCTGGCTTTGAGAGGAGACCCAGACAGGAAAGGGTGGCATACAGGCCTTGCTCTGGCCAAGTATAGAGTTATTTTTGACGCAGGGGATGGAGAGTTGAGAGAGGAAATCATACAGCAAATGAAACATGCCAAGACAATGGATCCAGATAACCTACACCTGGCAGCTGTCTATTTGGCAGCTTTGGCACAGTTTCGCAGGAACACAGAGGACTCTGTGATAGAGGCTCGTGATATAGTTCAGAGGCTAAGACCATGGCTTCATGGCCTTGGAGAAATTCTTTATTTCTTTCGTTTACTGTCACTGGATTCAGCTGTGCAAGTTGCAGAAGAGATGGTGAGGAAATACCCCTCTGAAAAAGAAGCCAAAAAGCAGCTGGCAGTTTGTTATAAAGAGAAGATTTTAAAATCACAGCATGACTCAGATTTCAGGGAGCTGATGAGAAAATGCATCCACATTTATGAAGAGGTCACCAGTTTTTACCCATACTACTATAGGGGGAAAGTTGAACTTGCAAATATCTATTGCCATTCTGGGAACACAGAGAAAGCAGATCAAATATTTATGGATCTTCTCAAGGAGGAAGATCTGGATCCTGCAACTCTACAGCTGATATATTTTAAGTATGGAAATCATCTCTATCATATAAAGTCCATTGATTACCACAAAAAAGCTGCAGAAATCCTTACACAATCTTGGGATAGAAAGAAAAGCATCCAAATTCTCTGGTCAATTGCTAACTGTTGGGACCATCCCAGATGTGATGAAATCAAAGCCTTTCTGCTCAGACTTGAAAAGAACTGATTTTCTGCTGCCAGTCCATTTGTTCATACAGATAGTTTTAACAATGTAATATCGAGATACTTCTGGAATGTAATGAACACATGAACGATGCAAATCTGACTGAAAATGCATCAATTATTTTCACACTCAAATAATGGAAAATATATGCAGACGTTCACATGAAATTAATACAATTCATAATTCAGTGTTTAAACTGTTTTTACGTGTGTTACGTATGTTATAATACTCACTGTAATGGTGATCCTGTGTTGTAGGACTTGACATGCCTGTAATGCCATAATGTGTTATCTTAAGAAAGAAACAAAAAAGGAGGTGGTGTAAAAATGTCAATGCTGTGTAATGCTAAAAAAAAAACATTTCACCGGATTGTGCTTTAATATCACTGTCATGGATTATATTGTCAAAATCAAACTGAAGTCAAGACAAAATAAAATTTTATTTTAAATTAAAGTCAAATTATGTATGATTGTTTGATTTGTTTTAAATAAAGTATACTGTATAGTATATTTGGCTGACAGCCCGTGCTGTGGTCTGTCAATTAATTACACAGATTAACAAATGATTCCAAAGCAAACCTCAATGAGATATAACAACAACCCCTGTCCAACGCTCACATGAGCTGTTCACATTTGTCACGTCATTTGATAGATACTGTAGATGGATGTCGTAATATGGTCACCTCTTGTTATGTCCATTGGGACATAGAATTAACAGTTACATTATTATTAGGCTATATATTATCTCTGACAAGAACCATATTTCATTAGAGCTATCAAAAATCTCATTATGTGAATAAAAGAGTCAATTGAAGGGTCCAACTCTATGCTACCTCAGTGTGTGTATATAAACTATAAGGTGGATTTATTTCACTCAATTAAGGGGAACAGACAAAATTAAAGCCCTGTATTTCTAATGGCTAATTGTAGGTGGTTGTCATATGTAGTCTCTATTCTGAGTCGTGAGGTTGATAGTTCCATGATGGAGGGAAAAAAACATGTTGTTAGCCTTCACATTCCATCAGGCTGCATAGAGTACATGATTATTATAGCCTTGTGTTTGCGCATGGTTGAAAGCAGTTATGTACCATTTTGAGGTGTTTTATAAGCACGTGCTTTTAGTATCGTCTTCAAATTTGCTTTAAGAGCATATGGTCATGGTCATGTAAAGGACAGACAGATAAACACACCTGTCATTCCCGCTAGCCGTCCAGGCAATGCATCATGTATACATTTCTATGGTGCAGGACTGACTACCTTGTGAAAATGTATGAAAAGCTTTCACAGCACGGAATCACCAACAAAATCAGTAAGCATGCAGGCAAGCTTTCCTTAGTGACAACTATTCTGTTATTTAATGTTGTTTCGTTGCCTTTTAGGCAAATAACTTGCTACTTGTTTTAATCCACAATCTGATAAGGATTTTAAGTGCCACTTGATCAACCTCCTTGGGTACATTCATCATGCTCAGGGCTCCAGCAATGAAGCCTTGACATGCCTGAGGGAGTTGGGGAATATTACCTAAGAGCAGGACAAAGACAAGCCAACATGACATCTCCTGCTCCATTGCTACCTGGGTGAAATAGCAGAGAGGCAAGTTTATCTGGAAGAAGCAGCTCGGCTTCAGGAGACCTGACTGGGTTGTGGGGAAAATGGCTAGACCCTGTAGAAGTTTGAGAGACGTCACAAACAAACAAGCTATAGAGTGGTGCGTTAACGTGACCTTTCTCCTGCCAGGGGAAGAGTCTACACTGGATCACAAGTCACCCCAGATTTAATGGGGAACTTTTAGTAGCGCTGTATCTAATTGGTTCACTTTCCTACAGTCAGGAGAGGAGAATCGGCAAGAGATGTATGACAAAGATAGATATGTTGCAGAGAAAATGCGGTAGCTGTCATAGTTCAGTTAGTTATCTCTTCAATCACTCATCTTTTCAACCATGGTGTTTCATTTTTATATGAGGTGAACTTGCTCTCTGTCCGATTGGGATGTTGTGCACACATTTCTTTTACATTGACCAGAACACATGGAGTTCACATTACATTGTTTAAATTACATTGAACATTACATTGTTTACATTACATGAACTGTTTGTTGAAATTTTATTGTATAAGAAAATCCTGACATGCAGGAGACATTCATAATATATTTTTTTCCATTTGAATAGAATCTAATTATATGTACGTTGCATGGTCGGGCTTATGGTGTGCCAATTCAAGCATTTGTGATTAGATTTAGCTCTTCATGTCACATAGGTAACACAAGGGGAGAAAAGGAGAAATTAAAGAACAACTTTATAGAAAATCTCTAAAATGCATTTATCCTATGTCTAAAAAAACCAACTTGATCATATTGTCCTTGACACATCAAAAGGACTGAATTAATGGCGGGGGGGGGGGGGGGGGGGGGGGGTGTAGAGAAATATATATGAATCACTAAATAGAAAGAATCTGATTAGAATCAGATGTATTTCAGAAGGGAAACATTGCCCTTACCAGTTGACCTGCGGCATACAAGAACATTTTCAACTATCTAGCTATAGTCTAACTTTAGCTGGACTTAAACCAGAGCAGGAAGTAACAGATTGAAGAAACTAAAGTAGGGGAATGTATAAACTCTCTATTTCACATCACAACACAATCAAGTGATTCAAGTGATATAATGTCCTGATTTGGACACGACTGCTGCTTCACCATAAGTGATGTCCTTGAAGAATCTGACACCAGTTACCTTAAAAGGGGCCATTACCTTCCCTCTGTTTTGACTGCTTGAATTATTAAGACCTCCATCTGTGGAATGTTACAATCATGAACATTACAAATAATATGAAAAAAAAACATCACCCTGAGGAACAAAATACATTTAAATGAACTAACAGGCACTGTTCTGAGTTTCTGTTCACATTAGATACAGTATCTATTATAGATACCTATGGATAATAATCATAAAAAAACTGATTTTGACTTATGATTACATACGCTAAACGTCTCTAGAAAAAGGACACTTTTGCATGACATTTTGCTTAGAAGAGCCAGCCTTATGTCATACGACATAAGAAAGGTATAATGTATAGTCCGGCGGTCACTATCGAAAAATAAATCCCGACGGGACGAACAGGACCCTGACGCGCAGACCCAATAACAGACTTTCTGATGGCCCATTCAAATCAACGGAACTTTCGAACATTCCGAAGAGCCGTAAAGTAACATTTGGTATGTTGTTCTTCTCACTTCATCAGACAGTTTTGGCATGACAGGCTCTGGTACTGTAATAGTACAAAACATCACCTAGGTGCCTAGGTGGGTTCTGTATCTTACTCAAAGATACGTGGCAGGAAGCAAAGTCGTTCCCCTCTGGAGAAAGGTATAGACAGATTGTACATTTGAATTTATCCAGTCTAGAAAACTAGAAATGGCACCAGCACTTTAAGGTCTCTTCATGGAATTCAAGGCCAGTGCTATGGCATGAAATGCTTTTAAATCCCTTTTTAGAAATGCTCTAAACTTTGGCTTAAAGCAAACTAGCAAATGTCATATTTCACGTAGGTATGGCCATTTTACACAATAAAATAAGGGCTTTAGATGCATTCAGATGGTGGAGGCAGACGTCTTTGGATCCTGACGTAGGGCCTGCTCTACGGTGTGGCCAGATTCTGCTCCACCAACGCCAGAGCGGCCCCGGCAACAGTGCTGGAGCAGACAAATTGCACCCAGAACCACAGAGCTGGTCAAGACGGAGAACCCGCTCAGCACGAATGTGGCCATGTAAGAACCGGTTTGGTCCACTAACCAACCTGTTCATAGAAAGGAAATGAACAAGAGAGATATAGAGAGAGAGAGAGAGAAAGAAAGAGAGAGAGAGAAAGTGCGGTAAGTTTATACAATTGATGATGATTTTGTGTTCTCTAGTTCCCCCTTCGGCATGCTTGATTTAGAGCACTGATCATAAACATGTTTAGCTTGGTAGCTGGCCACGGCCCTGGGATGCCTATTGCAGAGATCACGTTTGATCGATGTCCGCTGGCACCCCCTATGGATAAGGGCTAATGTGAGCTTTTAGCTACGAGTGAAAAGGAGGGGAATGAGGAGGAGAAGGGATACTGAAATGCGTTCCGTGGTGGGCAGATTAGGAGGGCTTAAATATCTTGGAAAGCGGAAGTAGGGTGAGTCATCTTCCACAACTTTGTTTACAAAAACATCATTAGTTTAGAACATTTATATTTTTTTACGTGTATAACTAGAAGTAAGTGGGTGCAGGTGTGCGCATGGGTATGCATGTGAGATACTCTGGATGGTACTGACCTCCGATTGGTGGACTGATGAGGTATGGAATAGCATGCAGGAAGTAGACCACACCCAAGGCTGAGGAAAGGTAGGAGGGCCCCACAAAGTCAGACGTCAACACGGGAATGAGAGCGACATAGGCGCCGTCGAAGTAGCCGTAGAGGAGAGCGAAGGGCACCAGCAGTGGGAAGCTCGGCAGAAGCGGCACCAGGAAACAGCTGAACCCCTCCAGTCCCACCGCCAGCATGTAGCTCACCATCCGGTACGGCCTGAGACAACTGAAGAAATGCTCACAGTTTATCGCCAGTCAACATGATCTCTTTTTTTTGTCCAGTCTTTAGCGCACGGAGGCATTTTATAGACCTGCAGAGACTGACAGGTTACCACTCCCATTCATTTCATCGGCCAATTCTTTGCTAGTTACTTCAGCCCAGGAAGTACAAAAATGACCACAGATATCTTGCTTCACAATCAACTGAACTACTACACTACATAGAACTGAACTTGCACTTACAGTAGTTTTGTTCCTGCACTTTTTTGTATTTCGTATGTAAAATAGTATTTATTGTTACACTAAGTCTTTATTGCTCTTAGCTTAATTGTTCTCTCCTTTGTACGTTGCTTTGGATAAAAGTGTCTGCTAAATTACTAAATGTCAATGCCAAATGACTTATGACCACAGCACTCAAAACGCTACATTGATTGGCCATACTTGTGTATAATAACTGAAAAAAAGCCTATGGGAATAAAAACCTCTTGGCACCAACATTTCTTATGCTAACTGGCTCAAGCTAACCCTCTTAAGCCTGGCCCCCTGGTCTATATCCAAATCTGCCAAGAAGTAAACAAAAAAATCTCACCTCAAGTCAGTCATCCAGCCAAAGGTGATGTTTCCAACAATGCCGATGACGCCCAGGATGGAGATCAACAGTGCCGCCTGCTGGTGGCTCACCCCAACACTGAGTGCATAAGGAACCAGGTACACAAAGGGCACACTGCAGCCGTACGCCAAGAACAGGAAAGACACAGACAGCAACAGGAAGTCCGGCATTAGCAGGAAGCCATACTCTGTCATGGGGGGCAGGCAGGGACAGATACTGTCAGATCCAGTTCTGGGCGAGACCCAGTTCATCTCCAGCAGTTTGGCTTCCACTAGCTTAGTGCCCTGTAACTTTGAGTCACATGGCTTGGCATCTGTAAGCTTAGATACTGCTAACTTTAAGTCTGGTGATGTTGGGTCTGCTGGTACTGAGTGTTCAACCTTTGTGCTTGGTGGAATTTGGGTCAGTGGCTTTGTATTTTCACATGTGGTGTTTTCTCCTTCAGAATGCTTTGACAAAAAGCACATATTGTCTGATTTTTCATCCATCACATGCATGCTCTCTGAATGTTCAACCTTTGTGTTTGGTGGATCTTGGGTCACTGGCTGTGAGTCTGCTGGTTGTGTATTTGCAGTGTTTTCTTGATCTGTTTCAAAATGTTTTAGCAAAAAGCACATACTGTCTGACTTTTCAATCATCTCGTGCATACTCCCTGGTGACTTTCGGTCAGCTTGTTCTACATCACCTTTCACGTCACCTGCTTGTTTGCAGTCCTTCAAAATTTCACTCACAGGTTTTTCATTTGTGAGCTTTGAGTCAGGTAGCTTGATGTGTTTTAGCTTAGCATCGCCTTGTTTACCATCAGGTAAATTCACCACGTATCCCTTCTTTTCCTCATCTTCCCGCTGCACCTGCTCTTCAAGTGGTTTCAGCAGGGCAGCACAGACGCACAGGTGAGAGACCAGTCCGCCCAGTATGAGAAGCGCTCCCCTCCACGAGTAGTACTCTATTAGGAGCTGTACGACTGGGGCCAGCACAAACGTGCCAATGCCACTGCCAGACATGGCGAGTCCATACGCCAGGGCTTTCCTCCTACTGAAGTACATGCCTACCATGGCCACTGAAGGGGTGTAACTAAGAGCAAATCCCATGCCTTTAAAAAGAAGGGAGACATCGGTTAAGATGATAAATAAAATACAAAAATGAATAACAAACTGTGATGAATCCCAATATATGGTTTGTTAAATATTTATACTCTATGCATTGGGATCTAAAAACATTTTGTGTGATCATGGACGTGAACTGAATGAGTCAGTATTTGTATATCAGTATATTATCTGTATAAGTCAAAAAATCCTTGCGCTACAGACTGGGAAGGCTTCATGCAGAACTACCCCCACCACAATAAAAAAGTCATGTTCTTTTCTAGAGAGCCCCCTTGCTGTTGAGAAAAAGACATGGTGCTTTCCTCTACGACGTAAACAAACCTGTGAGTATGCCCAGACTTAGATAGAGGAACTCTAGACTGGTGGCAAAGGAGCTCAACACAAGGCCAGCGGAGGACAGGATGCCTCCCATCATCACAGCCGCTCTGTGAGACAGACGGTTCCCAATAAAACTACCCAACGGAGCTGCAACAGTCAGACACAGAGTATTTTAGAGAGGCAATGCAAGTTCATTTAGATAGTACAATTCATATACATTGGTAATTCAAAGTGATTTACAAATGGTAATAGGTCATCCTCAGTGCTTTACAAATACACTGGTAGTTCAAAGTGATTTACAAATGAGCAGATAAAGAAATAGGAGATTAAAAGCTAAAAAAAAAAAGTAAAGAGGGGAAGAAGGGAGATTTTTAGACAGCATTTAGGACCGCAATGACAACTGATATGAGAACATCTTTAGCACGCTAAATCATTCATATTGTAACCCTGACAAAACATAAATGTATAAAGGGCAATTAGCCACACCTACCGCATAACATGGTCATGCAGTCAACTGTAGAGTGTATCCAAGCAGTCCCAGAGTAATCTCTGGAGAACTGCAACTGGAACTCCACAAAAAAAATGGAGACACACCTGGAATGACAGAAGGACATTAGGAAAGCATTCTTAATGGAATAATTAGCAAAAGGTTGAAATGTTTGGTATTCCGTTCTATTCCATATCTGAAAAATGTGACCTGGGGAAAATCCTACATAGTCAAACAATGTATCACATACTGATGGGTTTGTTATTGCTTTATAACAATACTGCAAAAATCAGCCTTCAGATCAATTCAAATTGTAAGGAAACATGTTTTACTTTAATGTGCATTTCTCAGTTGGCTGAGCTTTGCCAAGCTAAGAGTTTTAAATTATGTAACAAAGGATTTTAGGTCAATACATTTTACACCTAGAGGGGTTTATGGCATATGAACACAGGAATTTTAATTCCCTCTTTCTCTAAGACCCTGGTGTCTACAACACACTATGGTGGGTCTGTATTCAGTGACCAGGCAGTTCATATTGTAATGAAGTGCAGAGATATTGGTATTATGTTCATTAGTGACAGACCATTCTTTACTTTTTAAATTAAAATGTGGTTACTTGGTAACAGACAGAGTATGCACTGGGATTGTAAGCTGCAACTGGCTCGGAACTGACGGAAGGTTCTGAGGCACTAGAGGTTCAGATGCCTTCCATTCTGGAACGCGTTTGCTCCAGTTTGGAAGGACCTGTTAGGTTAAGTGTTCACCGAATACAGACTCACCTGGTTACAGCACGAGTACAGATGGTGGTGAGGAAACAGCTGGCTACGATCATCCAGCCCCACCCCCCATCAGGAGCCATTGCAGCGGGGTGCTTGACGGCCCCAGCCATGCCCCCCCCTGTCCTATTAGCTCTAATCCCCTCAACAATCCAGGCAGTGGCCACTCGATCCTCTGCCCCACACCCACAGCTCTGGGTTTCTCTCTCTCTATCTCTCTTTCTCTCTCTCACTCTCTCTCTTTCTCTCTCTCTCTCTCTCTCTCTCTCTGTTGTGTGTCTGCTCTTCTTTTCTCATGCTAAACTCTTCATGATAAACAAACTGTGCGTTTGAGAGCCACTATTTCCCTCTGTCTTAGACAGGTAAGCATGCTGATACGATGATCCCAGTTCTTCTATCACTTAATTTTACCCTCACGCTTTCTTGTTCACTCTCCATTCACTTCCTCTATTTCACTAAATAACTTTCAGGGAGGACTCTGATGAGGGAGAGATCTGAAAAAAGGCAAAATGAAGAATTTGATTAATAGCCCGAATTTATGGAAAGCTGCACCCTTTTTACACATTCTAGTTTCCTGACTGCTTTTTTTTATTCTCTTGCTGTCATCTCAAAAGTGAACCCTTAACACTTGTTCAGCTCAGTATGCATCTTAATTAGCATCTTAATTGCTCCAAATGATACTGATGACAGTGTGAACCCAAACAAAGGCTGACACCAGCCGGAAGACCATGAGATGATGATGAGCCTCGGGGGAGAAAAGGGTTGTTGTTTGCACAGGACCCATGCACAGATCTGCAACGTGCAGCCCTGACAAAGAGGGGGATTCTAATTCTACCACTCCAGTCTGCTTGTGGGGAGCAGCGTGTGTACAACACCCTGATTATCAGCTCAAACGTGACCGTGCAATGTTTGCGTCCTGTCCTGGTCCTCCCCTAGGCACCACGACACAACAGCACACCACACATGTGACCGTCTGGCCATCCACTCGCAGTCACAGTCGCACGCTCGCCCCACCCTAGTGCCACGGGGAATGCCAGCTGACCACCGGTGGGGGTGAGGGACATCTTGTCCGTCCGTGCGATAAGAATGGAGGTCTCAAAGAGTTACATGTCAACAAGCAGGGGAGTGTTGCTTCAGTTTCAGCCCATGTGGCCTAATTTAGTCTGAGTTCACCAAATGGGAACAGGAACGGGAGTCTGTGCACTGCTACTACTGCAGTCACTAGACACAGTGATCAAAACCAAGAGGGGGAAGGCCTGCCTAGTTTCTTCACGGTTAAGCAATGACCAACAGGCATTATTATCCCCAATCAAAAATGGATGGGAGATTTACATTAGAGGTGTTTTTTGTCCAAATATGTTACGGGGAGGCATTTCATCACTTTTCCCACTCAACTGGAGCCCTGGTCATACACGCTAATGCTGTGTGGTCCATGGTCTGAAGGCACTATTAAGAAGTCACCTACCTATGGAGAGAGAATGAGCTACACCATCCCATCCTCCACACCTTTGTAGCCTGATGCTAGTTTCCAATGGGGGTGAAATGTGGGGAATGACAATGCCTCCTGCTAACACAAAATGAATAAATTAAGAATTAAAACGTTAAATATGAATGCATGATTTTTAGATACTGACAACGTATCCTAATAGGGTCATTTTTGAGTATATCAGAGTCCGTGTGATATTTATGTATCGTGTTTGTGGGAAATGGGAGATACTTTGATTTGTCGATGTTCCATTTTGTGAGAGAAACATTGGCCATACACACCACATGTTTTAAAGACTTACTTGCTCTTCAGGAGTGGAGGGTGGAAATGGTTAAATAATTCAAACAAGGAGCGAATCGATTTTGCCTACATAGCCAACACGTGCACTACAGACTTTACCCTTGTTTCTGTTTAAGTAATAGAACCAAATCTCTATCTTGAACGGACAGTTTTTTTTCCAAATTCAGTTTAGAATCTTATTAAATGCGTATAATGTTGGCTTCACATGGTATTTCAACAACTATATCTGAAAGCCATCTATAGGCTACTGGTTTTCAGTGTAAAAGTCTTACTTTAGTTGATGTGTGACAATAAACCGCATGGAAAGTAATTTGTCATACAGATTCGTAGTAGTTTAGATTATGAATTTATTGAATGCATCGCGCTTCAACAGACGGTAAGAAATTCCAATGGCAAAACTAAAGCTTGCAGTTAAAAAGTTAAGTGTAAGTATGACAAAGGTTTATCACTTACTTGAGGTCCTGGGAAAGCCCTCCGTAGTTCGACATGGTCAAAACTCCAGAAAATCCATCACTTCTAAAGCTGCCGCTCTACAATAAGCAAGTATATTTGTAGAAAGTTTAGGCGGAAGTGATGCTTTTGTTGCAAGCACTGGTGGCTAGAAAACCTCCTCAAACGCCCCTATCCCATGCTCACCTCTTCACCGCCCAAAGAACAACAACATCGCACTTGAATATCGTCCACATTGGAATTGAATCAAACCAAAGCCAGTTCATCACACCAATCCATCTCCCGCTCGGCTAGCCTACTAATATTTCCTTTTCCCATGGCTTCAATCACTACATTTAACAGTTGTCAGTTAAAAAAAAATACATTTTTAAAGTGGTTTGCTGACTGACACACGGTTTGTTCAGTCTCAAATAGTATACACTGTCTCATGGGATAAATGGCAAAATATAATCTCACCAAGAAATCATTGGAAATATCAATAACTAGGCTCAAAAAATATGTTTTTGATATGTTTATGTTTAGGTTGTAGGCTACTAATTATTAGGCTTATTATCATGTGCATTTAGAGTAGCTTTGTAGTTATTACTTTGCTTGTCCTTGTTTTGGAAATCTATAAACTTCTGTTAATTTAAGTAACTTGGTAATAACAGCTGGAAAGTAGCCTATTTCATGTTGAAAAGTCTTTAAGGCACCCAGTGCAACTTTCGAGGCTTAAAAATAAACATTCAATTCTAGTCTTTTTTACACGTAGGCCTAGTAAGTTTCAATAACTCCATACCATTAGCCTACATATCGACATTCAAGGAGCAAAGATGAGACGTCGTTGTGTGGTGAGAACTGATAGAAAATCGTAAACAACAACAATCGCCGCCATTTTCCCCCCAAATCTTTATTTATTGGTGCCACCAATAAATAAAGCAGGATTCCAGTCAATGGAAAAATGGCCTCTCCCCACCGGCGATTGTTGTTGTTTACGATTTTCTATCAGTTCTCACCACACAACGACGTCTCATCTTTGCTCCTTGAATGTCGATATGTAATGGTATGGAGTTATTGAAACTTACTAGGCCTACGTGTAAAAAAAGACTAGAAATTGAATGTTTATTTTTCGAGTCTCAAGCCTATAGGCTAAAGTTGCACTGCGGGTGCCTGAGCAAACCCGATTCACACTTGTACTAAGTTGATAAACTCAACTATCAGTTCTCTAGTTCTAGTCTAGTTCTAACTTTTTGTAGTGGGAAGGAATTGTCACAGGATGTTGACTCAACAAATGGCATGTTGTATCAACTATTTGAATTAAGTGTAATAAACCTGACACTACACGTTGACATAACTTAACAAGTCAAAGCAACAAGAAAACTTGACCAGGTTGAGTCAACAAATCTTTTTTTTTTTTTTTTTTTTACAGTAGGCAACAACAACAAAAAACGTAGGGTGAATATGGGTAAAGTGGGACAATGGGCAAACTGGGACAGTTAAGCCTAATCATGTTTATCTTTACATGTGTATGCTTCTATTACTAAATGTCGTCATTGAGTTCATCATAGGTAAGTATGAGATTAAAAAAAAATAGTTCTATGTTGATGACATTACTTCCTGGGGTGTGGCTCACCATATTCAACTTCCTCTGCAGTGAAACAAGATGTAGGTAAAATGACATAACGCTTTTAGGTGAAAGTTGTTAGTGTTCTAGAAATAAGAAAACTGCTGGATAGTTTGCAATTGTGATATATTTTGTTAAGGGATGTAATGGTGATTCATAATTTAAAAAAATCTTATCCATGTGAGTCTTACTTTTTTTTTTAAATGCCATTTTGCTACTGTCCCACTTTAACAATATGCTATTGTTAAAGTGGGACAGTGTGTTATTGGCAAACTGGGACAATCATTTAAGTCATTTTAAAGGTAGAAATAAGTTCCCTTTTTATTCATCCATCATAAACATGGGCATCTAGCTAGTTCAATATATAAAGAAATGTACTTTGTTTATAATGTATTGCATAAATCAAGATAGATAGAATGAAAATGATGATCGTGATCCTATGCTAGGCTACACTAGGCTAGTAGGCTAATGATGATTGCTCTAATCCTATTTCAGAATCCTATGGGAGTATGAATTGTTGCTGATTTTAATGTTTTAAATAAAAATAAAATGTGTTTAATGTTTATGAAGGTTCTTTTTAATATCTCTACTCATCAGAAATTAATTGTTGTTGTTTTAATTATTGTTTTAAATAAAAAAAGAATTATTGTCCCAGTTTGCCAATATATGGTGTCCCACTTTACCAATAGTGCCTGAAAAATTTGGTTCGTGGTCAATGTGTTTTTGGTGAAGGGTCATCCATCCAGTGTTTACTTTTTATTAGTGTTTTCTTCTACATAGTATAGTAGAGGTCTTGAGCTATTTAGAATGGTATCATATGTTAGGCTAAGACATTTGGGTCATAATCAAAAATGATGTTGAAGGTACATTTTCAGAAAGTGTCCCAGTTTACCCATATTCACCCTACATGTAGGCAGATAACATTAGTTGACTTGACTGTCAGGTCTAGAATAGCCTACAACCTTTACATTTGAGTTTGATTTGCGTGTTTGTTGATAGTTAGGGCAAAGGGTACAAGAATAAAGACCATTGACAATTGGCATGTGTTCCTATTGCAGTTGTTGGAGCCAGGTTTAGGAAGATGATCTCCCTGACTCTATTCATAAAAAGGGGGTGGGGAGCTAATAGAAAGTTTGCAAATAACCTATTCTTACATATAATTCCACATAAACATTAATGCTATTGTTATGATTTCAAAATCTCCAGGGGGAAAAAACACACCAGCTCAAGTAGCACCACAAGACAATGTTTCTTTTTTTTTGAATATACTTTAAAATCCAGAACATACTGTACCCATCTCGACAGTCAACTTTCCTTAAAGTACAGCCAGAATTTTAAGCATTTACACACAGAAAACAGGTTAGGAGACAGGAAGACTTGTAGATGACGGATATTTACAAAATCTGTACATTCAGTTCCACAGGGTATGGATCCATTGGTTCCAGATTCAAAGGACAGTACCATTTATCCCAGAGTACAGCAGGAATAACTAGTACAAGTTCATACGGAATACAGAACGACTTAAACACATAAAAACTACTTTGCATGTGCATAATTTGCAACACTCAGGAAAGCAATCGAATACTGTTACAGTGTTATCAACATGGCCAAAAACATAACCAGCGGATCAAAGAGTAATATGACTGCATAACAAAGGAGACACAAAGCCTGGAAAAGAACAAAAACATACTGTCAGTACCAGTAGGGACACTGGCAGATAAAAGGCAGGGGAGTCTCTTTCACACTCACACTCACACTCACACTCACACTCACACACTCTTTTCATCATCCCTTGTCATAGGTCAAAAGTAATTTTGCAAAATTGAGTTTTTAAAAGAATGTCCAAATAAGACAGCTCTGGGACTGTGTACTGTGATGGCAAAGGAGCGTGAATGACCTCAATGTTTTCCCTTCAGGGTATAATGAGATCCATTTAACTAAAAACACATTAAAGACTACGCAGCCTTTGTTAAGATGTTTGCATGGATTAGAAGTTTCGGCATCGCACTAGCATCAGAAGGCCAGAACAGCTGTGCAAAGATTTGTATTGAATTGTATTTGGTTACTCTAAGATAATAATGTTAATTAATTTATGTTTAATGATAGGACACCTCACATAGTTTACACCTGTGTGTGTGTGTGTGTTTGTGTTGTGCCAGCACTAAGTGAGATGTACCTGTCCTGGATTCAAGTAGGTACGATCAGGTAGATAAACTGTTGATTGATAATTGTAACCTGTAATCTCCACCAGTGTGGGTAAATATTCCATTTCAAAAGAAATATGTTTTCAGAAAAAGTGTACCAAATTGAAATACGTTTTATTATATGGCTTTTCAGAATGTTGCGAGATGTTCCATTGAATTGAAACTTCTGCTGCGCTGTTCATCCCATCGGGATTTATTTTCCTATACTTCCCAGTGGACTGAACATCATCCCTTCCATAGCACAATGCCACAGTGAACACTGACCCGGTTGCTAAGGAGTGGGGAGATCTGACTTCACCTTGAAGTTAACCACAAATTAGCCAAATCACAGTGTTTACACAATCTCTCAAGCCACAGTGAGGGCACTTTCATTGTAGATATTAGAAATCACTGAAAACAACAGAAAAACACCCAAACCAAGAATGAAGTAAATTAACAAAACACTGCATTGGGTACTACCAGAAACATTGATACTTCTAACAAGGAAAGGCCGATTACATTATGGATTTTGAAAACAATGCAAGCCAGTGTTGATGAACAATGATTATTTTCCTTAAGTGTGCACATTTAGAGGTCAATCAGCAGTAGTTCATCTCACACAAATGGCAAAACAGCAGAGCAACAGCAAAAATAAACCAACACAAAACCATTCAAGGGATAAAAGTGACCCATGTTTTCCAACCGCTCCTGAAACGGGTCCTCAATGATAAAGAACGTCACTCGGTCTCATTTTGTACCCTGGGACAGATGGGTCCAACATAGCTCCAGCAGTTAAAAACAAACAGAAAAAAAGTTCTGTGTTGCATGTGTTGAAAAGAAATAAAATAAGACAACAAAACCATGAAAGCAAAACATTAGAAATATGGTATAAACACAAACAAACAACAACAAAATTCAACAAGACAACCAAAAAGACCAAAAATAAAAGGCAACCAAACCAGTTTTCGGAGAATGGGGGTAAAATGACTGCGGAACTACCTCTGTGCTGTTTAAACTCATATTGAAAGTACTACCAACATCAGTGTCCCCAGGGTAAGCTCAAACCTGAACCCTGCCTGCCTTTACAGCATGAAGACCAGAGACATGCTCACATTCTTTCCTCTCCGAGGGCACAGTGTTGGTGTTAGAGTTAGCGTTAGTTGCTAACATAGAGGCAATGACAGACAGACATGAAAACAAGAAGGCAACAACACATGTGGGTCATCATAAGGGCAGGGATGGTAAGACAGGGAGACTGTGTTCATCCAGAGAATCAACTAAAGCCAAAGAACGAAAAACGAGAGAGACGGCAGAGGTATGGGCACGGCTATGTCACCAAGACAAAAAATGACCAGCCAAGAACCAAGAGTTTCTCAGCAGACACATACTGGCGTAGCCTGGTTAAGTATGTTCCAAAAATAAAACAACTACTACCTGGCAGGTCTCAGACACAGTTAA
The DNA here is from genome assembly GCF_963457725.1 of Sprattus sprattus. Classification (NCBI taxonomy): domain Eukaryota; kingdom Metazoa; phylum Chordata; class Actinopteri; order Clupeiformes; family Clupeidae; genus Sprattus; species Sprattus sprattus. Next base: position 19,774,005 of record NC_137910.1, on the reverse strand, counting down.
GAGTCTGACTGCTGCTAATACACAGTGGCGATGACCACACACACTAGTGTGCGTGTGTACGAGGAAGGTGGTTGTGCGTGGCAACGTTAGCTCCTTGGATAACCGTGATGGCTGATGTCGGAGACATGAGAGTGAAGATGAAAGAAAGGGCACACTATCTTGAAAGATGGAAAGGCAGGATCAAATGAAGAGAGGAGAAGGAAAGGTGAGGGGGAAGGGGGGACGACAGCAGAGGCTACAGACGCTCTGAACAGCTTTGTAGTTCCCCAAAGCACAGATTACCCAAATGCCACTTCAGACCATTGAAGTTTAATACACAAAAACTGGTACTCAACAGCACCTCCTCTCTGCTTCGTAATGCCAATGTGCTTAGGATAGAAGCACCACCTGTGAACTGGCTGCAGTCAGAGGCTGATGGCGGATGGATCCAGCTATCCCTTCATAGTAATGGGCGAATAATGTGTCCCTTGCAATAATGTAAAGATGTATGGAGAGGACTGAGAGTGGCTGTGCAAATACATTGGTCCCGTACTGCAGAGCTGTAGACCCTGTCTCTTACCCCCTCCCCTTAGAGCCTTTCTCTAGGACGACCACAGGCCTAATAGATGAACCCTTTATCAGCCACATTCTTCCATTTCCAAACCAGCATAATAACTTAAGCTGACTGAAATACAATGCATGGACTTGGCAATGTATGTCTTTATATAAAACTGCTGAGAACCTATACTGCAATAAATAAGCAACCTCACAAAGCCCTTCCGGTCATAGGCCGTTCCTGTCAACAGGGCCCTCCATTGAGGTCACGGAGGAAGCTGCTTGTCTCACACCGTATTAACCGCTAGCCACACAAGACAGAGCAGAGGGGAGGAAGGCATAGATTAGCTGAACAGGAGGTGATGCTATAAACCAAACTAAGCCTCAGGTGGCAAGCAACACAAACGTAGGAGAGACAAACAACAAGAACAACAACAACAGCATCCACCGACATTTACAAGTCAGGTAGTCCACATTTGAATGGGACATATGAAAAAAGTTTTTTTGGGGGAAAGGAAGGCTTCTCTTTCTGGTGTACAGTACAGCATACCAGGAGGTCCCAACCCTCATTACATCTCAGCAGGTTTGGCATTTAGTGAACACTCTAAAAATCACATTTTTATTAATATTTACATGCAGTACCAAAGAAACACCAAAACAGAAAAAACAGACAAAACAAAAACAAAATCTTGTGTGTCTCAAAGACAGAACAAGGCCTTAAGTTAGTCATATAAAACTCTCTTTTTAAAAGGGGTCCGGAGCATGGAAGGGGAATAGTGTTTAGAATATTTACAGTTCAATTATTTCATGGCTTCTCCAAGTATTCCCAGTTTCCCCCAGAATTCCCATTTTCCTGTGCAGGTCTCCATTAGGAAACCATTCAGCAGCTTTTGTCTGGGCAGCGGTTCAAGTGTCACTTCTTAAGCTTCCTCCGAAGACTTCAGCAGCTCCAGAAATGCCCCAACGGCTCCGAAATACCCCTGATGGTAAACACAAACACAAACCACACCATGAACAACAAGTACACAGCTTTACCTACAACTGATGCCAAAGACACCCAATCATTAAGAAAATCTAAGACCATAGAGTGGTCAATCACTCTGAAGAAAAGGACATCATTGTGTGATTCGGTGCTTAGCAAAATATTCTAAATTAGTGTATGTTTACAGACACTACGTAACACATCATCTCAAAAACAAACATGTTACCCTGATAAGGAAGTGTACATATTCAGAGCATGCTTTTATTTATGAATTTAATAATTATTTACGCTATTATCATTTAGCATATTATTGACTTATTTAGACAGAACAGTGCAGTAAATCAACGCTCAAATCCATGTTTACCTCATGCTCTAGGAACAGAGCCTTGAGCTGGCCCTTTGACCAGAAGTCCATGGCGTAGGCCAGCAACTTGGTTGACACTGTGTTTATCCGCAAGAAATTGCCCACAAACACCACTCGCTCAATTTTCTGAAAGACAAAACAAGGATGTCAGGGAACACACGCTTCTTTTTTACGGTCCGATACACTATCAATAGCATTTATCAAGAACGTCCTGATGAGATAAAACTTGTTACATATTTCTAAAGACATTATCTTAAGGTGATACCACTGACACCAAAAATTCATTTTCAGTAACTACTTAGAAAAAAAAAAATTATGCACATTTAGTATTGAGCACAATTAGTAATTAAGTTTCTTTGGATAGTAAGCATAAGGAAAGAAAATACATACGCCAGCAGGGGGCGTTGTATGAAAGCCAAAAGAGAAAGGGAAGAAGGGAGAAGAGAGAGCAGGCAAGAGTGGAGAGAGCTTCATTTAATCTATATCTCTGTTTGTTTGTGTTTGGAGGTAGTGTTTGCGTGTTTGGAGGTAGTGTTTGCGTGTTTGGAGGTAGTGTTCTCCAGATAAGCACTGCAGGTTTTGTGTTTGAAGGTAGTGTTCTCCAGAGAAGCACAGCAGGTTCTGTGTCTGGGCCGCTGATGTTCTGAGCGCTCTGTTAGCCCTGTACAATGCTGCTTGATCACCAGGCTACAAGGCAACACTGTAGAGAAGCTCAGAGCACAGAGAGCTAGTCTAGTCTGCTTACTGGCCAAAGGCAAACACATTACTCAACCTTCACTCAGTTAACATTAAAGGAAACCTTAGAGGTGTAGTCTGTGTTTTTTTTGTGCTCAGGGAAATAAGTTGGTGAATGTGTTGACATTGTCATTCTAGTTTAAACACAGCAATCCCTGTATGTACTATCTAGTTCACTGGAGTCAACTAATTTAGTATTATTATTAAATTATAATTTATAATTTGTATTGTTATTATAATTTATTAAGGAAAAAATAGTGAATAGGTGTAAAACTGGTATACTGCACACGTGCAGGCGGTACACCAGTAATGGCTACAGATAGATCATTACTTTTCTGTACACGGTTATGTGAATTGGTGACATCTTTGTTCCTCACAATGTAAGAGTGATTCTAGTTAATTCTCACCATGACCTGATTTGTAATGCTCCTATTCATAAGTACTCTAAGTACTTTATGAAAACATGAATTTATGAAAACATGGTCCAGAGATACAGATTCGTTAAAGGTTTATTTTCAGTATTAGTTTAGTTAGTCTGATAAGAGACACAAAAATCCAACCCTATGGGGCCGTAATCATCAATACCTCATTGACGGCACACATGCGTGCGATGGAGCCGATGTTGTTGGTGATGGTCACCAGAGTCGCTCTGGCTAGGTCCTCTTTGGAGATGCTCTCTCTCTTCTCTTTGCTCATCATGTGCCCAAAACTAGAGGTAAAAACACCACAAGACAATGATCACAATCACATCTTTACATCTACCTGGATTGAACTCACAGGAGCTCATACGGCCCTGATTTCATTCACTAGAACTGGCAACGAGCAGAGGATACGAGCAAAGTCTGCGAGTGCCTGAACTAAAGCTGATATAGTAACTTAGCATATTCCTTTTGCTTATTTAATACCATGAACAAGATCCTAAGGACAAACATGTGTGGGTCAGCACAATGTTCCACATGCCACACAACAGATTAAGGCCCAATCTCAATACTTCCCCTTACCCCTTATCTTCCCCCTTACCCTTGAAATTGCGCGTTCATGTGAGAGTTAGTGGTGTCTCAATACCCAATTTGATCAAGATTAAGGGATAAGATTGAGTGCTATGTACCCCTTATTTTTAAGATGATTTGAGAGCTCACTTGCTCCTCCAAGGGCTATCCCAGAGCACATAGCGAAACCAGTTCGGGAATTTTCAAAAAAACATGGCTGCTTGAAGCGAGGAATATTTTACATGAATAAAGCTATCTACACAACTTTTTATATGTTTATAATGACTCTGTTTGATCTGAAATGTGCTACACGAACGTTCATAGTATTGTAGGTCTTAACTGAAGCTTTCAAACGGTAGTTTAAGGATACAATTAGCGCGTATACCACCACTCCATTTGCTTATATGGTAGCTTGCCAGCTAGATGCTACATACACTAAATGTAAGTATTTTTGGCTTATAATTAATTTAAAAATGACGACAGTCTTGTTTCGTGCTCTACACAGTTGTATACATATATATTTGCAACCATGTTCTTCATTAGACTTTTTTTAAATCGCTAGTTTCATTGCTCATACAGTCACGCATGACGTACCCGAAACCGAGTGGCGTCTCATTTCATAGGGGAAAGTTTTCAGCCCTTGGCCTTACACTTGCAAGTGCTAGGGTTAAGACAAGACAAAGACAAAGCAAAAGGGGCAAGGGGAAGAATCGAGATTCGGCCTAAGTTTGTGCGTAACAGACTTAGCTCGTTGCTCGTCAATGAAATTAGGAAAGGTAGAGGTGCATGGCTGCATCAAAGAAAAGCGAATGGGTGAGCAGAACAAATAAAACAAGTCGTTCCGGACAATCCAGTGAAAAGCTAAAACAAGGCCAAATTCTCGCTACCAGGGATACTAGTCTGGATGTTTGAGAGTACAACTCTGAACAATGACGGATGACCTGCCTACTAAAGTAAAGGTTAACACCCTTATCCCTCAAAAAAGAAATTTGTTCATATCCAGAGGGACAAGTTTATCCACATGCTTTGTACACTGACACAAGAGAACATTGTTAAACTCTGCAGTAATACTTCTGCCCATGCGCCAGAAGGTTTCATCATACATAGCACTCTGTGCTGCAATCACGTTCCATGACAGGGCAGACAGAGATTTAAATAGAGGTAAGAGGGTGGGGAGGAACCAATCATGCTACTCAGGCGGCTGAAGCCCCCTCCGCTTTCTGGACACACCCCCTGTTCTCAAGTAACCTTCTGTAACTCGATTATGCAAGTGCACGTACAGCCCTCACATCATGCATTCCATGAGCAGAAACACACAACACACACACACACACACACACACACACACAATGATAGGGTATTCCCAGATGAATCCATCTGTATGAATACAAGGCTAAACACAAGACATCACACCATACAAAATCCTCACATAAGTCACACATTTCCCATACAGACACATTTGTAAAACCTTAAATGGGCAAGCCTCACCATGATGGGCATAATCATTCATTATATATACTGTACCTACCCTGATAGTTATAATGCACAGGAGTGCTCTTTATGAAATCACATAAAACACACACACACACACACACACACACACACACACACACACACACACACACACACACACACACACACACACACACACACACACACACACACACACACACACACACACACACACACACACACACACCAAGCTTTGAGTTCTCAATTCCAGTGTCTCACCTGGAGGCCACAGCCGACCCCTGCAGACCGAAGCGCTCGTAGTCCCCCCCGTAGATGTCCTTCACCAGCTTGTCCACATTGGAGCTGTCACCTTTGCTGGCCATCTCCAGGGCCTCCTCAAAGGTCTCGCAGCCCGTCAGCAGACAGCACAGGCCCAGAAACGTGCCACCGCCCAGGCTGGAACACACAGACAGAGACAGAGGGGGGTATAAGCATGGAGATTTATGGCCAAATGAGAGAAGCCAGTTCAGAGGTCACATCACTCATGCTTAAGAATAGCCCAAGAACCACCCACACACACCCACCCCTCACACTCACACTCACACTCACACTCACACTCACACTCACACTCACACTCACACTCACACTCACACTCACACTCAAACTCACACTCACACTCACACTCACACTCACACTCAAACTCAAACTCAAACTCAAACTCAAACTCAAACTCACACTCACACTCACACTCACACTCACACTCACACTCACACTCACACTCACACTCAAACTCAAACTCAAACTCAAACTCAAACTCATTCATAACCCCATGGATAAGTCTCATCAGTGTGTACATAAACTCTATACTCAGGCACTGAATCCCTCGGGCATTCTGCTGTAGCAGCTGTCCTGTTACCTCGGCCTGAGGTTTGTTCAAACAAGTGGGACCCTCCCCTTTCCACTTTCCACTTTCATAGTAAACTCCACTGCATGACCACTGGGCACGCGGCCCAATCTAACACAGGCGATAGCTGTCAGGCAGCAGACATAAATACTGTGCCTGGGGTCGGATCTATTTTTGCCACGTAACATTTCTGGTGGCGTGGGACTGCAGGCTGGATTTAGCCGATGCCAGCGTCAGGTCACTTGTCACCCAGGATGGTTGCACACTGGGCACACATTTAAGCTCCACGAAGCCTACTGTTATGGTAAATGGTAAATGGACAGCATTTATATAGCGCTTTTCTACTCAAAAACAGATGGATGCCTCAGGCATCTATCCATTCACACACTGATGGCGGAGGCTACTATCTTAGGGGCCAACCTGCACGTTCAGTGTCACACCCTCAACACCTAAAAAAATTATGTCCTGGTCTCATTGGAGCTTTAACACCCAACACTTCCTAATGCAGTCACTCATCTCAAGCGCACCCCTATGAAACAGTCCAAGTATAGTTCAACTCCTCGCTGCCTCATTCTGAGTGTGAAAGAACAGTCTAAAAAAAGTCAGGAAACTAATAAGCATCTCTGGCTCGTCTGCCCCCACTAACCTGGTTCCTGTGACGCGTTTGTAGTTGTCCTTGGAGTAAACGGCCAGGATGCTCACCCCTGAGCCAATGTTGACCAGCAGCATGGGGAAGGGGTTGTCAAGGCAACAGGGCTTCTTGACACAGTTCTGGGTGTCTGAGGGGTTCTCGAAGTAGTAGCACTCGGGGTGCCCGTTAAAGCCCACAGAGTCGACGTAGAGCAGCCCGTGGATCAGGCAGTCCAGCTCATCCAGTTTCAGTAGCTCCAGATCTGCCACCTGCATTTGAGAGAGAGTGAGAGAGAGAAAAATAGAGAGAAAGTAAGAGAGAGAAAGAAAGAAAGAAAGAAAGAAAGAAAGAAAGAGAGAAAGAAAGAGAGTGTGTGTGAGTCAGAGAGAGAGAATGACAGAGAGAAAGGAGAGGAAATTTGGTTCATGAGCAAACAGTTTAGTTGAGCATTGAGTGAGTTACTCAGCAAACAGAAGTGTGAGGTTACTCCAGTACAGACACAGCGTTTCAGCACCGCTGGCTTACATGAGGCAACCTCAGTGACCCAGACATGACCTGCCCCCATCAGGCCAGCAGACAACGTCCTATCACAAAATCCATTGGTCCTTACAGTAGGCTTGGTCAACACCTTAAAATAAGTATAATAACTGCAATCATGGAAAAAGCTAAGTATTACACACACCCACACAAATTACTTAATGGAGAGATGTTTTGTAAAAAACAGCAATTTTTAAAAATAACAGTATGAAGTGAGACGTTCAGCACCCACCGTCATGAAGTCGTTCTCGAACTTGTAAGCCCCTCCGCCAGTGGCACAGAGGGTGGTGTGGAGGCTGGAGAAGTTCTTGTCGCTGCCCATCTGGATGAAGCGGTGCATGGCCAGAGTGGGGAAGCGGATGAAGTGCAGGTTGCCGGTGCGGCCACAGATGGTCAGGTTGCGCAGCTCCAGGTGCACGTCGCGAACGCCTGTCTTGCCGTAGGCCGTGTTGGAGGTCAGGTAGCGGCGGATGCTCTTCAAGTTCTCCACCTCCTCCTGCTCCTCCTCCGCCGTGATGTCTTTGGGCTCGAAATAGACCAGCTTCACCAGCGTCCCACCAATGTCCATGCCAAACCAGGGGAAGGCTGGTAGTGCACAGAGGGGAGCAAGAAAAAAAAACAGCAAATTAGTTCCCAAATCATTTTACAAAAAAAATCCCCATCTGACTCAGTCAGCACCATAAGACTTTCACTGACTTGCATTCAGACTACGGCCCTCAGCTAGAACAATGACAGGTTAAAGAGAATCCCAACACCAATATCAATATTCAACCTAGTAAAGCAAAAATGCAAGTTTTATAAAGTTGTCATGTTGCATTTGACTCAGTTTTGCTCAGGATACATTAACATTGGACCTGAATATGGCAAAAAGGTTTCAAGCAATTGTCTCTTTAGTCATACAACTACTGAATATTTCACAGTTAAACAAGGCTTACTGGCACCTTGAACACATGTCATATAGTCAGTGTTCTTAAATGGCCTCAGGATAGTGTAACTAAATACATAGTTTGATAGCTTGATGATAATATAGATAAGGAGACTGAAAGATAGATAATACTCATACGTATAAGCAATGTATATGTATATATTATTTGTGTTTAATACGTTTATCATTGTGTTTATCTTCCTACCTCACAAGCACAGCCGTCACTGTTTTTGAAGTGTAACAACTGCTTAGGCTATAAATGGAATATTCGGGGGACAGACTACACTTAGGAGCCCTGAGGTAAATAAATAAAGCACTTAAGCTTTGTTTTCCATACAGGCACAGGCATAGGCAGGTTGTGCCATATTTTACAGCATGAACGGTAATTAATGATGACTAGCCAATTCTATGCTATGCAAACGCCCAGCCATAAGGTGACAGATCACGAACACTCTCAGCTCTCCTGCAGTTATACCCCAACTGTGCCAAGTACTGCCATCTGAGCAAGCAGTCACATTTCCTTGTTCGCTGGCAACGGTTAGCCTGCATGTATTCAGACTGCCTAGTTTCCTTGTTAATGTCTAGCGAGAATCGGTTTAAGGAAATGTACCTTGGAAATATTTAGCCATCAATGAGCAGCAGACAGGTTGGGGAGACGAAGACAAACAGAGGGGTTTCATGCACAGAGAGAAAGAGAGAGAGATAGCATGAGAGGAACAGAAAAAAAAGAGTGTGATTGAGGGAGAGAGAAAGTAATAGGCAAAGGAGAGGGAGGGAAAGAGATAAGGAGTGAATTTGATGACATATAAGAAAAGATGGAGTTTGCTCAAGCACGTTCACAGGTCAGTGGGCCGTCTCCAGAAGTAGGTTAAAGCCAACGCATCTGAGAGGTGCACAAGCGCTGAGCCAACGCACCCCGAGCCAACGCACCCCAAGCCAGCGCACCCTGAGCCAACACCAGCAGCCACACAACAGAGAATAGCTGTTGCCATGGAAACACTGTCCGAAACCACAGAAAGGGCTCTTTAACAGAACTCATCCAACCACTAAAATAAGTGACACTGGCCGTAGTAAATTGGATAGATTTTGTATGGAACACAAGCTTATTGCTGCATTGCAAAATATATTGACTATTTCTGACATCTATGATCATTTGATATGGAAGTTACTTTGATCTGACCACTATCCACAATCCTCTCTTTATGAATCTGTACTATACAGTGGTGGTGTGTAAAATGACCACTACACCATTTTTTTAATAAGGCACTGCACTATAAAGGGAAGCAATCAAACACAACATCTAAACTCCTACCTGAATTAGTCTATATGGTCAATGCATGCATATCTTGTGACAGGCACAACTTTGTATTATTTGCATACCATCCAGAGGCCCAAACACATACAGTACACAAAGGTAAAACCCACTCAAACATCATTAAGATGTTGTTGCATGAATTTACAAAAAACTGACAGCTCACAGTACAGCAAAACCAGGCTTCTAACCAGGAGCCTTGGCCACTACCCTGATCATTCAACTTATCAATTCAGTGAGCCATGATGGCCTATAACCCAAATTGTCTATGGACATAATGTTCCAAAGTTCACTTGGAAAAAACTACACAACATCTATAAAGGCCCATTTATTTTATGAGATATACATGAGGTGAAATGTTCTCATATCAGCGAAGAGGACATTAAGATCTTAGCTATAAAACGACGATAGCTTCCCATCTGACATTGCAGTATCTATGAAGTCCAGCTGTCTGAAGGTGTTCATTTGTTGGTCTGGTCAGAGGGCGTGCACCACTGCTATGTCTAAGATAACACAACTCGCTGAGAAATTATTAAGCTAATATTTAGCAAGACATGATTATCAAGAAAGCAAAATTAGAGGAGGACGTGATTTGACAGAGAAGTTCTGACAAGTTCCTTCCAAGTAACCATTTCCTCACACTGGAGCTTTAGAATGAATTTAAGTGTTCTAGAATTAATTTAAGTGTTCTTTGCATTTTTTCATCTCAAAGACAGAAGGCCTCTGCAGACCAGTGGCCTACAGGATACAACAGTACCTTATGTATCCACCCACTAAGAGAGAACGCCATTGAGATGTCAACCGCTCACTCGACCCAGATCAAGGGGAAGCCACTGTATCTGAGGATGGGCATTGGGCTCTTTACATTATATGGGATCCTTATCACATGTGGGTACAGCTCTGCTCCAAGAAGAGACCTGTACTGGTCACTTGACAGTGATGTACACAATGAAAGCATTGCCGATGCGATGCAGAGAGATCGCTTTGATGAAATGATTGCCTCAGGAATGTGGTTGAGAGCACAAAGATCACTGACGACCCATTCTTTGGGGTAAGGCCCATCTTCTCTGAGCTCAATCAGTCATACAGTCATGCCATTTCAGGTATGGCTGTCAGTGGATGAGAGCATTATTCAATACTATGAAATGGATGTAATAGATTTTTGAGAGGTAACCAAATCCGTTTTGGATACAAGCCATGGGGCCTTGTGTTCAACTTCATGTACCTTAAGGTTGCAAGTTCTTTCATGACAACCCTCTTCACTTCACTTGCACTCCTCTGGAACAGTGAGGCAAAATAGTCTGTGTGATGTCCCATTCAAGCCACAGAAGGAGTTCCCCCGGGGTTCTGAGGTTCTGACCGAAGGAGACAAGTTGCTTCGCCGTTGGAAAGCGGTAAAATTGTCACAACGGTAAAAAACAAGGAGGAGAAATGCATCAAGACTTCTGTCAAGATATGTGTCTTTGACTAGGTCCCAAATCCAAAATGCATTAACAGACAATGAGCATATGGGTGGTGTTGACCTTCACAACCTACAAGTTTCAAGACACCACATCTCCATCAGGTCTAAGAAGTAGTATTGGTCCATCTTTGCATGGTCTCTCAACAGCGCACCCGTACTGACACGTCATGGATAATAAAATAATAAAACCAAATAATCACACTTAAATGTGATATTGCATTCTAGTGGCAATGCTGGGCAGTGCCAGTTACTAAGGATGACATGATTTGGAGATTTTTTTGTTTGTGAAATATTTAGGATTAAAGGTAAAAGACCTTGGTGCAATACAGAGCATAGGTCAAGAACTGTGAGGTCGGATCAGGGCAGTGGTCCAGTGAGCCGGTGACCGTGGAGACAGCAGGCCATGGTGTGACAGCGTGACGTTGGAGTCCACGCCACTGCACATGTGGGTGAAAGGTCTGTTTACCTCCCCATGCTGACGCTCAGAGAGAGGGAGAGAGAGAGAGAGAGAGAGAGAGGGAGAGAGAGAGAGAGAGACCAAAGGAGGAGGGAGACTGACAGGCAGGTCTGTGTGTGAGGGATAAAGAGAGATTGTGTGTGTGTGTGCGTGAGTCAGTGATTGTGTGTGTGTGTATGTGCGTGTTTGTGTGAGCGGGTGAGTGAAAGAATGAGAAAGAGAGAGAGGACAGAAGAGGAGAAACAGGGAGAGGGAATAGCAGAAGGAGAGAGAGAGAGGAGAGAGAGAGAGAGAGAAAGACAGACAGAGGGAGGGAGAGAGGGAAGAGAAAGAGAGAGGGGAGAGATAGACAGATAGAACAAAAGGAAGAAGAAAGCCAGGGGGAGAGAACAGGAGTGGAGGAGCAAAACAGAGAGAGAGAGGAAAGGACAGGGAGTAGGCCAAGCTGGGAGATGCTAAAGAAAGTAAAGCATAATTAGGGAGAGTACAGTAATTTAGAGCGAGAGAGAGAGAGAGAGAGAGAGAGAGGGATGATGAAGGTGAAAATGTGAGGCAAAGAGTTGGACACACAGCACTTCAGTCAAATCCTATTCTATTCAACTTGTTCACAGGAATTCCATGAGTGTATTGCAGCAGAAGCATGCGCGCAGACACACACACACACACACACACACACACACACACACACACACACACACACACACACACACACACACACACACACACACACACACACACACACACACACACACACACACACACACACACACACACACACACACTCTCACTCTCACAATCAGAAACACAAACACATGGATGAGCATGTTTCAAGACTCTATGGTAAAAAATGAACTAAGAATAGAATTTCAGATGAACCATTTTGATCTGCGTGAACATCCCCTCTGTCCACACATATAATTACAGTGACCCACAGAGTTTACTACAGTTCATCAGCCTTGATCGCACTTTTCAGAATTGCTCATGAAGAAAAAAACTGTAGCCTCAACGCAGGGTCAAAACAATACTGTTAGAACGGAGACTGAAGAGCAGTACCATACAGTTAAATGGATGGTAAGACTCTGACAAACGAACTTCAATCAGGTTGAGTAATTTGCAGGATTGTGATCCATGCACATTAGAATAGGGTTTTTTCCCCCTTGCATAATTTGTCAAAATCGTGCAACTTAGACAGATAAAAGGTCACAAAACTATCCAACTTAAAAGTAAGCAAGCACATTAAAATGATAAGTAGTTCACTTATTTCCATCCAAAGGTCACCATATACCATATACCACCACTCAAGCCAGTTAACAATAACCACCATAGGCAAGCCTGCATACAATTAAACAGATCTATGAAGTAAACATAAAAAGTGACTGGGATTTATATAAATAAAACAAATTTAAAAAAGACAGACTGAACAATCCTGTTGCACGTCGGGGGAAATAAGTTACAGTACATCTTTCTGGGTTCATTCTTCTTACCAACACAATTAACAGATGAATCAATGCAAACCCCACAAACAAGCTAGGCAAATTAATAGATATCTAGGTAAAAATGTCACTCTAAGTCTTTCTACTCATAATTCCGTTTCCATTAAAAAAACAACGGCAGATGCCATTGTACACCGACACGATTCACTTGTGTGAACTCATTTTTGAACACTACACTAATTGAACTAGGGCAGGCCTACATACTAATGAAGTACATGCATTATGAAGTGTTAGCGAAAATATTTGCCCTTGTATAATCTATTTTGTAGAACTTACCTGGTTTTTTGATGCTAATTAGTTTCATGATGTGATGCTCAGGTGAGCAAACAACGTTACAATAGGTTAGTTCAAAATAGATTGTCAGCCTTGACACAGAATACGTTTTTATAAATCCTGGCAATCAAACGACACTTCGCTTGAGAGTAGTCGCAGTGTCTGAGAACCTCGAAAGTTTATGTTTCTTAGGGAAAATAGCAGGAAGGGGGAATATTCTGCATATTTACAATACGTGGTTCATTGCCCCCTTTAACACAACCTCGCGCAGCCAAACACTGAAACCTGATTGGTTGAAATAAGTCAAGCCTTTCTGTCTCAAGTGATTTCCACACACCTCCTGACTCTCGGTTGTCCAATCACAGAAAAGTCCTGAACAATCTCAAAGGTTTCACAAAAACAAAGGAGGACATGACTTTTTAAGCGTGCAACCTACAGAACAAAATGTCAAAGGCACATCTGACTATGCTCAAATAATAATCACTATCACTGGAACTGATAAGATGAAGACCGCAGAATTAGCATCTAAAACCGACTGTATGTTTCTGCAGAACAGGGACACCATGCTTATATTCGGGCAATCGCCGTCAAGACCGAAACTGTTGCTCAGTAGTCCAAGGAAATCAATCAGTCCTGTTATGATTATTATAATCCCGTCACACTGAGACATTCCGCATCAAACAATCATAAAGTCAATGTCAGCTTTGTAACCAGGTAGCCTTGTCATTACAGCAAGTTGGCCATGCTGTTGAGATCTGAAACATCAAATTAACCCAATGACACAGTGCTTACATGTATTAAAATTGAATGCCATGTGATGTATGCACTTACGTGGTCTATTCTTTTTCACCGAGTCCACTCGTCTCCGAAGTCGACACCTTTTAGCTGGCGAACCATTCGTTTCAGGATCATAATGAAGATTATGGAAATTGTCAGTCACATTGGTGCTGCAGCTACCATTCGGGCTGTAAGGGTTACAGCCACTGTTACCAAGCTGAGACCTAAAGGATTTCTGCAATCCGTTTGAATAACAAGGACCAGATCCTTTCTGGTCCATTATTGTTTTCGCTTTATCCATTGCTAACTGGCTAACCGGACCTGTTCTAGGCTACTTTCACGTTGCTAGTGCACTGACTGTAAACCGGTTACCAGCCTCTGCCGGAGGGAAAAGCTTTGAGCATACACCTAAAATAGCAAGCAATGCTAAAAGGTCGACTAAATCATTAATCATAAATCACGCTAATGTCGATAGCGTCTCTTTAATTTGATGGCAAATCCTGTCAATACGACGGGGAGACACAATCGATATCACTTCGTGTGTTCGAGGTCACTGTCGGTCATTTTCCTACTTAGTGTAGCCTAGCCTACTCCGCGGTTGCCGCAGCTTCCCAGTCAAACAGCCGGTGTGTTACGTCACTGATAATGGCTCCCTGAACCCGTTTGCCTTCTCATGGGGACATAACAGGAGCGCAGCGAAGTATGGCGCGTCTGAGCTATTGCGTAAATACATGTACAGAGGCGCACAATTACATGATTAGGCTCCGAGAAATTGAATGGGTTGTTTACTGCTAGATAACAAAAACAAAAAAAAGTACAGACTGTTTTGCAGTGTGCCATCAGTATGAGGGACTGCACTCTCTAATCCACGCAAATATTCTTAAAAGGTTTCGTCCGGGATTCTAACCCTATAACATTTTGTCAAATTCTGTGATTTGCCACTCAGGGTCCTCTAGCTATGCGATATGTGTACTAAAACACTCCATGTGTTCGTCAACAGCTGACTTTTTAAATGGGAAACAAACAGGGGCGGAGTGGGACACAAAAATCCACCGGGACTATTCTGACTGCACTGGCCCACCACCGGCCCACAAAGTGCCCAAAACTGCCCCAACCCATCCCCTCCACCTCCCATATATCAACTTCACAAACAATTTTTGTTATATTTAGTGTTGATGTGATGTGTGGGTGACAGTCATGTGTATTTGTATATGTACATTTATGGAAATACGGAACAAATCGCGTCCAGTATTGGCTCAAATGTTATGCTAATTCGCAACAATGTGTCCTGTCAACTCACTCGCATCTAGTTGACGGCTGGTTGAATAAATCCGTAATTCTTGTACATTTTAATGCACTTTCCTCCAGCATCCGGCTCTTTTTCAGTCTGCCCTTTTCGGCACCTCCTTTCTCCTTTCTCGTATGTCCCTCCATCAGGTCCACTTCACCTGCTCTCTCTCCCTGATAGCCGCTAATTTATCTCCCTACGTTCAATTGATAAAGGCAGAACGATACGCATTTCCCATGAGGCTTTGCGACCATTGTACGTTAATTTATGAGCAAAAAAAACGAATTAAATCGCTGGCCAATTTATATTTGTGGTCATGAAAGTAATGTAGCGTCTGAATAAAAAGAATTACATCAATATAGGAGGCTAAACAAAAACAATAGGCTGGATTAATGAGTGAGTTTAACACCCACCATGAGTGAGATATAGAGAGACAAAAAGTGGTATAAATATTGGTTGGACCGCTCTCTCCTGCAACTCTCGGAGAACTTGGAGCTTTTCACGCAACCAAGACTTCACGTACATGCTGACTGAATGGGCCGCTCATGAATTTAACACGTTTGCGAAGGCCGGCCTGCAGGCTGCTTCACGCAAGTTCATTGGCCGACCGGCCCACCGGGAAAAATCCCGGTCCTCCCGATGGCCACTCCGCCCCTGGAAACAAACATAGTTGCTCGGAACGAGCCATACACAATCTCATCCGACCAAGACGGTGCTTCAGAAGCACGGAAAGGAGGGGTGTAATTTGACTGGCTGTTAAGCACAGAAAACAACCTTTCGCAAAACCGAAACCGAACGGACTGTATTTTGAGTTTAGAGATGCACACACCACTGCTATGAAATTCTGTTGGTGTTTTGTGAATTGCATTTTAATGCTACTTTCACTAGCCCGTGTCTGTTAAGTGAACGGGCGACAGTGCCCATTTCCCGTGCGTTTCATGGTTTCATCCTCTCTGCATGTTTGACGCATATATTGGTTTTGGTACTGTCGATTAACGTGACAGTTGAGTTCCGTTACAAAGATCTCTCTCACTGAAACTAATTATCATGATGATGATTGTCAGCCAACAACCAAATGGCCTGGCGCTGTTTGAAAATACAACTGCCACTCCAGAAACTTGTAAGTTAGCCCACGATTAATTCATTCTGATTGACAGGAATAGCATGCAGATCAGCCTGAACTGTTTAGCCCGAGTTCCTTGTTTTGTCTCCTCATACTTACTTGTAGGTTGTTGGTCTTAGGCTACTTACATGGCCTGTAGGCCACAACAAGTCGACTGAGTGTCAATATTTAGGCATTATTTGATTCCCCAGTGAAGAGAGCTGAACACGATAGGTAAGGTCACAACAAATCCACTCTGATGCATGATTGTATTAAAATACATAACAAACACCATCTCTTCCAGCAGTAGTATCATTTATTCCTAAAATGTCAGGTTCATTTTTTTCCATCATTGTTGTTAGTTATAATGTTATGATGTAAGGAATGTCTGTGTCTGTCACAGATACACCAACAATCACCTAAAATTTCAGACATAGACAATGTATTCAGTTCTGGACTGATATACATAGATCATTGCGCTGTACCTAACAACTTCCCTTTAGAGTGGGTAGATACCTAGAATTCCTGGAATTCCAAAGGATGTGACATCAACCACTCCTTTAAAGGGACTTGTGTGTTTGTCTGTGTCTCAGTTTATCACCAAGGCAACTCGGAGCCATCCCAGGCATACGCCTTCCCAGATTTCTCAATATTGAGACTATCTATAACAGCCATAAGGTGTTCCACAGAGTGCTGGGTAGTGAAGAGCTTGTCCTTGGGTACGCCCCTGTGGTAGGGTCGCGAGAGGTCTGTGTTTATTGTGCCAGGGTGCAAGGACACGCACAGAACTTTGGGTCGACCACGTCCGAGCTCAATGGACAGGGTCCTGGTAGCCATGTTCAGAGCAGCTTTGGACATCCTGTAGCTGTACCACCCTCCTAGTGCTACAGAGACACAACAGACAAACATTGTGTCAATGGCCAGGTGACAGAAAGCTGAGTTTCTGCCAAGAAGCAATGACAGTGAGCAAATAACTGAAAAAGATATTCCTTTAAACTTCAGATATATGAGTGTGTGGGTTTCGTTGTTGTTGTCAAAAATGAACATATCCACATTACAATAATGAGGTAACACCATAGAAACAGCCTGTGCATGCATTCTGTAGCCTAGACATTCATGGTTATGATTATAGTATTTAGCAGACACTTTTGACCAAAGCAACTTACAAAACATTTAATAAATAAATAAAAAGACATTAGATAAAAGATAATATAACCACATTCAAAATGCACCTGTTTTTAATTAACCTTGAATGTTTAGCTTAGAACCCTATTTAGAGGAAAACATTGGGGTTATGAATCGGGGCCCTATTTTGAGATCTTTTTACTAGGGATACTTGAGTTAGAACGCTAAAACTATCAACTGCAAAATGGCTATACAATATTATGAGCCTTGTTCAGATTGCAAGGCCAAATCCGATGTTTGGTATACATATTGAGTTTTGGAAGTCCGGACAGCAATAAACCACATGAAATCCGACTTTTGCAAGAGGTGGTTAGGTTTTTTCAGAGGTGGTTTAAAATGCGAATTCCAATCGGATTTCTCCAGATGCGTCTCAATCAGGCCGCTCTGGTGCTCGAAGTGTATTTTGCTTCACTCACAACGCAACACACACAACGAAGTCAAATATTTCATGCTGCTATTAGCAAAGGGCCAGATAACTTAAATTGAATATGCATTGCTTCTGTACTGTTCGTACTGTACTTCAGTTATTGAGGTAAAGAGATGCATGTGTATTTCTGTAGGGATTCTTTCCATGGTGTCAGACACTTACAACATTTACGAGCCTGTCAGTGGCGACACCAAGCGGTTAACTTTGAAGCAGATGCTTGCAGCATAGGATTCCATTGTATAGCCGTTGCTGGTTTTAGAATTTTAACTAAATACTCAACGTATACTGGACTGGTTCCGACCGTTAATGGTTAAGTTGGACATAAAAAGGGCCCAGGTTAAAAAAATCCCTACGTTTCCCTTTAAATATGACTACTATTTTCGATCTTGTAGGCCTATAGCCTATAGGAAGGACAATGCTGACTAGTACACTGCCACTTCACAGTAATTGATTCATCTCCAGGTTACACACAGCAGGCCAACGATGGTATTTGCCTTGAATAGAACTGAATGCTACAAAAACTGATATTAATATCTAATGTTCTCATTAAGTAATATACTCATACACGTTTGTACCATTATCTCCAATTGATCCAACTCTTGCGGTGATATTCACTATGATTCCACTATGCTGCTTGGCTTTCTCAGGGGGCTGATGTCCAAACAACCCGCTGCCCTTCTGAAGCAAAGGCGTGAAATACTTGGCCATTACCAAGGGTCCCACTGTGTTTGTTATCAGTGTGGAGATAGTCCCCTGAAGAAAAAAAACATGAAGTCAAAGAGGTTAACTTGGAGCTGAATGCAAAACTTTTTAAACAGTTTGAAATGATCATATCAATCGATTATGCTCAATGTACTTGCACGTGCCACCACCAGCAGACGATGCAACGGATATGCCTTTGTCCACGTTACTGAGTGGGTGACATTTCTCGGTAGCTACTTCTTACCTCAGCGGAGATGTCGCGCAAACTTGTCTCTCCTTTGCCTGTAGGGTGAAGCATCGCTGAAGAGTTAACGATCAAATCCACTTTACCGAATGACTTCTTGACTACTTCAGCCGCTCCTTTGATGTCATCTTCCCGAGTGACATCCACTTTCAGAACAGTGACTCGTCCCGGGTGCTGTGCGGCTAAAGCGGCCAGATCCATTGCACCCTCCGGATTTCGACATGTTGCTACTACAGCAGCAGGAGCTTTGTATGTTAGAATATGTTTGCAAAATTCTAATCCAAGTCCCCTACTAGCTCCCTGGACGAGAGCAACTGCAGCCATGACAGTAGTAGACGGAGTTTCAATGAGTCGGATGTTACAGAAATACTATGATGCCCTCTACAGGGCGGTGGAAGGGCATTTACACAATGCACGTGTTTTTTGTTTTGTAACCAGACTTTGTCCTGTTACTCAATATGGAGGTGTAAAGCTAAAAAATATTGCTGTGATCACATTTTTATTTTATTTTGTAGAAGACTTGGAAGATATAAGCATCAACAAATGTATCCTTAATTAATTGTTCAATTAGAATAGCCTAGTGCTAAGATTTTAGTGGGCCAAGAACTCTTGCGTATTTGTCCTACTCCTAGTTATGGAATGTCAACTATGGTCTCGCATGTCAACTTTAAAGTGGCAGGATTCTACTGTTCTGAAAAATGTCCAAGCCTTAACATAGTGAATTGATTGAATGCTTGATTAAATTACATATTTCTGTGTATAGGCCAAGACATTTGTGTATAATGTTTCAGGTGATTTTTTGCTAACCCTTCTGTTTTATTTCCAACTCTGCTACCTTTTTTAACTTAATGTGGAGGCCTGTCCATAGCCTATAGAAATTGAAATGATGGTATATTATTTCACCACTAGATGACAGGAGAGCGCTATACCATAGCATACATGAGATGTGAAGGACGATCCGGAAAATTATGGGTTGAGGATAATTGCCTTTCATAACCAATATGTTTGTGTGTGCTTATTTTACCAATTTATTCAATGGCTTACATTTCTAAGACTTACTAGTTAGGTAGACAGATAATTTGACTTTTATTAAATAAATGCCGTCACACACGAGAACAGTTATTAAGTACTGTCCGGTATTTCAACATAAACCCACTTTTTTTTCTTCCATTTTAGGGATAGCCCACTTAAAATGGCTCATCTATATGGCTCATCTATATGGTCATGTCTATGGTTCATTATCCTTGTGCTGTCTCTTAGCCTTCTATCTTAATAGATGACAAAAATGATGTACGTGTGTCTCAACTGATGGAAAAGGGCTAGATGTATATTAGTCTACATAGAACTCAGGAAGTGGTTAAGCTCTCATTTTCTCGGTTGCATGCTCTGCAGCAGGCATCCTATGATGCCTGAAAAAAATGCCACTAAAAAGGTGTGTTTGTTTAGTTAGCCTAAACATCATGACATTCTCTTTAAAAAAAAACCTGATCTATCCTATGCCATAATCTTAATAGTATAGGTGACATGAATCTTGACTAGAGCTAATCAGAGATAAGACCCTGTCAACCTCGTATTTAAAATGATCTATGTTGCCTATTGTATCTGATGGTTGATGTATAACATCTGATTTCATACATCAATAATTTACTACTGGACTAGGCTTTCAACTACAGCAAATGGGTCGTTTCCAATGGGAGGTGGATGTGATGCTTGACGTCACTTGCGAGACAAATTAGGCTATATTCTCATATACAAGTTATTTTTAAGCTGTTATCTCAGTAGCAAGCCGTTGAACCGCCGCTTCTACAACATAATGAAAACTTTGGCTTCTGTTTCCAAAACATTCTTTTTGCGAGAGAAAGCAGCGTGGCTAAATTGGCTGCGCATGATGACCGTGTGGCAAAAGTGTTATTGCGATGCGCTTTAGTCAGCGCACATCTGTGAGTTTTGTCACCAGACGGGCTTGTAAAGTCCATGGATAAAAGGCGCGCATCATGATGTTGGGCGACTCCAACGGAACCGGCACGAGAAGCGCACTTAGCACGGAGAGCAGTATGAGGTCTTTCATGATAGAGGAGCGTTTAACGGACCACGACACGGCCAATACAAACATGCTGATCTCAGAGGCTTTGGTACCACGTCTCATCAGTATTGCGCATGAGGCCGGGGAGGCTGTGGTCGCAGCGGCAGCAGCATCAGGGTCCGACGGTGACTTACCCTCGGGCTCTCCAAATCTTCTGATGGAAATGGCGAATAGCTCGCTCTGTGGTGAGCAGATTCTCAGTCATGGCAAAGCGGAGAATGTCGTGATTGGCATAGTCCTTACTCTACTCACTTTCATCACAATTTGTGGCAATCTTCTCGTGGTGATTTCGGTGTGTTTTGTGAAGAAGTTACGGCAGCCCTCAAACTACTTGATAGTCTCCCTCGCGCTGGCAGACCTTTCTGTAGCACTCGCCGTCATGCCGTTTGTAAGCATCACGGACCTTATAGGTGGCCGCTGGATTTTTGGTCAGTTTTTCTGCAATGTTTTTATCGCCATGGATGTGATGTGCTGCACCGCGTCCATCATGACACTTTGCGTTATCAGCATAGACAGGTGAGTGCAAAACTACACTATGTGGCCCTCTAGCCATCTTTTTTATTTTGTTTGTATTGTCAGTAGTCAGGCCAAATATGTGTGATGTCATATCAAGTTTGGGACTCTTGTAGCACACTCATAATAATTAATCTGTGTACGATATTGTTTACATCCACCTTAAAACGCTCTTTTTTTTAGGTACCTTGGCATAACTAAGCCACTGACTTATCCTGTGAGGCAAAGTGGGAGATGCATGGCGAAGATGATATTCTCAGTGTGGCTGTTGTCTGCATCCATTACCCTACCCCCACTTTTCGGTTGGGCTCAGAACGTCAACGACGACCGGGTGTGTCTCATCAGCCAGGACTTTGGATACACCATATATTCCACAGCGGTTGCTTTCTATATACCAATGACTGTTATGCTGGTCATGTACTACCGTATCTACCGTGCGGCCAAGCTCAGCGCCGCCAAGCACACTATCACCGGGTTCCCCCGGCCAATTAAGAAAGAGCAGGGGGCCGAGAGAGAGGTGGATGGCGAGGAGCAAGGTGTAAACTGCGTGACTGTGGCGCTAAAGTTGCAGCGCGAGGTGGAAGACTGCACGCGCCTGTCCCGCTTTCTGCGCTCGGCCAGTGGTAACGACCACAAGAGCATTTCCATCTTCAAGCGAGAGCAGAAGGCGGCGGCCACGCTTGGTATTGTGGTGGGCGCATTCTTTGTGTGCTGGCTGCCCTTTTTCCTGCTGTCCACCGCGCGGCCCTTCATTTGTGGCACCGAGTGCAGCTGCGTGCCCCTCTGGGTAGAGCGCACGCTGCTGTGGTTGGGCTACGCCAACTCGCTCATTAACCCGTTCGTTTACGCCTTCTTCAACCGCGACCTGCGCACCACCTACCACAACCTCATACGATGTCGTTACCGCAATATAAACCGTCGCCTCTCTGCTGCAGGCATGCACGAGGCCCTCAAACTGGCGGAGAGGCCTGATCTAGTGGTATAAACATCCAAAGTCCGTGTGCTTAGATCAACAGACTTCCAGCGCAAGTGTGGATGGTACTGATGGAACCTCTTATAGTGATTACTTGGACAGAGCAAGACATTCTCATGGTCAGTGTTGGCCCACTCAGTTTTATGGACATAAAGAATCAAAGAAAGGTACTTTGAGAGGCACTTTGACATAAAGCCACGATAATCCATTATGTGATCACTGGTTAGTTTACATACCCATAGCCCAACTGGTGTCACTGTAGCTCAACCAGTACTGCATGGTCGATGGTGCTAACACTAAGGTCGAGGCTGTGATTCCCATGGAGCTGCATAAACAGAAAAGTGGTAAAAGCTTACTTGTAAATTGCTTTGGATGAAGAGCCCACTAAATGAACACATGTAAATGTACTTCTTTCAGTGACAAACAGACACACAGGCATAGTGTGTTGTCATTGAGGTACAATGCATTCATTTCAACATATGTATTGTATAAAATGTATAGATGGAGAGGGGGGGTATGTGCTATCAAAACAGATTTCCTCTGTACCACTGAGGAAGAGTGTGTTGTGGGCCACGGACTGGGTATGGTCAGTCACCTGGTCTTGGTCTCTGGTCTTCTCAGACCAGTCTTTGGTCTATTCTGGATAAACACTCTAATCTTGGCAAAAACCTCAGCCCAATTTTAGTATGTCCTGCAGACAATATGTGATAGTAATGAATTAGGCTTTCGGTCTCTTTCCCTGAATGTTGGTTTGATGTATTTCGTTTAAAAAAGAAAAAATGAAGGTAAATGAGTCTGGGGCATTTATTGAACCATACTTGTACTCGTTTGCCAAGCGTCAGCATTTTGTTATTTTAAAGATTGTTGTTTTATTCAATTTGGTGTATGCATTAAATCTTTACCTGTCCAGAGCAGTTTGACAAGAACAAAGCACTTCTCCATTAAAATTAGAAACCGTCAACTCTCTCCCCAGGGTTCCTTTGTGTCTGGTAGCTACTGCGATTCCTGTATTTAGTGTCGAACAATCAGGGTTAAGTGTAGGACAGGTGGAACCTGATTCCAGATCTGTTTGCAATCTGTTTCTCTCTCTGGGACGTTTGATGGTCTCACTCTTGGATTACCAGTAACCTTCAGAAGACCCTGCACTGCCTCTCAGGGGAATATCCAACAAGCTTTGTTGGTGGACTTAATGGGTTCCTCCTTACACCTTCAGACTTCAACACATGAATGTTTTATATACCCTGGCCAATGGTACTTTTTTTCTAAAGATGTACAGGCACAAGTTGAAATACACTGTAATGTGGAGTTTCTTCATGAAGTGTGTCTTCTTAATGTTGTGCACATGTCATGTTATTGTGCAGCATGTCAGTTGTAGTGAAAATGTTCAATGATCAATGAAATTTCATATCTATTTATGTTAATTAATTTTATATATATGCACCTATCTGTTGTACTGTATTTACTCATGTTCACAAACGCAATGATAAACTATTTTCATTTCATGTCAAGACTATTTCTTATTGCTTGTATTGTACACAACATATAGTTTTAGTATAGGTCAAGTGAGTATTATGATTTTTAAATAAATGACAAGTAAATGTCAGGCATTACGTGCTCACTGTGTGTATTAGCCTTTGGCGTCAGGATGACGCAAACGATCAGCACAGCACTGGTAAGACAGCTCTGCCTCCATCTGAGAGACAGAATTCTCTCAATGTGCCCACAAGAACACAAACTGCACCAATCTGTAGCGTGTCAAGAGAATGAAACGGTACAGGACTGCTGCCACGGGGTAAGAGCATTATGGGTGGATGGGTGGGTGACCTTAAAGACTGGGAAGGCATGCTAATTATACCCACTCACTGTCAATGTCCAGGGCCCCAGTGACACCTGGCTGAAATGGAAGTGCGAAAGAAGGTGGAAGGCTGGGCTGCAATGCACTGAATCTCTTTATATTTCATCCACTGAAGTCTCCCTCGGGGAAGGAGGGCGGCTGGGCTGGGTGGTTTAAGGGGTGCAATTCCTGGGTTCCATATCCTGGATCTTACTGACAGCTACTCTACCTGTCAGAGGTGATGAAGAAAATTGAGTTTGTGAAGCCTTACCTAGGAGTGGTGGAAAATAAAATTTGGGTATTGACTTTTTTCATTAGCATTGTATTATCCCTACCATAGAGGGACGTTATGTATAGCATGGTTGAATCGTCTGACTTCAATGGAGGACAGTGTACATCACATCACATTTCTTTTCAGACATTTAACTCTATAAGCACATTTATATGGAACCAGACTTGATGAAGAATGAACAGCAGCACATCAGTCATATAAAGGTTCTCTTTTGGCATTTGTTATGCTTTTAAAAAACTGTTTAGTTCTGCCTCCCTTCGACAGTGTTCACAGTCAAAGGAAGCTGACATTAACGGCTGCCATTACTTATGTGGCTGGACAGGAGCATCACTGAAATAAAGGTCAGGAGACAAATTAACATTAGCCTACCTTAAGTTAAAATGGCGTTTTCTGCAAACAACCAAAAGTTGAAGCACTGAATGGGCCCTTTGGTAAGGAAATAACTTGTTTTGTGCATGCTTATTTTAAGCACATGGAAAATGTATTATAATATGGGCCAACAAGAGGTTGGATACAGAGACTTTGGCTGTTTTTTTAAGGAGGGAATAACAAAGTTTACTGTTTCCAATAATCTCTTTTCGTTTTTGTTTACAGCAGTGGTGACTCCGCTATTAATGCAAGTGATTTCATTTATATGTCTGGATTATTAATCTTAATTGGACCTCGTAGACTTGCAACACCCAATACTTCCTGATAAAAACACTCCAAACTCTCAAACAGAACTTCAGGATCGTGCCTACCCCAAATGGGCCTGATTTGACATAATTCTGCCATTTTTACTTTTTTTTGTCACTTCTTTCATTCTGAGTGCCTCCGGGCTGATTAACTGACATTCAGTCTGGGGTTTGTCTGTTGTCTTTGCGCTCCTAATCACAAGAAATCACTGCTATTCCGAGTCTGAGACGCTCGGTGTGCATTCAGAAAATCGTTCCTTCACAATTTTTTTTTGCTGTTACATATTTACATTTGGTAAATTAGGAAGGATTTTTGGTTAAGAGTATGGTGTGCATAATATGAGCATACCTTCACATGTATAATACTAAACAATAAAGTCTGATGTGCTAAGAATAAGATATATATATATATATATATATATATATATATATATATATATATATATATACACACAGCCGCGGGAAAAATTAAGAGACCACTTCAAAATTATCAGTTTCTCTGGTTTTACTATTTAGTGGAATGTGTTAAAGTAAATTGAACATTTTTGTTCTTTTATTCTATAAATTACTGACAACATTTCTACCAAATTTAAAATAAAAATATTGTCATTTAGAGCATTTATTTGCAGAAAAATTACAATTGGTCAAAATAGCAAAAATGATGCAGTGTTCTCAGATCTCGAATAATGCAAAGAAAACAAGTTCATATTCATTTTTAAACAACACAATACTAATGTTTTAACTTAAGAAGAGTTCAGAAATCAATATTGGGTGGAATAAAAAAAAAAATGCTATTTTGACCAATTGTCATTTTTCTGCAAATAAATGCTCTAAATGACAATATTTTTATTTTAAATTTGGTAGAAATGTTGTCAGTAGTTTATAGAATATAACAAGAATGTTCAATTTACTTTAACACATCCCAATAAATAGTAAAACCAGAGAAACTGATAATTTTGATTTAATTTTTTCCGCGGCTGTGTATATATATATATATATATATATATATATATATAGATATACAGTATATATATGATGTGTATAGTACGGACGTACGTTTACATGTGTAATAACAATAAACCCCAATAAACCTCTTTTCTAACCACCTATTTCATAAATATATGTCACTGACTCCCTGATTAACAGCATTACCAAGTCAATGAAGTCACTTTGATATTATAAAATGATTTAGTATTTAATATTAAGACAATCAAATACGAAAATATAAATAGTAGTTTTATTCATGCATCCATGTATTTTCCAAATAAACTGTACAAGACTGTTAATTCATTCATTCATTCTTTAGTCCTTTTTCTGGGTCCGGCTGTCTTTCTTGGAGGAACCCCTGACCAGGGGTATCAGGTGACCAGGTGATATTTCTACATCACATCTGTCATCACAGCTATGTCAAGGATGCCCACATCCACGGCTGAAGTGCCCTTGAGCAAGGCACCTAACCCCGATCACTGCTCCCCGTGTGCCGCCAAAGGCAGCTCACTGCTCCGGGTTAGTGTGTAACTGCACTTCACTGTGTGTGTTTCACTTCCCTGGATGGGTTAAATGCAGAGGTGGATTTCAGAGTGTGCATGTCTACACCACCTCTGAGTCACTTTCACTTTCAAATTATTACATTTGAAAGAAACCGTCTTAAAGCAGTGTGAGATATGACAAATCCAAACAAACAAACAAATCCTTGGTATTAGTAAGGGCCTAAGGTTTAGCATCTTAGGCTGAGATGTGCAGTATTTCTAGGCCTGGTGGATGATAAAATATATTGTAATGGAATCACAGCGCAATTATTGCAATACGCCATACTTAACAAGGACCCTCCTTTTCCTCCACCGCAGAATGAATGCCATTGATCATCATTTATTTGTTTTGACACTGTGAATGTCTGGAACAGACACTCCACCCACACGGCACTGCCAGGAGCCCATGGGACAAAGAGTGTCAGCAGAAGGAACAGGATGGTTGAGCGGCAGAGTGGAAAACACAGCAGTGTAACCCACGTGGGTTTTTGTGCCAGCTGCCTGCTCCATACACACCTGCGGAACATTCTAGTATCTCCCAGGAGACCCGACAATTCAAATGAGACCAGGGTCAAGTGTGATTGCACATCAGAGATGTTTTGAATAATGTTTGGGGCAGCTTCGGGCAGGCATCAATTTAAAGCCCTGGGATCCAGGTTGCTATATTTAATTGCTCAGCCAAGCCAATTTGATGCAGGAATCAGCACTGCTGGCTCAGTAACTAATTTGATCATTCAGCAATTCATCTAAAAGATTAAACGTTTTGCTGCTAAAAATCCATCTGGTACGGTGCTGCTGAGAGGTTCTTATCTGTTGTTGTTGATTAAAGTAAATGCTCCTCTGGGTCCTTTACGGCTAAGCAGGATTTTGAGGTTGGGGAGGTATCTTCAGGCTTACCCCTGGGTTTTCTGTGTCACGATGGTGGTTCACTTTTTACTGGGGTTCATCACCAAGGTAACTTAACAAAACATATAAAAGCACCGCCTACTGACTAATCAGTTGGAAAAGAACCCATGATGCAGCTGAAAGAATGATCATAAGAATACAGTCATATGCAACCCATTAAACAGAATACACAATTGGGTTTATAATCAGATGCAATGTTCCCTCTAAACTGCGCGCGCACGGCCGCGCAGGCCAGTCGAAGAGGCCGCGCAATGGATTTTTCAGACCGCGCACATTCTTCAGATTTTTTTTTAGGGTTTAAAAATCTGAGCATCAAAGGGGATGTAGGCTAGGTAATAAACATTTAAAATACTGACATGTCTGACAACCAAGGCAGCATCTGGGGTAAATGTACATGGGTCTACAATCAGACGAAAATTGAATAGACATGACATTCATGATCGGGTTGCTAGAAGGAAGCCTCTGCTCTCAAGAAAGAACAAAACTGCCCGTTTCAACTTTGCCCGAGAGCACTTGGATAAACCAAAGGCCTTATGGAAGTCCCTTCTTTGGACAGATGAGTCCGAGATAGAATTATTTTGTCACGATCAAAACCAACAATTTTCATCTGATTGTAGACCCATGTACATCTACCCCAGATGCTGCCATAGAGGTCCGAAACTCTTTAGAGGTGATGTGTGGGTTGACTTTTACCTGATTTATTCTTCTTCTGGTGCTTCTTCTTGGTGATGGTCTTGATGGGCGTCCACTTCTAGGCAGAGATGCGGTCATGTTGAATGCCCTCCATTTCAAAATTATTTGTCTTGGATGAATGGATGGAGCTGGAATCTTTTGGATATGGTCTTATGGCTTTCCCAAGACTGATGGGCTGTCAGAACCTTCTTCCTGATGTTCTCGGATATCTCGTTTCCTTTCGGCATTGTTGATCTGTGTGGGTACACCTTGGCACTACAGTAGTTTGGTTGGTTTCCTCTCTCTTTTAATCTGTGTTGCCCAAACCTTTCCCTAAGGATGTCTCAGATGATCGGTTTGCTCATTTGACTAATTAATCACCCAAATAAGTTTAACTGAATCTGTTACCTGCTTGACTTTATCAATTCAGCTGGGGGTTCACTTACTTTTGAAATGGACTAATTCCATGTTTCATGTAGTTTTTCGGCTACTCAAACAATTTCCTCTAAACGAGTACATGCAAATGATAAACATAAACCTGACATTTCATCTATGGAAAATTGGTGATAAAAAAATGAAAAATCATGGTAAAACAACAGAAAACGCTTAAGTGCTCAAGGGGTTCACATACTTTCAAGTGGCACTGTATATATATATCATTATTATCATTCATAACCAGTGAACCAGTCATAACCTCCCTAAACCATATTTATTTTCAACCAAAGATCCTTTTTAAGTCCCCTTCAACTAAACTGACTGGTAAAACACCATCATTAAAACGTTCCAAAGTCCAGCAATTATAAAGGATATTGAAAAAATATCAACCTTGTAGACATATTGATGCATTTGCTGTCATCTCTTTGGAAACCTATGGCTAACGCAGGCTCGTGGTCATTTTCGTAAGGTCGCGTGGTTTACGAATTGCTCACAGTGCTGAAATGTGCGCTCAGAATAAAAAATATTTGCTCAGTGCTGAAAAAAATTAGAGGGAACATTGATCAGATGTACTCATGCCATAATGATGGGGCGGAGATATTGATAAGCTTATTAACTTACACATTCACGTAGTCCTTTATTAAAGCCCTGGCGACTGAGTTGCTTTTAAGCCTGTATTGTAGGTTACTAGTCCTCTTGAGTGGAAAATGCAGTTCTAGACCTTTCCACATTTGCAATTAGTCATCTGGTGCCAACACCACCTGGCTCATGTGAATGCACTCATAGCTAGATGTGGGAACACCTGGGTTGACATAACAAGTTGACTGTCATGACATTGCTTATCTGTGACTGCCGTTGTTAGGGTACAAAAAGATACGGCCCCAGACCTCTCTGACAAAGCTTCTGCCCAGTTGTCCACCTGAACCAGATTTGATCACTGCATTCTGTTTTTGCTGCTTGGGCAGTGTTCAAAAGGCTGCCGCTATCAATCAGCGGTCTTCAGCTGTGCACCCCACTCTGCAGGCCACTCAACCGACCTGGGGTCCATAGAGAGGCAGGGACGGACTGGCCATCGGGCATACCGGGCGTTTGCCCGCTGGGCCGGGGTGCAATATGGGCCGACGGTCCCGAATTTTAATTTTTTATTTTTTTCCCCATATAATGGTCTGACCGGCTGGCCCACGAAAGTAGTTCATCAGCGGCCCTACTGACACTGGGCTGGCCCAATCACATCCCCTGGGCTGACCCAACACAAACCCCTTTCGATTTGGACCTGCCTACATAATGCATTAGGACGGTAAACAGCGTGGCCCATGGCCTTGACTTGCTTGACACGCGCACGCTAGTCTGCGGCCCATTGGCCGTCTTCTTGAGTGACTAGGGTCTCGTCCAATCATATCAGCTAACACCTTCTACCTTTAGCTAAAAGTTTGCCATCAGCTCCCGTGGATGACAGTGCTGGTGGCTACAGCCAGGGAGATACGATACAACGACCTACGGTAAGCTTACTGATCATGAATTAAAACGTCTCTAAAATATGTTTGACTTAGAAACTATGTTCTATGGCCAAGTTCGTTTGCATTGTAAATACAAGACAAGTCTGTAGCTGTTGCTAGCCCTCAGTCTACTGTACTCTGAAACAGCCAGCCGTTAGCCTACACTCTATGTTGTGCGTTTGAGTGGTGCGCGGTGCCATGTCAATTGTTCCGAAAGCCCAGTATTCCCAAACCCTGGTATTCCGAAAATATGCCAATTTGTCCAGATACCGAATTATGATAGCCCGTTATACGCTCCAGTTTTCCCGTCCCCCCCCCCCGAAGTTCAGGGGCGTAGTTCAAACGTTAATGCCACCTCATCAAGCGCGTTTCCTACAGGAGGAAATAGACTCCCTTCTAGAAAAGGGAGCAATACAGCCTGTCCTCTCGGAGACGAGAACAGGGGGTTCTTCAGTCGCTATTTTCATGGAAAATATCGACCGATCTTATACCTCCGTATTCTGAACAAAGCTTTAAAGTGTATGATGTGTATTGCATTTAGATTAATTAAGACCACCACCTTAACACACAAACTCTTGTTGAACTCATACAGCAGTAGGTTCAGTGACGTGCGGTGAGACAGCTGTCTTCTGGAGCTTCTGCGAGCCCGTGAATCAATGTTTCGTTGGAATCATGATGTAACGTTGTTGTAGCGGAAATACAGCAATGCTATTCGTATTTTCTAATTGGCAGGTCATATGCATGATTCTAGACTTCGCTAAGCACTGAAGCGACTGAAACGGTGAATTTTGATCACATTCAGCGAAGTTAACAGGTAAAACGGGAGAAAAATAGGGCGTCTTTAGGCCGTCCTGCCTAAAAGTAGGGCGTCCCGTTTATTCTTATTTTTTAGTAGACTATAGGGCAGACGCCCTGCTAGCTATAAGCCTGGTTGGTGTAGACATTCGAGATTAAAAAGGTGTGTTATCGAATTTAGTGGGCCGGTCTGGTTCAAAATGCCCGGGCCGATTTTTTGTCCCAGTCCGCCCCTGTAGAGAGGTCATCCTATCAGTTGATCCCAGGGTTCCGTGTGGCTCGTGCACAGTGGAAATTTACTGACCATTTGGCTTCCCCAAGCCGGTTTCAAGGCTCCCCCTCATCTCCCCTATATAAGTCTGTCCCACCTCTGGCCAGTTGTGGGTCAAGAGAAACTAGAGAGGAGCGTCATCTTCAAGGAGTGCGTTGGACAATCGAAATCACGATCAGAGACATCCACTTGCCGTGCGTCGTTTAAGAATAAAACACGGATAATTCAATCACAATTCATGTCAATCCTTTACACGGATTACTTTCACGGTCATCAGTCATTCATTTCCATCCTGCCATTCAAGGCTTGAGTGTGTGTGTACAATAAATACATCGGTTACGTCCCTCATCAATGGAACTGACATCATTGTTGTTCTAACCAGACAAACCTGTGGCGATTGGCACCTAGTCATTCAACAATCATACAGATCCTTTTTGGTATCATTCAATCAGATATCCCCCTATTTTATAGCCAGGGACCAACTGACCACATATGTACATTTTAATGTAATTGTTCCCTAGAGGGAGTCTGAACTGAACTGAATTCAACAAACAACAACCCCCCCCATCATTTTAAGGCACAATCCCCCTCCTGCCACCAGTGTTCATCAACTCCTTTCTCCTGCTCAGTTTATTTCCATATTTGCTTGTTTGTCTGTTTATTTTTAATTATTAAATTGTATTAATTTAAAGCGCATATAACCGCTAATTTGTTACCATTTGAGGGCGACAACGAAAATGTTTTACTGGAAATGTGCGATGACAATAAAGGCCTTCTAGTTTATTATATTATATTTCATAACAGCCTTAGTTTAGGGCCGCTGCTTGAGGACGGTGGTGTGGAGCTGTGTGTAACCATCGCCACAAAATGACAGGCCAGCTGGGGTAGGCGCTTTGGTTTCATGTCACTTTCACAGATTTAATTTTTTCTGGTGTTTTTTTTTTCTAAATCATGTATGACGATACTGTGAGAGGATTAGTTAGTGTGTTTTGTAAAACTTGCGGCGGGTCCTTTCGTGGTAGCTTTATGAAGTCATAAAAGTGGTTTACAGCCAAGCCACGTTGCACTAATGTTCGTATGCAAGTTTAAAGAGAGTAATTTGTAAAAATCAGCATGATACTGGCTGGCAGATGAAAGACACTGGCACAGTGAGGCCATCACTGGACCGGCAGATGCCTTATTAAAATGCTGATCCAGAAGCCTTTAATCTAAACAGGGTGGAGAGTGTTTAGTGGGGTTCAGCCAAGCCAATTTGATGCAGGAATCAGCACTGCTGGCTCAGTGTGCCTGACATTCATACGCACGATTCTGGAGAGACGTAATGATTTTCCCTGCACAGAAATTAACATGGGGCCTGTCACACAAATGGCTTTTCCGATGTGATCTATGACAAAGCGCCCGGCAGTGTGTGTGGCGCTAAGTAATCAGAGGTGATCACACACTCCACAGGGGAAGCCACACCGAGACCCAGCAGTGGCCTGATGATCTGGCATCTCCACTTCATCCTGTGAGAGGGATTAGAGAGGGCTGCAGGCTCCGTGGGCTTCTCCAATCTCTCCACTGGCAGCAGGCAGAAACACACACACAAGCACGCACACACACACACACACACACACACACACACACACACACACACACACACACACACACACACACACACACACACACACTCACTGCCACACACTCACATGCACTCACACACACACACTCACATGCACACAGACACACACACACACACACACACACACACACACACACACACACACACACACACAAACACAAACACACAAACACACACACACACACTCACATGCACACACTCACATGCACACACACACACTCACTGACACACACTCACATGCACACACATACACACAGACACACACACACACAGACACACACACACTCACATGCACACACTCACAGACACACACACACACACACACACACACACACACAAACACACACAGACACAACGCGCCACCACGCCGGAAGACGCAGAGATGAGGAAAGGAGAGGAAAGGAAAGGAGGAGAGTGAGGAGCAGAATAACAGTAAGAGTGAAATGGGATCTCACTAGGGAGAGAGAGAGAGAGAGAAAGAGAGAGAGAGAGAGAGGGGGGGGAGAGGGAGAGGAAGAGGAAGAGGAAGAGGAAGCAAAACCGAGGATGGGACAGTGACATGAGGCTCTGTCGCGAGGAAGGGGTAGAGGTGTCTGAAGGACATTTAGAAGACACATGACAATAGCAATACACTGGGGAAAGAGATGAAGAAAAGCTGTCAATATCCAATCAAAAAGATGCTATTTCAGATACCACTGGCCAAGACAGGCTAGCAACAGATGTTAGAACAAACCAGAGCTGCTGGATGACAATCTGACCTATCAAATCTGATAATTTGATTAGTTTCCTTGTATTTGTGTGTGTGTGTGTGTGTGTGTGTGTGTGTGTGTGTGTGTGTGTGTGTGTGTGTGTGTGTGTGTGTGTGTGTGTGTGTGTGTGTGTGTGTGTGTGTGCCTGTGCCTTGTGTGTGCTTTACGGGAGCCATTTTGTTTGGTGGCATGAAAGGTTTTATTTTCTAACCTACTGCATGATATATCGCATACATTAGTGCTGTAAGAGGAGGCGCTGTTATGTGATATTTGTTTTCTTGTTGTTATGCAGTAACTAATAGTTGTTAACCATTTTACATTGGCATCTGTGATTATTTATGAGTTTGCTTGCATTTGTTTGTGTGTCTGTGTGTGTGTGTGTGTGTGTGTGTGTGTGTGTGTGTGTGTGTGTGTGTGTGTGTGTCTGTGTGTGTGCGTGTGTGTGTTGCAGGAGTGGTTTTGTTTGGTGGCAGTTGGAACAGACATGTAGCAGATGTGTGTTGTGGACCATAGCGTGACAGCAGAATATATTCCCTGCCGGGCAATTCTGCTTCATGTTACTGATACAATTATCCTCTTCGGGGTTTTTTTTCATGTACATTACAAATCTGATTAGAGGACTGGCTTCCTCCTCATTTTACATCAATCATATTATGTATGGGAAACAGAACAAAGGGAAAGAGACATGCACAACACACACACACACACACACACACACACACACACACACACACACACACACACACACACACAGAGGCATGAATGCACACACACACACACACACACACATGCATACACTTGCAAATAACCTCAACCTCTAAAGACAAATAAGGTGAACTGGGCCATTCAACATACAATATGATATGAATTCACTTTTTTAAATACATGATAATAGTATCGAGTCAGATCCAATCAAAAATGATGGTTAAGCACATTCCTTTGCTGAACACCTAGCAACATCAGAAACAGGGCAATAATTACATGTAGTTTCATCACACCCTTCCAACTACCCCTGACAATCAGGCCGAACTCTTCTAACTTTTTAATTAAACTGTGTCTATGATTAATCATCGATTAGCGCAAGTCAATGTGTAAACATGGCGAAAATGTTTGTTATGCAATCATGAGATTTAGTCAATACAGCACTGGCACCCATTCTGATCAGAGTTGGTGGGAGTGTAAGACTTTAACCCTTTCCTGTTTGGAAAAGGCATGCCCAGACTGCACATCAACGTGACTAAGACGTTCAGATGAGTTGAAACGCTCTTTGAAGTTGGCAAAATGAAGACTCTCATTCAATGTGCCAAACAGATTAACTTAATTAGTTCACTGGGCGATGTAATGATGATGATGATGATGATGATAGCAAAACACTCTGGAGGAAGATTTATCCGCGGGCCTGTTTGCTTTCTGCTTGATGAAGCCTTTAAGCACTGCTCCTCTGGTATTTCACAGACGAGAATTTGTGCCGTCTCAGGCAGTGAACTCGCATCGCATGTTATGAAGAGGCAGACGGTAAAAACTGGATGGTGTGCCATCACGGAGAAAAACATGAACCTCACCCCACTCCTTCATCAGATCTGTCATCAGTGTCCCCACATCAAGGCTCCCTTTACAACAGGTCACTCTTCCTCCTGACTTATCTTTTTCACATGTCTGTCTCTCTCTTTTTTTTTCTTGCAAACATCCACCCCCCCCACCCCCCCTCTCACTTTTGCTTTCAGACCTGCCATGGCTATAAAGACAAAGTGATGATGGAGGCCATTTCACTGCTCTCACGATGACAACTTTATTGGCACAGTACATTTTCTTCAGACAGCCTCCCTGCTTGCATCACTAAACCTGTCTCAGTCAGACATAGATGGGAGGTACAGAGACCACCCAGGTATACACAGTGTGTTTTTCTAAAAACCTTCACTGTTGACTTTCATTGTGATTATACTGTAGGAGCAGTGCTGATATACTGGAGATGCACACTTCATCAAGTGATGGAGGGGAGTTAAACAGATGGCTTTTCTTCCCCAACAGGTTTCAAACTATTGGAGAACCTAAGGGAGGCTCTCTTGTGGAGTGGAGTCCTCGGTTAGGTAAACAGTACTGTACAGAAATATATCAAGGAGGAAATAAATGCTGTCCAAAAAAGAACATCGTGGTCTGTCTCCTTAATGATACCGAATCCTAAACACAAATGTTGTGGACAGGTGAGCCACAGCTAGTAAGGCCTAAGAAAGATGGCCAGTAATGCGTCTGATGAATGATAAAATGATCTTAGGCAGTGAGAGAGTGTTTCCTCTGGACAGAGTGAACTAAGTCTTTGAAGTAAAAGTGATTTCTAAATTGAATTGGACAATATATTACAGCATTGTGCCACTGTAGCTCTGAGGCGAAGCTTAATAGTATTAGAAATGCAGCATAACAACCATCCTTGGAGTAAATATCAAATAAGTAGTCCAGAATGAGAGCCCCATTAGAATGGACAGAGCTACATTGATATTTCCGGAATGGTTCAGTTAAGATCCTGACTCCATCCCACCTTGAATCCTATATCCCTTTTCTGTTAGTTCAAGAACACCACTGATATCTCAAAGATGTCAATATTCAAGCATGCTGTACATTTCCCCCCTACTCTTTTATGAGAGATTTCAGCACTGATCTTCGTGGCCACTGCTGATTTAAAGAATAAGATTTGTAACGGGATCAGATATCAAATGCTATGAGTTAAGCCTTCTCATGTCCATCTCTTAGCCATGGAATACAGGCATTCTACTGTAGTTTAACCTTTTAAATTGCCATAGTACTTCCAACACTTAACGTCCACTTCAGTAAACAATTATGCAATAGCAGCAGCGTTCATCTGCTAGTCTTAGGTTTCCCCAAGAGGCTTTGCAAAGGGCTTCAAGAGCTCCTTTGACTTGAACATCCCCCTCCATGGTCCCTTCTATCACCGATTGAACTTCGACCCTCCTGTCTGTAGCATTAAGTCGCTACCCATAAAAATGAATTTCCATATGTGGTTTTTATTGAGTGACCTTCAGAAAATGCAATATAACCAACAGAAATAGCCTTTACGCGTCTGCCTATTTCATTTCTCTCTTCTGCCCATTTCTTGTATGCTTCACAGAGCATGGCCAATGAAGGGAAGTTCCGACAGCAAGAACACAACTCTCGTCCGCCCAGCATCAACGCAACAGTCAGTAAACTTATTGCATACAACAACCTTGACTGGCGTTCTAAGCGTTGCTCCAGGATGCTGCTTTTGCTGGAGACCAAACTGAAATGTTTCAAGGCAACAGTGGGCGATGTTGCGACTGATTTAATGGGACTTAAAGTCACTGCAAATTCCATGTTAGGACTCCAGCATTATATTGACCAGCGTGTCGGGGTGTTGGACAACAGGGGTATTGGCAGAATGTATTGATGAATGGGCTATTCGATGAGATCCACGTCTTGGTGCTGCTGCTGTAAGTCATGTAATAAGACTCCATGTGACAGCTATGTGACAGCTACGTGACAGCATGGGACACACATTCATTTTTAATCGATCCTGAAAATCCGTGGATCAAGTTGCATTTTATTGTAAAACTAACACAATTATACTACAACAACTGCATCTGTTTTAATGAGGGTGACGGAAATGTATTGTTTTTGTTGTTATTTCTGTTAAATCCCCTTTAAAACTGGAGGGCAGTAATTAAATCTTTGTGGTCCCAGAACAAAAGCCCCATCAAGGCCAGCTGGCTAGCCAAAGGCCGGGAGGGAAAATTGGCCTTTTGTCTAGTTTTTTCACAAGAGAAACAAATGAGACCGCAGTTGGACTAATTGTGCCTGTCTAGCTCATTGCTTACTCAACCTTGGGCAGTGTAAATGTCCTAAAAGGCAAACACTTGCTTGTGGACCAAAGGGGTACAATGCAGTCTGAATCCTAAAGTCACGGCATGAGAAGTCACGGACAGAAGGCTGCTGTTTTCAGGAACAGGCATAGCTCTGTCGTGTGTATGAGACGAACATTTTGTCTCTGAAATGAGGGGTTTGTAAAAATGAAATCCTTTTTCCTGACTGACGGTTCCCATTGCCCTCAGTTTATGAAACACTCTGTGAGTGCAGATCATACTTGCCGGGGGTGTAAAGGACAAGCATACAAACACCTGTGGGTGAATATTTCAAGCGTTTAAGAGGTGTTTCTTATGAAAACACTGTATTATTCTCTCTACTTTGTGCAAACTGCAGAACACACTATGTACAATTATTAATAGATTATGTACAATTAACAGCTTTGTCCACTTCTCACCTCAAGTCAAAGCTCTCTGCATATAATCAGGCACTACCCCACATTGCAATAATATGCTAAAATAATAATGTGGCTTATTCAAGCTTCTATTAAAATTATAGAACACTAAACATAGACTAATTGTGTTTGCTGATGTATTTGTCCCGGCAAAGTAAAGTAATATAAATCCTATAATCCTAGTTTTTTTAGGACTCGCTCTAACGTT
The DNA here is from genome assembly GCF_963457725.1 of Sprattus sprattus. Lineage (NCBI taxonomy): Eukaryota > Metazoa > Chordata > Actinopteri > Clupeiformes > Clupeidae > Sprattus > Sprattus sprattus. The sequence continues at coordinate 19,735,894 of NC_137910.1, read as the reverse complement.
TTTCTATATTCTGAAGTGGGTAACAAAGAGGACCGAATTCTCTACCTATGGGCAGAACTATCCTTCTTGGATCTATGCCCAACATCCACTATAGGTCACTGCATCAGAGACAGTCACAAAGCTTTAGAGGACGTGTCCTAATATTTACCTCAAGCTAAGCAATGGGCAGGATAAAAGTAAACAGCATTGTGCAATTAGCCACTTTTAAGAACCCTGCGAGAGATTTAAGAACTTGCTGTGACAGCAGCATGGTTGACTACACCGAGAGGCCATCGCCACTCACCACCCCTTCAGCAAGAACGTAAAGTAAGTCCTTCTTCAGGAGTCAGCAGTCTTTTCACCATAATGCAGCAAACACAGACTAAACACCATCAAGCATCAACAATCAAAGGCCCTCTGAATGCCAGGTCGACTTCATAATCGGCCGGCCATACAACCCCTGCAGAAAATGAGACAGATGAAAGATAAAATGGCGTGGTGGAATGCCGTTTCCTTAACAAAGATGTCTCCTTGCCTGAGGGAAGGATGGGATGAGTCTGTGATTTGATATTGATTTTATGCATTAGTGACTGTGCTTAGCTGAGCTGCTGTAGGCTTAGTCTGCCACCCATCATTCCTCCCTAAGAGGCCCACCTCTCCTCTTCTCCTCAAACATTTGGCCACGTCTTACCAGGCCTTATCAACCTATGCTCTTCTTCCTCTATAGTAATGTCACTGCACAGTGACTGCATTGCCCTCTTGAAAACAAATACAATCTCTCTAAATCTAAATAAAAAACTGCATGTCTGTCAATCACTAATCTTGATTCCACTGTCGGGCCAGGACGAGCTAGGGCTATCTTGGGCCCAGTGAGAGCTAGGGCGCGCGCGCGCACGCACACACGCACGCGCGCACGCACGCACGCACGCACGCACGCACGCTAATGGCCGGGACTAATGGCCTGGGGCCTCAAACTCCTAAACAAACGCCTCTACCATTGCATTTCTACCATTCTACCAGTATTGCCCTAAAACCTGCCCATAAAATGCATAAAATATAAGTCTAGTACCCAAACCTGACTGTTAAAGATCCTACTAGCTTTTTATACCATCTGTTGTCTCCTCTCAATTTTTTATAATAAACAGCCATCCTCTGCATTAAATATATTTGCGAGAGTACACACTGACAGTTCTATACATAATTACCCACATTAATAAAGTACATGCATTTGTAGCGTAATTCTTAGCACTGCTGTGTTGCTGGTAAGACTTGAAAGTCCACTTTCTGTGAATACACTATGTACATGAAGAATCATCCCCTCCACTTTTTCCCAGTTTTCTCCTGGTCCCTTATCTTCCTCCACTTCTCAACATGCTACCCATTGTTAACAATGTTACATCAATAAATAAAGCTGAATTGAAATGGTAGCTGTGAATCATGTGACTGTAAGTCATTCTGACTTTACAAAGAACAGGGAAAGTTTCCCCAAATTGAATTAGCTTAACGTACCCACACACCACAACACCAACTGGTTCTGTCATCTTCTTTTTCATTCCTTTGTGTAAAGGAGGAATATATATTTTCTATCTAATCACGAATGAGACAGATACACAGATCTATATTTACGACATGTCACACGAGTGAGAACTTAGAATTTGCTGATGAATACCTCTTAATCTGTGTGGGGGAAAAAAACATGCTCTACACTAGAAAGCAAAGGGTTTTCTTATATTGTTACGTCATCACATATCACCTTCAAGAGGGTCAGATTTTCAAGAGGCCAAACCTACATGACAATAAAATGTTCTTCCTTCAAGTGTGAAAGCTTTTAGCACATGCAAGAACATTCCTCTGTGCAGTATACATCAACACATAAGGCCCTAGTGTTGGCTGAGGAGAGGAGGCTTTTGTACAGTGAGTGCTGGATGCAGAGAATGAGTGTGGGTCATTTGAGAACACAACGATGACACTGTGGTGATTAAAAACAACATCTTAAGGAGACGTCTTAACGAGGAGAGAGTAACTAAGATCCTCTTCCAATCCATCCCCACTGTGCTTTCACCCAATAAGGTCAGCCAGAGAAATCTCTCTCATCTCCGAAAACAGTATACACTTTCCAATGTGATGCATGACTTGTGACAGCATGATATGAAGATTGAGAGGCGGGAGCACATTGGTGATCTTGATGTTTGTGTTGATGACCGTAAAAATTTAAAAAAGAGAATAATGTGTATTTCATTTAGTCTTTGATGATTCAGCTCTGCACATTCTCTTCCTCTCTTGTGCGTAGACGCAACAGGGTTGATGTGGAGGACAGTCCCTGACTCACACTGTCACACAGCTACTTGTAGTTACAGCGATGATAGTGACGTCACTCACGCTTTTAGAGTGTGGTCTTGGCGAGTGCAGCTGGCCTCCACTCACGCAGTGAGGAGTGTGCTTTTTTTTTTGTGTGTGTGTGTGCGGGTATATAAAAAACTGTATAGCGTGCTTTTACGTGTGTCTCTTCTTTTCACTTGAGAACTGCCCCTCAGTTCAGATTCACACACATGTACACACAATTACACACACATGCTAAAAAACACAATTACGGTTTCAGGACATTTTGGCCCCCCTGATCTTGGCGGACATCCACTCCCCCACCTCATCTAGGCAGTCAAGCGCAAGAACAATTAATGTGTTTGCCGTCGCAGCGATGCCATTTTATCAGGGAACACAGCAGTAGTGACGGAACTAAAGGTAATTTGACTGCTTGTTAACGTTCCTGTTATGTAACCATATGCTCAATTAAGACAAATAATCCTCTGGGTGATATTTAAATCTAGTACAGAGTTCAAATCAACGGCCTAATGATGCTTATTTTGGCTCAGGGTACATTATGTGCAAGGCAGCGGCCTAGGAGAAGACAGAGGAGCTGCTTAGCCTTCTGGGTCGCATTTATTAAGGAGAAGGTAGAGAGCACAGTGAAGAACATTTCAAGCTCACAGTACAGCAGAATGCCAAAAGTAACATGGTGCAATGGAAGCAGACTCATTTTGTATCTGTCGCTTCCTGCTGTTTCATTTAAACTTCACTCTGTAAATTAAAACATAAGGCCACTGTGTAAAATGCAAACTATGCCCAAGTAGTACCTCAGTCCTTGTCAAACAACATATATTCTACCTTCAAATTTTACACATATATTCTCTTTTAAAGGGCCAAAATGTAATATATTGACTGTACTGATTTATAAAATCAACAATGTCTTTAGAGATTAAAGAAACATGCTAAACTGAAATACTGGCTTCTCCAGCAATATTACAGCCAGTATATTCTCCTTTTAAAAATTTCCGTTCAGGAGCAGAACGTCTGTTTGTGTTTTGACCTGTGTGATCCCGCCCATTGCCCATTCCTCCAAAACCATTTACCCTTTTTTTTGCTGTGTTTAAACACAATCTGAGTTTCACAGATAAAATGAGACTTGGCGGGTATGGTCCTTGTCCAAGATGCAGAGTACAGAGAACCTAGCTGCACATGTACCACAGATTATGAATGTGAGTACTTAAATGTTGAAGTTACTTCAAATGCCCTTCCCTGGGGGCACTGTGGCGCAAGCAGTAGCCCCGACCACATTCAGGCTTGACGCCCTTGGAGGATTCAAAATCGGCCCAATGTAGGCCTAATGTAATTTCTCCTGTCCACTCCCCACCTCTTCTCCCTCTCATTTCCTGTCTCACATTTCACTGGACTATCACTAAAAGGCATAATCCCCCCCCCCCGAAAAAAAATGCCCATCCCTTCCACTAGCCATGATAAATTGGTTAAGGTTACCTTAAATTCAGTTTGGTTAAACCCAGTGCAACTTTCGAGGCTTAAAAATAAACATTCAATTTCTAGTCTTTTTTACACGTAGTAAGTTTCAATAAAAACTCCATACCATTACATACCGACATTCAAGCAGCAAAGATGAGACGTCGTTGTGTGGTGAGAACTGATAGAAAAACGATAACAACAACAATCGCCGCCATTTTCTTTATTTTTTGTAACCTACAATAAATAAAGAAGGCTTCCAGTCAATGGAAAAATGGCTTCTCCCCACCGATTGTTGTTTACGATTTTCTATCAGTTCTCACCACACAACGACGTCTCATCTTTGCTCCTTGAATGTCGATATGTAATGGTATGGAGTTATTGAAACTTACTACGTGTAAAAAAGACTAAAAATTGAATGTTTATTTTTCATTGAATGTTTACATAAAGTTGCACTGGGTGCCTTTAAGAAGTATAATGCTTATAATGCTCACCTGTTAATAGGATAAAATTAGCACCCGTCTTAAAATCCTTCTGGCTTCTTAGCTGTCTCCATCTTCATCTCAGGCTTTTTTTTGGTAAAAAAAAAAGTTACAAATCAAACATTATCTCTGTTCATTTCATGAACTGGACATACAGAGATAATTGTTTGATTCTACCTGACCAAAAAAGGTTTTCTTATAAAATAATTCACTACCTGAGTTGGCAGAAAGCACAAAGACGAGTGTGTATCTGTAAAATGTTTAATCCAAAATCAAAACTGTAGGAAAAACTGTGATGGAAAAATGCGGCAACCTCGGCCTGTGTGTGTGTGTCCTGTGTTGACACCTAATATGCACGTGTGTGTTGCTGTGTGTCTGTGCCACAATTAACTGACTGAAAGTCAAGCCTTGTTTTTTTTGTTAGATGCTGAAGGTCAGGTTGTTGGAACTGAAGTATTTATCAGTAGAAATAATCAAATCCAATATTTGAGAGCAAAAGATTAATATCAATATTAAAGAGTTCAGATTTACATTAATAGAAAGGATTTTAGTTGTTTAATATTAATATTAATTATTTTAGCTATTAGAAATGTTAATAATTGTCTCCCAGGGTGGCTTGACCCCACATCTCCGCTGACAATTTGGAATTCACCAAGCAAAATCTTAGATGCTGGTCCTGGCTACATGCCTTTGTCCTCCTGCGTTTCCCGTGCGTCCCAAGTTTTGCCAGATGCTGCCGTTTTCGCATTCTATGGGTGTTGTTTGTATCACATTTTCTAAAGTCCCTGCCCGTGGGGCTAAATTGGGCACTTTCCTCTCAGGAGCAGCAGCCCAGGCTGCTGATAACTGCACGTTCACACCAAACTATTCAAGGTTGTCAACTACGACGGTTCCCAGCAGTCAAACCAGATCAAAGTTGCTTTACACAGCCCGCAGTTAAATCCCCAAAGTGTTAAAGCTGCTGCAAGCTATCATTTTTATGGAATCGTGAACTTGAACCGTAACAGGATTGAACAGATGCTCTGACAAAAAATGGTCTCAGGGCTCTAATCTGCCTCTGAGGTCCATCAAGGTCCAGCCGTACCAAACCAAGAAACCTCCAGAGAGGGGAGTCCTTGTTTATCAGTTCTGGTTCTGGTGTCAGAGGAGTTGGCCAAAGTGTATCATGTAGGTCTGGCTTAATGGTCTATTATTCGGTCCTTAAAACCCCATTAGGCGATAATTGGAATTGTTTTGCTAAACAGCTTCCCCTACATTTGCAGAGTGTAGCTGCCTTGTACACCACAGTCATAATTACAAATTGTGCTACGAGACCCCCTAAAGGTCAGTGTTCATGTGTATTCGTTGACAAGCTGAAGAATATGGAACTGGTAAAGACAACGGCAAAAGCCAAAGAAGCATGTTGACTGACAAGGTACAGTAATATCACAAGATTTTACACAAATATGACTGCAAAGTTTATTGTGACTTCGGAGATGAATGCTAACATAACCAATCAATAACAAAACATTCATTAAAAAAAGTCATTGATATCAATTATTGATGCCCTCCTCATAAGAAGACCCACAATGCAGGTATGGGAAAGGACATGCTTAGCACAGAGCATTCTGGAGGTGTTGTTTTCTTGCATTTCTGATGGGAATAATACAGGGAGCTACTGCATGAGAAGGGGTTGCATCTCCCCTTCAGTTGCGGCTGCACAAGCTCATGTAGCCCTAGAGACCGATTTGCTGTGCTCCAGCGACTGAGCAGATGGCCAATGCAGTGGAGCAGTGTACATATGCAACCCTCTGGTCCCATTGCCAGCTTCTCCAACAAGCCTTTGATAAGTGGGTTTAATTGGCAAAGACCCCTGCGCCTGGGTTTCAGTACCTGGGGCCAGGCATAGCTTGGTAAGGTCCTTTCCTAGGAAGAATTGCAGGGCAAACTAGGTGTATGGGGAGTACTAGGTGATGACATGATCCAGAACTACCATGAAATAAGGTTTCTTTCGAAGCACTAGTGAATATTTTAGTGACTGAGAGCGGTGTGGTTTGAATATCGCAGTGGGAAAAAACAATTCACTACTTTTGCTCAAAGTACTTTTATCCAAAACAAGGTCTCTAACAAACCACAGGAAGGCACTGGATTGTCTGAAAGAGGTTATGTTAGTATAAGGAGTTCTAATCATGGTGCAAATACAAATGAGTGGCTTTCCATTTTGTGAAACTGTCACACAAGTAGTGAAAAAGCCTTGAGAGATGTTAGTATTTACATGTTTACATGAACAGATATACTTTTCCTTCACCATGGTCTATACACATGTATGATTTGTAGAATACACTATAGTCTGTTTGTCCATCATTTAAAATGACTGCATTTGAGTTAGCTAAATAATCACAATTTGTGCAATATGTAACAATGACACACACAATAACAATACAAATACCGCAAGGCTTTCTATAACAACACTGTGTACAGTTAAAAAAAGAAAAGTGCAAGTGTTTTTTTTTTTTTATAAAAGTGTTAAAACAAATGCAATCCTGGTGCAAGTGGTGGACTAATGCGGTTTGACAGACCACAACAAAACAGTATTGACAGGCTTCCCTTTGGGAGGGCTTCACTTCCCCACGCGGGCTCGCAGCCGTCTCTTTATGATGAGATGGTCACTCTCCTTCTCCTCCGTCTCTCGTCCAATGATCTGTGAGATTGCAGAAAAGCCAGAGTTTTCAGTTAACTCACAGAGAACACATTTTTTTTCCAGGATCACAATGAGGCGACCATTATATGGGACTTGAAATATATTATTTATGTAACATTTTTCAAAGGAAACTGGTTGATAACAGGCTGAAGAACGGGTTATTTGATTGTGGGAAATTATTCTACTCCACTAAAAAACAAACAAATAAATAAATAATCCTGTGAATAACTCATGCATATGCAAAAACAAAACAAACAAACAAACAAACAAAACAGAGCTGTGTGCCTACCAGAGCATGTGAGCGGAGCGGAGCGCCGCGCAATTCCCGCTCCCCGCTCAGGAGGATGTCCGCTCATTCGCTCTGCAGCTCAACGTTGTGCCAGGGCACTCCGCTCAAAACCGCTCCGCGCTCATCTTAAATTTCCGCTCAAATTTTTAGGAGAAATTATTTTCTGACATTTTCCCTTCATGTAATTATGCCAGGACCCTGGGACATATGGCGTTTGATTTAATGATGTCACCGATACATGTGTCAAGTCTCATTCAGTTATTCGAAATGATGCAGACAAACGGTTGGTCATATCACCTAACCTGCTGATAATAATGGGCCTAAACCAGTATGACTGTCAAGTTTTTGACCGAAAAGTGTCACGTTTATCTTGCTGTACCAATAAAAGTGTAAACAAATCTGAGTTATCGTCAGACCCATCGCTTTGCAGGAACGTTTTGTGTGCTAATCGCCTACAACTGCAGGATTACCCAAAGCTACAACTGACAAAGTTTACACTTAGATAAATATCCTGTAAACTCATTCCAATATCGTAAAAAGGTACTAGAAGATGTGATAACAGTACAAGGACAGTTAACAAGTCATCTTTGAGTCATCAATTACGACCAGGTATGATAAACAGCTATCTAGCCCACTCCATACAGCACTGCCTGAAACGTAGCTACGTTATAAAGATAGACTAGCACAAATAGCTAAACAGGCACTGATGAAAACTGCGATGTAGAGTGGTGTATTTATTACAAATGATTAGAGAAAGTGAGTAAAATGTAATAAATGAATCGCTGGTGTTTCAAAGAATTATCTGGGACAGGTAACTTTTACTGGGTATAGGTAGATGTAAGATAACCACTGACTTCAGGAGAACTCCGCTCCCTCTGATGCAGACACTGAATTTCGAAGTACTTCCCTAACTCCATCTTGCTACTCTCGCGGGCACACAAGCCAGTGTTGCAGGGGGAGGGGGGGTGGAAGGGTCTCACGTGACGCGTTTTATCCAATCAGGTTGCTTGGATGCTCCCATTGAAACCCATTCTATTCTACGTGAACCACCTACATGTAAGCCGCTAGAAGCAGTTAAAATCGGAGCGGACTGGAGCAGAGTGAAATCCCCGCTCCTACAACTACCCATGAGAGCATGCAGGCAACACACCCTCAGAGGAATGTGTGGGGTTTCCAGTCCAGCCTGAAGGGGTCTATCAGACCCGTCTGGGTGAGGTTGAAAGTGGCTGGTGTTTCGGTGAGAGAGATAACCAATGCTTACCTGCTGGGCAGATATTTCCATGGGAGCGGAGATCTCTGGATGATAGAGCTTCTTTTTTGGCCGCTTCGACGAGGAGCCTCCGTCCACATCGGACCTCCCACTCATTAGCCCCATGATCTTCTTAGCTGGAGACAGGAGAGAGGAAAATAAAAACAGACAAGAGATGTCAGATAAACGGATGCCCAGGCAGTGGGAGGTGAGAGAGGCGAAGGTCAGACCCACAGGATCGTGCGGAGACTCACCTTTACTTCCCAGGAAGGTGGGTGAGCTCTGCAGGAAGTCTCCGATCTTCTGGAACTTTCCCTCTTTTCCGCTTCGGAGGCTGGACTGAGAACTATGGGAGGTTTTACTGCCCGCGGCAGGAGACTGCTGCAGAGAGAGACATCTCTATTACACAAAGCCTTTATATACGTTCATAAACACAATGCTAGCTGAACTGTAAAGGCACCGGATGAAAGTAGGGGTCTCCGAGATAATACTCCATTCTTTTCGGTCGCACATCAAACCTGTCATTTCCACAAGTTTAAATTAAATTAAATAAAATGTTATTTATATAGTCCCAAACAATACAATTTTCTCAAGGCACTTTACAGAGCCCAGAGCCTGGACCCCTTTTGTGCAAGCACAATGGCAGCAGGGGCAAGGAAAAACTCCCTTTTAGTCAGGAAGGAACCTTAAACAGAAACTCGGCAATTAAGGGGGGACCCATCTGCTTGAGGTCGGCCGGGTGGAGATAGGAAGGGGGGGAGGGGGGGGGATGTGTGTGGCAGAATTCACTCATGACTCAGGAGCAAACCCATTCATTCAGTGAACAGCTCTCTCACAGCAGCTGCTTCCTTGAAATTAATTCCAGTGAGTGAGAGCCATGATGTTTTCTGAATCTATGCATATGAGCTGGAGGACAATAAGACCAGGCCCCATACTACAGACATCTGAATAGAGAGGAGAGCAGCTAGCAAGCAGTAGGAATTCAAATGTTGACAGTAATGCAACACAGTGCACATCAGTCAACATAATGGTGACAGAATCGAATTAAATTATGAAAGGATGCTACTCGTGTTCCCAGAAGCCAGTAGAGGAACGAGCGTGTTGCAGGCATGGCGCATACCTAAATACGGTTGAGGAACGAGCGTGTTGCAGGCATACTTAAAGACGCCTGTTTGCTTCCATCGGTGCCCATTTGTGGCACGTGTTGAATGCACTCTACTGAGAATGGGCCACAGGAAGAAGGGGCATTTTCCATGATGACAGTGCCACAGGGCATAGTGCCCGTGGTGACGAGTTCGACTCGGACAGGCATGGTCATTATGCTATCCACATGAGATGGTCTGCGAGATCATTTGATCCTTCACCAAATGGGTATTTTTAGACGAATCTGGAGCAGTTGCAGAGATGACATTTCCCCACTGTGTCGTTTACAGAAAGACACGGCTTTGAGTGGCGTGCGCAATGCCACACGCTGACAGGATGTGTGCCAAGCTGCTCAAGGCGCACCTGCCAGTCCGAGACCAGATGGAGATTCTCCATATGTGTGATCCAACATGTTAAGCGAGCGTGTTCGTCTTGTATGTAAACAAAGACTGCGTACACTTGCCAAGACTTGCTGCTGTTAAAATTTATGAGAAGCTCTGAAATATGGGGAAAAAATATTAGGCTTGGGATGCAGCAGCTGTTGAAACAGTTGGTTGAAAGTTAAGCAATGTTTATCTAATTTTTACTGTTTATGAAACAGATTTCGATTATCTCTGTATTGTCTTTGGTAATAGTCACAATCATTTTATAATTATATTAAAACTAGTAAAAATGTATTAGGTTATGATCTTTATTCGTCTATCTTCGCATACGTTTCTTTTGCAGTGAAATGAGCTGCCTTTTGTTTTACAGCCATGCTCCATTTAATATCTTTGAGGAGACATTAAGGGAAAAATTCCATTAAAGGGAAATATTGGTGTTTTGTTCACTATAAAGACACTCCTTGATAACCACATCCTGCTATCGGTACTTAATTTCACCCAACCTTTTTATGTCCTCTGTACTGCCCTCACAAAGGGCCTGTGTTAATGAAAAAAGCAATCCACCACATTATCTCCACTGATGCAACACTTAAAAGTTACAAACGGTTACAAACATCGCCTTGAGCCAAACAGCTGGAACCTGAGGTACATCAATGGCAGTAATAGGAGGATCTGGGATTGGAGAATTAGCCAGGCAAATCAACGCAAGTGTGGGGGATTAAAGTGAGTCAGAAAGCCAACACCGGCCATGCTACACTACATATCAAAACTTGGGCAGAACTTAGAGAAGACCATGACCTCAAGGCCTCATGAATAACACAACATGACCGTTTCCAGTCGGGCAGCTGAGTGGCCACCTTGGCTCCCGGTATCAGCCTCACCTCCTCATGGTGCGCTGCCAGTTTGGGTGTAGCCCTGGACCTCACGTTCCTCTTGTTTTCACTGTCCACTTCCTACAGAGAGCAAGGAGACAAAGTCAGTTAGACAGATAGACAGTCAGATAGATAGACAGATAGAAAGATAGACAGATAGGGAGAAGGGAGAAAGGAGTGAAGTGAAGGAAAGAGAAGGGAAAGAGGAGAGAAGGGAAGGGAGAGAGGAAAGAAAGGAAAGGAATGGAAAGGAAAGTGAAGAGAATGGAAGAGAGAAAGGAGCATGAAACAAGGGTTTCAGAATGCTCTAGCTTTCAAATCACAGTTGTCCAGAGCTGTGTGAGAGGTGAGTACATCAAACAATTCATTCAAGCAGATGATCGATGCAATAAGAGGATTAGAGTGATTGGTGAAACATGAGTGAGTGGTTGTTTGGTCGACGGCTGCTGTGAATTATTGTGGGTTATTGAATCATGAGGTGGCAGCTCCGCATGCCCACGGCATTCTTTCACGTACGAGGACACGAGGATGACAGGAAAACGGTGGCGGAGGCGGTGACGACAGTCGTAATCAAAAAACAAACACAGTTCCATTGTTAATTAGGATAAAAAATGCATGTGGCGCAGAGGCTGCCGGCGCGAGCGGCTGAGCCCAGGGGACCCTCTGGACCAGGGTGAAATCTACGGCTCAGACAAGCAGGGGAATGGAAACCGCTGGGATTTAGTGTCAGAGCCAGTGCTGCACTCCCGTTAAAAGCATCTTCAATAAGTCATCAGCAACATCTGTCTGCGTCTCTCTACTGGGTCCAACTCAGACACTGAAATAAAGCCTGCTTTAGAGCACTTCCAGTGTCCTGTGCTTAACACGTGCACACACACACACACACACACACACACACACACACACACACACACACACACACACACACACACACACACACACACACACACACACACACACACACACACACACACACACACACACACACACACACACACACACACACACACACACACGCCCAGACGACTGTCTATTAATGACGGTCCTCACTAATAACCAGGCAGATAATCAAAAAGCTGGAATGAAGAAATAACTAAATGAAGAGACGGGGAAGTGGCAGCCAGCCTCTGAGATGAGCTCATTAGCGGCGCTGTGAGTTGAGTCACCGGGATGCCTTTTTCAGCCCCTGCTGTCTAGGTTGTGGCACCTTGTGACTAAACCACAGGGCTGCGCCAGAACGGACATGACGCGCTTCACAGAAGGGGAAAGGAAACAAACAAACAAACAAAAAAACAACAACACAAAAAACCCTTTTTAAAGTAGTATGGTCCAGAACTTCGTGACAGATTTGTACCTCTACAAACTATTGATTGAACAGAATTAAAGGAATTAAACCCCCAATGAGAGTGATGATGGCTGGAAGGGCTATAGGCGAGATGAAGAATGAGGCTATGGGATTGAATAGATGAAGAAGACTTTGAGGAGCACAGGGAGAGGATACCTGAGACTTTTGTTTGTGTTTTTGTGGCGTGGCCTTAGTGTTCTTGCAGCTCTTCTTCGTTAACGTGAAGGACTTGAGTGTGTGTGTGTGGGAGGGGGGGAGGGGAAACAAAATTACAAAGGTTTCAGCATTATTTTGGAGAAAACGTTAAGACAACTAGGACTACACAGGGAGAAAGAACAGACAGTCGAATCCGCTCTGCAATGTTTACATCAGTCTCATGCCATCCCATAGCTTCGGATTCACCACTCCTCGCTCAGAGGGCACCATCACGGACCCCACAGAGATCAGGCTACATTAACACCAGTGGCTGCTTGGCATTGGCCTGACAAACAGACAATTACTACTGGAGATAAATGAGACCGCAGGGTACTACTGCTGCGAACAGTAGAGGCCAAACTCCTAGCCTTTAACCTCCATGTGCATCATACCCACACTCAAATGTCCAATGAAAGGCAACTCGAGCCGCTTTTCTCTGTCAGGACACCCAATTAGGGGTCAATGGAAATCCAAGGGTGTAGCTGTAGCTGTTAATGAGTATTAACCACAACCCAAAACAACTACATTAATACATTTAAGTAACTGGACACCGCAATGCATATTCAATGCCCCAATAGCCCAAATTAGGCTCATTTATCCAGCAGACACGAGCACGCCCAACAGGTAGCCGTGTGCCGTGTGTCTCAGAGTAGAGCGCTGGGAGAAAACCGTGTGTGTGTCTGTGATTTTGGGTTTGTAAACTGCACAATTGTGTGTGTGTGTGTGTGTGTGTGTGTGTGTGTGTGTGTGTGTGTGTGTGTGTGTGTGTGTGTGTGTGTGAGCAGAGCTGTGTGTGCCAGATCCAGGCGGCGGTGTGGGGCGCTGCCAGGTCTGTGCTGAGGCGAGGGCAGGGAGGAACAGGAGTCAGCAGTAGTCCGGTCATTAGTGGGATTACTGTGGGCCACTGCGGAGCTTTGTCTCTATGCTCCCTGTGCATCTTCCACTCAACACAAGAAATGCAAGGGGTTTATACACACACACACACACACACACACACACACACACACAAACACACACACACACACACACCATCTCATATCGAACACAGGAAATTACATAACACTTTCACTCCACAGCGACACCACCAATGCTCCACTTCAGCCATATTAGAGAGGACTGTTAAGAGAATTTGATTTCCCCTGAATATTTCGGTGTTCATCAACTTAATTTTATGCTGGTCTGGGACCATGTCCATTTGAGGTGTTAAATCATCACCATCATTGGCAGCAGAATCCTCAATAGGAGCCATGACAGTTAAAAAAAATCCCAGCAGGCAAATTCCATACTTATAAGTGATACTGAATATTGTCGTAGATGTCGGCTAAATGTTTAGTAAATGTGTACGAATATTTCAGACTTGAATCTGTGTTAGCCAAACACACTTTACAGGATAAAAAAATCTGGCACTCATTCAGCCCTACACCCCACCATGACAACACTGTTGCTATGCATGCATGCACATTAAAGAATAGTCTGGAACCATACAGATACTTAAGTCTAGTGGCCATTATGTTACTTTCTGTGAATCTTATGTCCACGTAATGTCTTTCCCCCATATCATTATGTTATTAAATACAATATAAGATAATACATTATATTATATTTTTACAGAGTTTTCAGAGCAAAGTAAAATTGGAAATTGTGTTCATGACTTCAGATGACCATTAAGTCATGATTGACTGAACACTGGGCATAATTACACTATAAAAATGACCTTAAAACCCATTTTCAGGGTTTAAGACTCAATTAGAAATACACAAGTATTTTACGACCAAGTATTTGCAGATAAAAAAAAAAACATGGCTCTTCACACAAACAATGAAACGACCTCAAAAATCGTAATAATGTCTCATTACTGACAAGTTTTCTTTTTTAAATCTCTTTTTCATACTTTCTAAAGTGCATTTTCCTATAACCCATGACAGGCCAAGACCTGATGTTTTATATATAACCTTCTCTGAGTTCTGTATGTCTTCCAAAAGAAACACTGTCACTACAACTTGCACTCGATTCTGAGGATTTTCCAATTCCATTTGCCTCACTGGCTGGGATAATCATTAAACTGACAATATGACCGAATGATTTCTGAAGTCACCCTTAGCTAACCTGGGTATTTTCTGTTCCATTTTATCACTGTTTAGCTTAGTTTCGACAAGAAATACTGCTCACATCGTCACACTGCTCTTGAGGTAAAACAAAATCATCTCAGTTTTATCATAAAAGCAAATTACTTTTCGTCAGTCAGTAAAATGGTTCTCTCCCCTCTATTCACAACCTTTCGTGTCCACCCCTATTGTCTGCAGCCTGACAAACAGACATTCTTTAAATTGGCTTAGGATCACACAACGAGCTCCACAAAAACTAGGCTGTGGTCCATCTAAGTAACATATGGAACCAGTGTAAATCCAAGTGTGGCATGTTCTGATAAGTAAATCATGAACTTGTAGGGAAGTTTCTCCAGCTGATTTGTCATGACTGCCATAGATTCTCTGGCTCATTTTAGTCTTTAGACAGGACTGTTTCAGGAACCTGATGAGGTGTAGCCTGTACATCATTTCCCATGCACAAATCTGCACTCACTTCAAACTAAATTTGATAAGTAATGCCTTTCATACCGATCACCATCAGAAACATCAAACGAACATTAAAATCTATTTCACCAGAATGTTCCTCAGTTGTAGTCTTAAGTTATTAGCCTGAATACGCCATTCACTGAACACAGCTGCTAAGCGGCAGCAGCTTTAAGTCATCTGCCTATCCTTCAGTGTATACAGACCCAATACGTCACTGACTGTTTCTGTACGAGTGAAGGAGTCAGAGTCCAGAGACCGCCCACCCGAGCTCATACAGCATCCATCAGTGAGACGCAGCATGATCGGAGGGAGCATCAACATGCCCAATTAGCATGCCATTACCACCGCAGCATAACCGGCTGATTATGCTTAAATGACGGCTCATTAGGCTAACTGAATCACAGCTACGCGTATTTCTCTCCAACCCTAAACAGTGAGCATAGGGAGACAGGGTGGGTGGGTGTGTGTTTGTGTGTGTGTGAGGGGTCAGACAGAGAAGGGGGGAGTGGGCTGTGTGTGAGGAGGATTAGCCAAGGCTGCTTGGTTAAAGCACCCTCGGGGTGACTCAGTAGAAGAGGCAGAGGAGCCATGGCTGAGTGCTCAGACTAATAACCTAAAGGTAATGAAAGAGGCTAGCGGCTTTATTCCCAGGTAGGCCTCTCAGGGCGGCTGACTTTCCCCTCTCTGGTCTCTTCAGATGTATGAGTTCCCCGTACTTCCAGCACGAGAGATGGACGGCTCTGAGCGCTCGACTATTTCATTATAAAACGGAGTGCAAATGGACGGATTAGGGCCTCTCCACGCCATCAGTGATGAGCCCAATTCCGGCTCATTCCCAAAGGCAACATTCCGCATTCTCGCGCTGGCCAAAATCAATAAATCAGATGAAGGCATTTCTGTCTGCCAAGCTCCAGTGAGGTTTCCACTCATGCACAAGAAACTTCTTACTAGCAACACGATCATCTTCATCATCCTTACGGGCTAGCCATTTCACACACAAACAAACTAATCAGGCACACACATCCAAAAGCCAGTTCTTCCTCCCCCTTACCATAAGAACTTCTACATAGCATTGAAAAGTAATAGTACACACACACAAACACACACACACACACACACACACACACACACACACACACACACACACACACACACACACAAAAATAACAAGCTGGCTCAGACACAACGTCTTGAGTGGTGAAATGCATGCATGGTGCAACCTGCATGCATCCTATCCATGGGGAACTAAACTCTCAGTCATGTAAAGTCAAACTCATTCATGTCCTCACAATGTAAAGAGTATGTGTGCATGCATGGGTGTTACATGTTTGTCTGTCCCGTGTAATGTCCGCCCAACCCCGCCCCCCCTCACCTTCTCCATGTCCCCGCTTTTCCTCTTACGAGCGGAGCGTGTGATCTTGTAGGTGACGGCCTCCTCGTCTCCCTGCCGCTTGAGAGCCAGACGGTGGGGCTGCAGCGGGCTGAAGGAGATCTCCAGTTCTGGCCGCGGGAAACGGGAACGCCGCCCCGTCTCCGTGGAGATCTGAGACGACTCCAGCACGGACGGGTAGCCCCCTGACGAACCCTGCAGGACAGACTGTCAGTGTTAATTAAAGTCCCACCCACAGGACTTTATGAGACACACACACAAATACAGACTTAGCACCACCTGTTCTGCATAGAACACCCATATGTTGTGTAGGCTACATATATATACACACACACACACACATATTTATATTTATATATATAAATATAAAACCAGGTCTGAATGTAAATGGACATGTTAACTTAATGATGAGTGTGGATGGGTCCTACTACCTGGCTGATGACAGACTCTCTGGTCTTCTCTGTGTGTTTCAGAGTGCTGCCCTCTAGGGGGTTGTCAAATGAAATGTCCGACACCTTTGCTGGCTCCTCCACTGGGGTAATCTGAGAACCAAATGCAGACGGATTCAGACAGGGAGCACACAGAATTCTAATCTGAGAACTGAAAGCAGCCAGATTTAGACAGGGAGCACACAGAACCCTAATCTGAGAACCCAATGCATTGCCAATATTGATGATGGTGTGTTTGTGTGATGTGTCTCTAGCAGAGCGTGACATGCCGCCTGACCTGTGTTGAGGAGGCCCCCTGTGGACTCTGGGCTGGTTTCGAGGGGCTGGGCTGGGTGCTGGTCCTGAGCTGTTCCTTCAGGCACAGGATCTCTGCCTCTCTGTCAGATAGGAGCTTCTGCAGCTGCTCAATGTGCACCTCACCCTGCAGAAAAAAAACAACAGCCCAAGCACAACACTTTATACTGGCGCACACACCAAGCTGTGAGAAACATTCTTTCCATTCGGGGCTCAATGGCTCTGCAGATGTGTGAGAACGTAAATGAAGACTGATATATGCTGGGCAAGAGCTGAGAATGACGATCAGCATAATAGATTATGCTACTCGCTATTGAGCTACTGATGATAAAGTCTGGCTGTTATCCCACAAACATTAGCAATCAGAGTTTCCTATTGTCATTCTTTGCATCTTTGAGTGAGGACACAATGTCTCAAGCCAGATATCTGTTCCCACACTGATAGTGATACTGTAACTTTCAGGTGAAGATAGCTCTGAAACTATTTTAGAAGTCTCACAGGTGCTTGAGAAAGAGGAGTGTATTCCAGGAAATGGAATCGTTTTACAACAAAACTATTATCCTGACACAGACTGAAATAACAGGAGATTTTTTTCCAACAACACAATACCACTCTTTCAGTCATTTCAGTAGAGCAACTTGTAGCCTTGTTTTATATTTCCCTTAGTTTGACTTTACAATATCTATTTCAAAGCTATCTTTTATGATGCTCCAACAATATTAAGGACTAAACTGCCTCACCACACTCTATAGCCTACTGGAAAAGGATGCATTTGTCTGTTCCCTAGAAGTTCTGTTCTAAAATAGCTATTTAAAAGTAATCCTTTATCGTGTTCAAACAGTGTTATGGACATCACTGCCCCACCACAAGAGTTCCAAAGACACAGATAGTTTGGATTGCAGCCCTGTGCTGACCTCTAGTGGTTGAGAGACATTACTGCAACGGAGCTTCTGCAGCTGCTGGTCCTTCTCCATGTTTGAGGAAATTAGTTTTGTAAGCTGCACCTCAAGCGCCGACACAAGCGTGTCCCTCTCCTTGCGCCAGCGCTCCATCTCGTGGTCCTGCTCCCTCAGACGGTCCGACAAACCCTCCTGAACACACACACATCACAATTTGAAATTTACAGCTTGGCCTGGAATTAATCTTGACAACAGCAAAGTATCTTCACATGTAGCTACACAATCGCGAATCAGAAAAGCAAAATCATGCGGTTAGAGAAGCAGAAAAAACATGCTTGTATTGTTGTTTATGCTTGAAGTTTCCAGGAAGCCCACACACACGATTACGCACACAGTGGCTAATTTGGTTATTTCTGTAATTAAGAGTCTGACAGACGTTGTGCCTCACCATCTGGGTCTGCTGCCGGGCGTGACGCTCGCGCTCGTCTGCGAAACGCCTCATCTCCTGGTTCCTCCTCTCCTCCGACTCTTTGGCCTGACGGATCAGAACCAGCTTCTCATCCAGCCACTTCTTACGTTCCGCCTGGTACTTCTCACTGGACAGCTACACAATAACACACACACACGCACACACACAAACAAACACAAACACAGAATGATGTTGGATGGTGTAAACTTTCAGTATCTCACAGATCAAGGGTTGCACTAATTCCTTCATTACAGTTACGCAATGCAGAAGTGAACCATTTTCATTCTTTTAATTATGAATTATAATTAATAGTTTTGTTCCCCAACCAAACCGGAAGTAGACAAACATCACTCAGTCCATCAAAGCTTCATAGTTTCCCCAAAAAGTGATGCAATTATTTTTGGAGCATGTCTGAATTGAAAGTCTAAAGAGCACTGGGCAGAACTTTGGGCGTACAGGTACAGTATATTGTTGTACTGGCCTACTACTCTAGATTTGTCTGAGTTTACCTTCAGGTTGTCCTGAGCCTTCGCCAGCTCCTCTCTGGCCCGAGTGTCCACCTCTCCCGTTGGGCCAGCGTCCCTCCTGCTGTCCTGCCTCAGGAGCAGAGCCTTCAGCTTGTCCACCTCTGCAGACACAAGTCCAAACTGAACATTTACCTCACAGGACAGACCAGGGGCTGCCATTCCCAAAGGTTTATCGAGCAACTAGTGATCAAAATGGTAGTCTCTCTAACATCTAATGATAATAAACCTTCTTCTTCACTTTTGGGAAATGCACGGATCTGCATGAAATGATAACATGAGCTATGTGGCCTCGGTGAGCGCTGTGTGTGGTGTTAGTGAAGCATATGTAGTTTGTGTGAGGGCAGAGGAGTGCTGCTGTTGGTATCTGTGCCATGTGTGCATGTTATGTAAACATAATATAACATAGTATGTGTGTGTGTGTGTGTGTGTGTGTGTAGTGTGTGTGTGTGTGTAGTGTGTGTGTGTGTGTAGTGTGTGTGTGTGTGTAGTGTGTGTGTAGTGTGTGTGTGTGTGTGTAGTGTGTGTGTAGTGTGTGTGTGTGTGTGTGTGTGTGTGTGTAGTGTGTTCACTGAGCTCTCTGGTGACCTTGAGTGAGCTGCTGGTTGAGCTCCTGCTGGGCCTCCAGCTCCAGGTCCATCTGGTCCTGAGTCTCTTCCTGCTCCGTAAGCACCAGACGCATGTCCTCCATCACCTGCTCACGGGCCTGCAGATCTACACCACAACACATACAAACAGACAGATAGACACAGACAGACAGACAGACAGACAGACAGACAGACAGACAGACAGACAGACAGACAGACAAACAAACGACACACACACACCATTAAACTTCATTACATTCTCACAGTACCAGTATGAAATCCATTTTGAAAGGTCTGAAGACATGATGTACCTTTGCATGCTTTCTGGTACAGCTGGAGGTTTTCATCTGATTTAGAGCCCGCTGACTGCTCCTGGAGGCACGAGAGAAGAGACACAGACGTGAGTGTGTACACACAGCAATATCGTGGATGATGATAACACTTTGAAAGGGGGCACTGAAGACTGAAAGCATTCGACTTACACTCTTCAGCAGCTGTATGGTGCGCTCTCTGTTGCCGAGTTCGTTCTGGAGCTGAGTTCGGGTCTTCTCCAGGTCCTGGACCTTCTGCCTCAGAGACTTCTCCGTATCCCGCATTGAGGAGATCTACAGACGGAATCAGGGTGAGAGGCTAAAATCAATCGAGCAATAGGGTTGGGTATCACAACCTACCCCACGATACGATACAAATAATGATACATGTCACCATACAATACATCACAAACACACAAGTATGATGATAGTATTGCTGAAAGCAATTATTTTCTTCAAATTTAAGGGAAAAATGGATCACAGGTCTTGTGAACATCGGAACACTCACTGGCCTTTTGTTTCTATCTAAAGGCACTGATCAGGCATTACATTTATATTAACAGGCTAAAGACACCCATAGTGGACATACAAACGAATAAATAATTAAATACTGATACAAGTGGTAAAAAATAGTAAGACGATCCGACAACATATAGTAGTACTTGACAGCTCCACTCCACAGCACCTGTGGTGAGGCAGGTTAGCTAGAGGATTGTGACAGGCTGAGGTCTCACCTCTTTCTGGACCTGTTGAATCTGTTTCTTGGAGTCAACCAGTTTCTCCTTCAGGTCAGATGAGTCGTCTTCTCGTCTCTGCAGATCCAACGTCAGGTTCTGAACCTTATCTGTGCCCGCCTTTTGTTCCTCTTTTAACCTGTCACACACGCATTCAAGAACACAAGCAGAACTAAGTCAGACAATATGGTAAAATCCCTCAATAATGTACCATATAATATATCCTCCTGAGATTCAGCATTTCATTGTACTGTAGTTGACATTATATTTAAGCCTCATTCCTCTTATACCCCACATGCCACTCTATTAAATGAAGATGTTCCTTTAAAAAGAAAACTTCCGCTTTAAAATGTCATTATTCTGAGCTAAAAGGTAAGTGGCTCTGACTGGACATTGGTTAGAACACGTGCCTGTTGATCTCTTGGGCTTGTTTCTGCAGTTCAGCATCTTTCAGAGCGATGGCCTCCTCCGCCACGGCCAGCAGCTCTCTCCTCCTCTCCACCTCCCTGCGGCGGGCCTCCTGTACTGCAGCAGTCTCGGCCTCCTCCGCTCGCTCCTGCGCCTCCTTCAGGCTCCTCTGTAGCCGAGACAGCTCCTCCTCCTTCTGAGATAGCGCCGCCTCCCTACTGGCCAGCTCCCCTTCCCTGCCCGCCAGCCTGTTCTCCAGCTCCTCCTTCTGGGACGACTCTGCCTCGTTATGTGCGACTACAGCCTCGCGGTCTGCTATAGTCTTCTGTAGCTCCTCTGCCTCCTTGGATGATTCCGCTTCCTTGGCTTGCCTGCGTAGCTCCTCCTCCTTCTCCAATAACTCAGCCTCTCTGAGGGCCACCCTCTTCTCCAGCTGCGCCTCTTTGAGTGACAGCTCTGCCTGTTTGTCAGCCAGCTTCTTCTCTAGCTCCTCCTCCTTCTGACTCAGCTCCGTCTCTTTGTGTGTGAGCCTCCTCTCTAGCGCCTCCTCTCTCTGGGAGAGCTCCACACCCTTCGTGGCATGTTTCACCTCCAGAGCCTCCTCTTTCTCAGACAGATGGGTCTCCATGTTGGCTAGTTTCTTCTCCAGCTCCTGCTGTTGTAGAGACAGCGTGGCTTCTCTGAGGCCGAGCTCCTCTTCCCTTTCACCCAGCTTCTTCTTCAGCTCTTCTTCGGTGTCATGCCGCAGCGCATGGCATTGCTCTTGAAGGACTTTGAGCTCAACCTCCCTCTCTGATAGCTTCTTCTCTCTCTGACAAAGCTCCATGTCCTTGGCAGAAAGTGAAGCCTGCTTATCATCCATCTCCTGCCTCTGGTTGACCTTCTCCTCCAGGGCAGGGCTGTGTGCCATCAAGCTGGCCAGTTGTACCCGAGGGTCAGAATTGCACTTGTTCTGCTCCGACATCACTTCCTGCTGCTTGAGCTGCTCCCTCAGCTGGTCGAGGGCGCCTTCTTGAACGGCCATTTGTGTTTTAGCATCGTTCAGTTCTTTGTAAAGCCTCTCGATTTCCCCTGCATCCTGCGCTCGAGTTGCCACCAGCTGTGCCTTGGTCGTGCTGACCTCCACTTCCAGGTTAGCTAGTGTTCTGACCTGTTCTTCCTTTTCCCTTAGGAGGTCATTTTGGGCACGCTCTCCTTCCGTCAGCTGGAAAGCGAGGTCTTGCAGAGTGTGCTCCAGAGACTGGCACTTCTGCTCCAAGTCCTTCACTCTAGACTCTGATGGCATGTCCTCCAGCTGACCTTTGACCTCTGCCGGGTCAGAGTGTTCAGGGCCATCGCAGTCCTCCCCAGCACCTGAGGAGACAGCAGCAGCTGCATCAGTCATCTTTATAATTGGTATGAAAACCAGTCAAACGTGTATGGAACTTTCGATCATGGTATACTATACATCTGCAGTCTTCAAGGACAAAATACTTGCATATCATTTGCAGACCATCATCTGTTTTGATCACTTATGATGATTTTTTTGAAGTTATACAGTTTATTTAAACAGGACTCATATGCATCTCATCTGGATGTAAATATAAACCTTTTTGAGAGCCGTGTATGAGTGTGTGTATGGAGGTATCAGTGGGAGTGGAAAGACAGACAACATGCAGAAATATCATGTTCATACACTCAGACACATCTCATATTGCCCCAGCCCATACCAAATCCAATACAAATAAAAAAAGGTCTTTATTATAATTATAAAAATTAATTTCAATGAAGAACATAAAATGCAAGGACAAATAGAAAATATTAAAATCTCTCAAGACATATTTCAAACACAGCACACTACTTCCTCACTCCGGAGCGTCTTCTGCCTTGCATGTATCTGCGCCCCTTGGGCCGCTTGTCCTGACTCGCCGCCCTGTTGGCCATAAGGTGCAAAGGCGGCTTTTCTGCAGCTGGGGCGAGTTCTATACCTTTCTTTAGAGGGGGCTGTCCGTCAAGCCCCTCCTGTTGCCGCCGCTTCCTGGTCTCAGCCTGAGAGCTCCGCCCACTTGCACGTGAACAGGTGCATTTGGCTTTGAGTTCCAATATCTCTTTTCGGATGGAGTCAATCAGCTCTCTCTGCCAAAGGATAAGAGCGATCTTAATACTGACGCACCAGAAGGAATGGAAGCTAATACACAAAAATTCAACATTTACCCATTCACTCACTTACAGAAACACATTCACCAATTCACACACACACACACGTTTTTGTAAACTTTTTTTGTAAATTATAATTTGAATTGTATGTTGTGGTGTAAATTATCCACTCAATGAAACGAGCGACAGGAGCCTTCATACTGATGTAATTAGAGAAACGAAATAGCGCACACAAACACACACACACTGAAAATGAGAACAGCAGAACAGAAATGGCCTCACATCCTTAGTGGTGGCCTCAGTTTGCTTGTCCATGGTGGTCTGAAGTTTGCAGAACATCTCGTCTTTCTGCTGGCACATGACCACCAGTTCCTCACAGCGCACCTCCCGAGACTGCAACATCTGCAGACACAGACACAGTCACACACAGTATACTTAAGGAAATTCATCCACCAGACCTCAACTAAATTTAACAAGATGGGCATTTTGCTTAAAATTAGGTTCAATATTTCGTTTTACTTTTTTAGTCTCCTCAAGCTCCTCCTTCGATTGCTTTTGGTATTTGTCCAGTTCTATGGAAAACAGACAGGGAAACCACATGCCATGTGTTAGCTGGGTAAGTTAGCCTGTTTAGTACAACAAAACAGCACTTTGGATAAGTAGGAATGTTAATACATTTCCTGAGAGGGTTTACATTAGCAGAGGTAGGTCCGTAGTCTACCATTTCAAATGGTTGAGATGCCATGAGGGAGTCCTATCGGTCAGTTTCATTACACTCTGTACAAGGAACAACGGTCTTGTCTTTACAATTCAGACAATACAAGAACAGGTTATTTTGTTTTTTTGTACAGGGTGATCAGCGTGATGAATGTTATTGCCAGGGACACATGACAGCATCATCAGTTGACGGAGCCAGTTGGAGAGGAATCAGTAGAGACAGAGCACCAGTGGGCACATCTTATTTCTTATGTGAATCTGCCCTTCATACCTTCAAACTCCTTGCATCCCTTCCTTATTTCCTTCATACTTTTCTCAGCAGAGGAGGGGAAGGGAGCAGGGGTGATGGGAAGGGAGCGGGTGGGGGTTGACAAATGAGGTATTGATACCCAGTACCCAGTGTCTCCTCACCCGAGGTCTTCTTGGAGAGGAGGTTCTGGCTCTTGATGAGCTCCTCAGTGACCTCGGTGACCTTCCTCTGAAGGTCACTCAGCATAGCTATGGGTGCGGGGGCAGAGTGGGTCACCAGGCAGGATTGTGCCGCCTCTGCGTCTTTCCTGATGCTGTCCACGTCGCTGCACATGGAATCGATCACCTCGTCAAGACACAGAGACGGTTCATCCTGGAGGGGGGAGAGAGAAATTAAACATCAATTACAAAATGTCAGCAAGGAGAAAATCTAAAGTCAAAAGAGTTTAAAGTTAAAGCAGCAATTCCAGCCCAAACCACTAGGGGTGGGAATCTCTTGGCACCTTACGATTCGATTCTGATTCAGAGGTCAACGATTCGGTTCTAAACCAATTATCGATTCTAAACTGATAAAACGATTATCAATGCATCTCAAATCACTTCCTACTTTGTGTTTGATAATTAAAAAGAAAATCAAGAGATGAATTTACCGTCTCTATTTTTTAATTAGAGAATTCCTCGTCACAATTATGACTTTCTATGAACAATGTAATAATCGATGCAGCTTGCATTTCAACACAAAACGGATGTGTAAAAAAAAAAAAAACAGACAGAATCGTTCCAGAGAGAATCAAATAAATAAAAAAAAATCGTTTTTTTTCTCCCCCACCCCTACAAACCACAGAACTGCACAGTGCATAGGAATGGCGGCTAGCTGGAACGGGAGGTGTCATTCGTGTGACCATATACCAAGATAATTAATTTGAAGAGAACAGTAATAGCTGTCCATAAAACCATGCTTCAAAGAGTGGCAAATTGCTGCATGCCTTTAGCATGGTTTGTTTTGATAAGCAAGTGGTTTTGGCATCATCTTCAAATGAATTATGATGGAATATGGCCCTGTAGACGAGGACAGATAAACATGTGTCGTTCCCATTAGCCATTAAGGATACGCACCATGTAGTTCTAAGGTTCTCGGCCGGAACACCATGTGGAAATGCAAGAAAAGCTTTCACAACACGACATCTGCAACTATTTAGTAAAACCAGGCTAAAACTCCTTCTTGCTGCCTTAAGTTAACTCTAAAAACAATCAATTTACTGTTACAATCTTTTGGTCAATTTGAAGCCTTTGAAGCATTTAACCATCACTCCTCTCACATGGCAGTACTTCCTGACTTTTCACTTCACATTACGTACATGAGACTGAGAGCCTTCCTCATCTTCACCATGACGGGAGCTCTTCTTCACCAAGTCCTTCAGCAGCTCCAGACGCCTCTCACTTCTCTCCTCCATTATGGCCTTCTCTTTCACCAGCCGCTCACTACAAGACAGATTTTAAACCTCTGGTTAAAGCTGCAGTCCGCCATGCTGACAAATGTTGTTGATATTTGAATTCAAATTGCTGGAGTTCTTGACCACTACGTTTCCATTTACAGAGCCAAGACTGTATACCAACACTGGATTAGAACCACATACTGCCGTTAAACATAAACCTTTCATCTAAAGCCAGCTGATGAGCCAGCAGGTGGAGCCACACCTGAAGTCTGCCTCCATTTGGCTGAAGAGCTCAGAGAAATCGTTGGTGACCTCCTCACGGATACGGCACTCCATCAGCAGGTTGTCAGACCTCGCCTTCTGGAGCTCTTCCTTCAGCTCCTCAACAAGTGTCAGCTGCTCCTTTGGTACAACACACATTGAAACCACACATTATCACCTCCAGTTCCTGTCTATGGTTGAAGGGTGTATGTGGATGTAAGCGTTGTTTTTTTTAGTGGTTGCACAAGTTAATTTTGTTGTGTATCTAATGCACAATGACAAATAAAGTATATTCTATTGAGCCTGTCCAGGTTAATCTGCTGATTATTTAAAAAGCATGTTAAACGAACTTCATATGCTTCTCTGTCGATGAGATCGGTCGTCGAGTCGTCCTCCCCGTCATGGATGGTGTCCTCCACCGTGCTTTCCTCTTCCTCCTCCTCCTCTTCCTCCATGTCCTCATCCTCCTGTACGTCTTCCAGACTCGTGTCCCACTGCACTAGTGAACTCCTCCTCAGCTTCCTCTCCAGGTTTCTGCGTTCAGCGTTGTTGATGATCATAGACACCTTCCTCTCGCCCTTCTTCAAAACCTCCATCCCTGGGACTGGCTTGGTGTTCAGGACCACCACCACCTGGAGGGAGGGAGGAAAGGAGGGATGGGAGAGTGTGAGGAGGAGTGAAAGTGGGGGGAGGTGCGCAGGAAGGATTAAGGGAGTAAAGTAAATTAGAAACAGGTTTGATGGGTTGAACCCAGGCACTGAAAGCTATGAGCAAATACTGAAAGCATTGAGAGCTAAAAACAATGTGTAATGATATTAGGGCTGGGCGATTTTTCGATTTCGATTTTAATCGCGATGTAATTTTTTTCTACGGTTTTAAATGAGACGTTCGATTAGACGGCGCCTTCAAAAAAAAAAAAAAATCAATGTTTTCACAGACCAGCGAATACAGCGCCGCACGAAGCCCATGGGCGTCGCGACAATGTAAATGGAGGTGGACAAGACCCCCTCACTTTTCAAAACAAGTCGTTTCGACCCCCCCACTTTTGCAGTCAAAATAGTGCGTGCGAGACTGCTGGTCTACTAGTCCATTATTCTTTCCATTGCTTCACAATTAAATCCGTTCAACTTTATCAGTGGGGAATACCCACAGCAATATAAATCAACTCCGCGTTTTCCTGGTGTACTACGCAGCCTCATCACGCACGCAGATT
The DNA here is from genome assembly GCF_963457725.1 of Sprattus sprattus. Lineage (NCBI taxonomy): Eukaryota > Metazoa > Chordata > Actinopteri > Clupeiformes > Clupeidae > Sprattus > Sprattus sprattus. The sequence goes on along the minus strand of NC_137910.1, from coordinate 19,708,838 downwards.
CAACTGTCATTAATGTTCATTCATTCTCTGATTTGATCGGAGCGTCGTGCTAGAAGCAGACCACAGAAATGGACATACGGATTTTTTTTTCGAAGAAGAGGAAAGTAAGTCAGAGTTGCCCAAGTTTTACCTGTAGTGGATAATTAAGGACCACCCAATGGACATTATCTGGCTATAATTGTATTGTTATTGCCATAACAACCGTGAGCTAATCTGGCGTTAACGTTAGCTAGCTAATGGCAGTTTTTCTAACGACAGCAGCGACTAAACACACACTCACCAAAGAAGATTTTTTTTTTTTTTTTATGTGTCACTCACTTGTATACCTCTCTTTGACTCACACACGAAAGATGATGTCAATGCCACAAATAAAATGAACATTGGTGTGCTGGGCATGCTGTCAAGCTTTGCCATGTATGAAAACTATTTCCCCTACGTGAACCGTTTACTTCTGGCAGCTTCCATCCTTAAAGACTTTGGGTTTCAATACACATTTGGCCATTTCTGACCTGAACAGTCATACTTTAATGAGGTGGTCAGTTTGAATGTAGCCAACATAATTATCAGGCCACCAAACCTATATCAATTGTGAATTTGATATGCTGATAACATGATTTACATTTCAGAGAAAAACATGGTAAAATGCACCAGAATGCGGGTATTTGCATGTACGTTTTTCAAAAAATTTTGGGGTGATTTTGTTCATATCGTGATATAAAATCGAAATCGAAAATTTTTTGGGGAAAAAATCGAAATATAACTTTTTCCCATATCGCCCAGCCCTAAATGATATTATTATTATTATTATTATTATTATTATTATTATTATTATTATTATAATAATAATAACTTTATTTTGTATTGCGCTTTTTCAGATACCCAAAGGCGCAGGTTACAGAGTCATGGGGGGGTGGGGGGGGGTAGTACAGACAGGGGGGACAGTACAAGCAGGACACATTTACATTTACAGGCAAAGAAAGGGGGGGGGCACACAGTAGCAAGACAATGGCCAACGTACAGGTGCAAGCAGGCAAACAAACAAACAAACCACACAAACCTTCTGTGCAACAGCGGAGAACTTGAGCACGTTGAGCGTCTCGTCATACATGGAGGCGCACTGATTGACGTTGACAATCATGCAGGTTTTGCCCCGTCCCTGGAAGTAGCTCTGCAGGTAGTGTGTGAGTTTGCTCTCACGAAAAGGCACAAACTGGGGCGCCCTTATAAAAGAGTGCACAAATATGAATTAGTCACATTGACTATTTTTGTATTAGCTTGTTTTGAAACATTACTCATGTCCAAGCTGGAAATACCGTACACGGGCATTGAGTCAACATGTGGAACTTACTTAGACTGCTGGTTGTGCCGAAGTATATTAATACATTTGCCCAGAGTGAGCAGCGACGTGTTGATATTTCCTGCCTCCTTTAAGCGATCACCGACATTCTGAGTCTTGGCACACCGTTCAGAACCAGCCAGATCGCATAAGGACAGCCTTTAAAATGAGCACATAATTATCACCATTAGTGTGAGTGCCAATACCTCTACACCACAAGGAATTTGCATACACTTGCAGACTGTATGTAGCCCGTGACACTTACTCACTGACTGTTTTGACTCTAGGAAGCCCAACATCCTCAATCCTCATGACCCGGATGGAAAAGATGCTATGGCTGAACAGAGATGAACAATTATTTTACAAACAACCACCAACACTCAGGATCCACAGCCATCTTACAACTAGTTTGTCATAAAAAAAATCCAAAGTGTGCGAGTGGCCTTAAAAAGCAGTATTACTATCTAGTTAAAGTTCTTCAAAGAGCATCAAGCAAAGGAGCACACACCTTCTGCTTGACAGCTGGTTGAGTTTGGTACTAGAGAAGCTCTGGTTCTTCTTGCCCAGTTTCATGACTTTGTATGCCTCTTCAGCACTGTTTACCTGGACCCAACGCAGATCTGAATCACCAATCAAAAAAAAAGTGATGGTATGGTCACATAACAGAAGCATCTGATATCTCTCTTATTGGCAGTGTTTACAGTTTGTAGGGGTGGGAATGACCACAGAGGGAACAATACGAAACCATGACAATATTTGGCTACGACACGACATTACTGCGATTTTTACATTTCACAATATAGCAAGCATTGCGATTCGATTCCACAACACATTGCGAATCATTTCTTCCATATATTATGTTTCGCATACTGGGAATCTATGCAGCCATCTTGGCGCAGTACATTTGTTTTCCCTCCGATTCCTTTCCAATTTCCACTCTGATGTTAGAGAAGAATAAGGTCTTGCACCATATTGTGGACTTCAGAAACAATGTTATCATTAAATAATCATTTGTTATTATTATCATTTTATTTTTAATCACAATACTTAGCACAACTGTATAAACCACTACACCCCTACCTTTGACAAATAAGTTTCCCTTGACATCCTGGGAGAGCCTGAGTGCGGATCTCCTGGTGGCTCCAGTCGGGAGAGGCTCCAGCAGGTCGTGGATGTTCTCATTGTAGATCTCACAGAAGGACACCCAGACTGAGAACTTGGTGTGCTCCTCCAGTTCCAAACTGACACGGTCCTCCATCAGAGAGCCATCCGGGTCACTCAGCGTGGAACCTATCCATAGCATACGACACATGTGGCAAACTATCAACTTAAAAAAAAGAACACTGGGTGGATAAAAGTTTTCTACAAGTTAAACAACATTACCTTCTGGTGTTATCCTTGAGTTTGACTGGCTGCTTGTGTTCCTCTGATCAGACTTATAGAAAGAAAGCAGAGAGGTCAACATTAAACAACAAAAAATGAAAAAGCAGACATTAAATTATTGCATTTTGAATAATCTGCTGTACTCGGTGAACTGAGATTAATACCTCTTTGAGGAGTTTAAAGAGGCTGCGTTTCACAGCGGCCTCTTCATTTTCTTGGTTTGGTGTAAGTCTGACAAACTCTCTGCACCTTTGTGGCTTCAGATTCATCCGGGTGTAGGTGTGGCCCTCGATACTGCTGAAGATTACATTCAGAGACCGTGGCAGGATTCCTGCATTCGTTTCCGGGCCTGAAAATAACAGTGAAAGACTAAACACTAAAACCAGACTAAGACACACTGACGTACAGCAATCCCCAAATTCACAGTATTAAAGCAATTATCACACTATACTCTTTACTGTTTACTAGGGTAAATTAGATCTGCCAAATAAGGAAAACAGGCTGTTTAGAGGCAAAGACACAGTCCAAAAGGGCTGGCTGCTGCGTGCATGTGTGTGTGCAGCATTGGACAAACAAACGTCACGAATGTCACATGCTGTTCTTTTTTGTAAGTTAGCTAGTTTTAAAACTACTTACTGTTGCTTTAAGAAGGCTTTTAAACTAAAATAAGACATATGCATAGATCCCCTTGGCTACTTTCAGACAATGCGAAAAAAAACTATGGGGAGACTTCACAAGTGTGATGGCCATTGGTCAAGTCCATTATTGTGGTGTCACTCACTAATTAGATAAAAAATATCAATAGTTTCAAATGTCAGTGGCAATGACACCCTGAACTCCCCATATAGAGGGAAATTTAAGTCTTAGCTGTGACCAACCTGTCTAATCAAAACCCCAAATGTACTGTACTGTATGCAAGAGGCATACACTCCAATAATTCAGATCAAAGCTCAGAAGAAATTGTCTGATGCCATTTAAAATATATAAATGTTTTTCATACCTAAGAATGTATAAGTCTTTCCTGCATTGGTGACACCATATGTGAAGACCAAAGAATTCCTTCCTTCTAGAACATCTTTGACAAGAGGGCTCACTGATCCATCAAACATCTCCTTCTGTGTGGTTTCAGGACCATGAACCTTCCAAAAACAAATAAAATCATGAATACATACCGGTTTGGAAACTGTGTGGGGGAAGCGAAGGAAAGAGTGAGTGAGTCACCTGTGAAAACTGGAACCGCTGTACCGTCTGCGATGCCGATTTGTCACTCAGGCGAGCTGATACTGACATCCTTGGGGCCTTCAAAAGGACAGTATCAGGTTGTTCTATTGCCACACAGCCCTAAAGACAGGGGATGAGACACTTATAGTAAAGAGGTGTGTTGAGCAGTTAAAATGCCCCATTAAAATGCGCAACACAATACATTCAAGGACAAATTTAGCATATGACAGATACCTGAGACTCGCCATTTTCTGTCTCCAACGATGTGAATGGTCTTATTCGAAGATAGACCTTCAAATGTTCTTTTTCTGCAGAGTTCTGTGAAGGTAATTTTTTTTTAACACAAACATTAGGCCTAACTTGTGAAATCTTTCTGGATCTCATACACAAACATTAAGGCAAAACTAGATAAAATGCAGGGCAAATGTCTCGCAGAGGCAGCCAAGCAACTACTTTCCTTACCTGGACGTCAGACATGTCTGAAAACTCAGAGAGTAAGTCTTTCCTCAAATCAGCAACATCTTCAGACTCCAACCTCTCCACGGTTGTATTCTGACAAGTGTCCATTGTGCTTTAAAACAAACGAACTTAACTAATGAGGACCAGAATATGCTAGTCGGAATTGCTTGCATAAAGTAAATGTAGCCTAGAAAAAATCTAACGTAATCAACAAGTGACTTAAGTCTAAGCTTGAGAGTAGGTTGTTAGCTAGCACAACAAGATAACTTGGTTATCATAGCTAGCTAACGAGGTATTAATGACGCTGTAAGAATTATAACGTTCATTTAATATATAAGGATGGAACAAATGGACAACTATAGCAGACACTGAAACGGGTGGAGAGAATGAAAAACATGCATGTATATATCCATGAAATTAATCAAGCCGGAATAAAGAGTAACGACGTACCTTTCCGGTGAGTTTACGTTGGCTTGGCTGGTAGAAAATATGCTGGCTAGCTGGTTATTTGTTTTGGCCAACTACATAGCTGTCTTAGCTATGTCAAACTATTTCGAGGATGTCCTGGTCGTTACTTTAGATGTTGATTTAGATTCAAAATACACACTCATCCAAAAACGCGAAGCGAAGGTCTGACCAGAAAATTCCCAAACATTCCGTATGCTGTCATGCAACTTAAACCGCGGTCCTGTTTGAATTCGACCAATGGCTAACGGGAGCTTTGCCGCATTGCATGATGGGAATGTTCACTAATAAGTAACAAGCAGGTGCGCAGATTGTGCAGTGAGTGGACACTAGGCAAGCTTAGTGAAAAGGGAAAGAGTGAATACATTACTGTGGAAACGTTAGGGGTGGGATTAATGTTGGCTTTGCATTTTCATGAGTTTAATTAACTATTTTGAACGTCAAACTTTCAGCAGACTAATCATCATAAAATAGCCTGTAGTTTGTAGCCTGTCTATGCAATATCGTGTGCTGTGTATTTGCAAGTTCATAGATAAAGCTGGCTATTATAACTTTTTTTTGTCGCTTACACAACAAAAGTAACAAGTGTTGAAAGTGTTCTTGATGTACAACAACAATGCAAAAACGGTAGTGAGTAGGCCTAGTGTGTGTAGCCCAGGGGCGTCATTACTGAAGCCCCCCTAAAAATGTTCTTCAGCCCCCCGAAATTATTTGCCATTATTGGCTTTACATTTATTTTTATTTTTTTTAAGGTTTTATTTTTTTTATTTTGGTGATGTCATTAAACTAAACTATTGTTTTTCACATGGACAAATTATTAATAACTCTAACATGCTACATGTGTGTGCGTTCTGGTTTGTATGTTTTCTCCCCCTTCAAATTAAAATCCAATAGCCTATCATCATATATAAACCCCGGGGATCTTGGGGAGGCTGCTGCGCTGGCTTTCTCACTCTGCCAAGTAACGTCTCTTCAATGACAGCCATGATTAGCCTATAGCCAAGGAGTTTAGCTCAAAGTAAATGGCTTTCTGTTGTTAACGATTGTTACCTGGTTGAATTTAAGTTTACCTGAGGTAAATGAAAGGGAAATTTGTAGTGGGTTATGTTAATTTGTTAGAAACTGTCTCCAGTGAGCAAGAGTGTGAACAAGCAAATTAGAAATACAAGAAATAAATAACTATCGATCTCTCTCTATTCTTTGCATTAATATATCTCTCTAGTATTTCAAAACAATAATACCAGTCCCTATAGAATGTTTTTATTTTAGTTATTCACATTTTTTTCCCCATTGAAGGGTATATTTGAAACTGAACTATCTTTATCTCAGTGATAGTGTCCAAATGAGCATAAAATATCACTGGTATGTTAAAACTACACGGACAAAGATATAAATGTTGATCAAATTTGTATTCCTTTCTGCTTATAATAAAACAATTCCCTTTAAGAATAAGGATTTGGGAGAGGATATGAAAGATAGTTTGTTCGTATTTCCTTTACAAGAAGGAAAATAATTTCTCTCTCTTTATTTGAGAAAAGTTCATATTTGTGATTTCAAATTTCACTATGACCCTGAAATTCTGTCTCTTGTGTTATCATATACTGAATGAAAACAAAATTACAGAGCAATATCACACTCTTTCTGATTGAACCAATCCAAATGTATGGACTGTCTGAAATATCCGTGGCCCCAAACGGCGCACTGCAAGTGCAAACATGCCTCTCCTTTTGGAGCTAAGCCCCCCCTTTCTTTGATTCCTAGAAACGCCCCTGCATGGTGTAGCCTACCATTTCATGCAACATTTTGAATTTGAATGCAGTTTTGAATTTAGTGTTTCATATTTCAAGGAATAGACTATGAGGTGTTTTGAGTTGTGTGTGAGTGTTTTTGTGTATGGAAATGCATGCAAGTGCTTTTGCAATGCACACAATTATATGAAAGCAAGTAAGCAACAACAAATCACAACAATATTATGAAAAACACAAAGCAAAGCTTTATTAAAACAATAATTCACTTTTTTGACATCTCTAAAATACATCCCTCAACAAAAAAAAGACAAATATACACATATACGTCATCTAGAGAAGTCCTCCCATGCTCAGCATTTTGCATGACATGCACTTTCTTTTCTTCTACATCCACAGACCATGAATCACATACATTTCTTGTCATCAAGACCAGAAAACATCTGTCAGCAGATTAAATCTGTCAGCAGTGTCAAACACCTATACACCTGGCAATTCAGACTGCTGACAGCTTTTACGGTTGCATTCTGATTAGCAAGTATTACATCAAAACATCAAGGTTTCTTTCTGCACTCCTTTGTCCATCAAAAACACTTTTAACAAGAGGCAAATTAGAAAAGTTCATTCCTCAAATTGGCCAGCCAATTTATTTTGCCTACTCTAATCGCTGATATGTAGCAAAGAACTGTTCTGTTGCCTTGAGTGCTGACATATCAGAATAGCCATGCTTTCCCTTGTCTCTCATCTCCTCACTTGGACGCATTCACACCCTCCTCCTTAAAGTTGCATAAAATTGTCTTTGCTCCACTCTGCCAGGCCAGAAGACTTTCCATTGGTGACTTTCCATCCTAGGAGAATGAGACAAAATGCATCATGTCAGCAAAATACTCCTTTCTAATTTTAACTTTAACCAATTAGATACTTATAGCGTTTGCAAAACATCATTTTCACAAGCCTGAAAATTATGCCCAATTTTTTTGAAAATGTCCCGATAAATTATGTTCTTAGGTTCACCTTCACTTTGCTTGATGGAGAATTCACAAAGAAAATCTGTCTACAGAGTCATTCATGGACACTAGATGGCAATCTAGAATCAAAAAGTGTTCAACCCAGATCTGCTGTATTAGAGTCTAGACATCTTCAACAAAACACACTTACCAGGTTCTTGGTTTTAAGGTTGGCTCCGTACATCAGCAGCAGTTTAATCATTTTAAATCGATTTATTCTCACCGCATCATGCATGGGCGTGTCGCCATCCTGCCAATGACAACACACAAAAGATCCAATATTAAGAGCCAGTGAAAGAATATACAAAACAATTGTATGCTACCTTTGAATAACATGATGTAGGAACGGCAGGAATGTCTTACTCTGTCTTTAGCATTGATGTCTGCTCCACAGTGTATGAGATGTTCTGCGCACTCGTAGCGTCCGGTCCTAACCGCCACATGGAGAGGCGTGCTACGTAACTTCGTAATGCACACAGAGAGTAAGGTCACACGTGAGTACACAGAGGCTACTGTCAGGGTGCTAATCAGGTCACTCAGGCTCAGTAACCGTAGTCGGCTAATTTAACATCTTTATCTGATTTATCACTAGAGTTGCTGTGTATATCCATTAATACCTTATCTCTGGAGTTGAATTTGCCCCCTTGGTTCAGGAGGAGTTCAAGGGCAGGCTGGCTGCCTCCTCTGCAGGCCCAGTGCACAGCTGTGGCGTCCAACTTGAAAAACCAATCAGAATAATACAAATAAAGTCCATGTACACATCCATTTACACATATTTCATTAAGTCAAAGGTGTTATCGGGAATGATACAAAGGTCTGCTGTGTGTGTGTTAAGTGAATAGCATATGTCACCATATTGTTAAATCTACTACCCAAATGTATCTCCCTATCTGTTTCTGAAATTGGTGTCTACTAACATAAAAGTTCTCTCTCCCTTATAGCATGTTCCAATCGCTGATGGAAGTGGAACTATTGCTATTCTTGCCCCTGTTGCCATTGTGCATGCACTAAGGGGGTCTAGGCTCTGGGCTCTGTTAAGCTCCTAGAGGCAATTGTATTGATATGGCGCTATACAAATAAAATTGAATTGAATTGAATTGAATTGAATTGAATTGAATTGAATTGAATTGAATTGAATTGAATTGAATTGAATTGAATTGAATTGAATTGAATTGAATTGAATCAGAGAGTTTGTTTTGTCACACTACCTTGTCTTTCATCTCTATAGATGCCCCAGCCTCCAGGAGCCTCTTCATAACGTCCACATGACCCTGATAGCTGGCCTTGTGTAGAGCTGAGCGTTTGAACTACAGTGCAAATGACAAAGAATGCAGAGATGTACTAACAGAGAATGAAAGTGAACGTGCATCTATATATATTCAAAGAATCATCTCTTTTTTTATTCTTAAAAAATTATTTGGATGCGTTAAGTCCTTCAAACTCACATGATCACTAGCGTTAGGGTCTCCTCCATCTGCCAGGTACTTCTCAATCACTGGCAGCTTGTTCTCCATGGTAGCTTTCAGGAACATAGCCTCATCCACTATTTCCGGCTAGAACAAAACAATTTGACCAAAACAAATGACCACAGTGTTTCCTCTTCGCTATAAATCTGTTTCCACTATAAACTAAGAACTGGAACAGTGGGTGGAGAATGTTTTAGTTTTTTTTTACTTGTAGTGGTAATATTAAGCACAAGTTGTATTTAGATTTCCTGGAATTGGCAAAGTAAAATCGTGCTTGTTCATGTCTCATTACCAGTGCTTCAGGTTCGGGCTCTTTCTTGTGGACAATCAGTTTCCTCTCTCTCCTTCTCTTTTTCAGCTGCATGATATTGAAGAGGTCATCAACTGTCTCTAGCTTCAGGTGTCCAGATAAGTCCGTCTATGGGGCAGGGAGAGATCGAGTTTGTTCAGTTGTTTATTCCTGCAGGAAGTGCTTTGGAGTTTTGTTGTTTTTTCTGACAGTTATTTATTCCTATGAAAATGTATGGACTGTTCTTCCTCTGGTGTGTCCAGTCAGTATTCACTTAAACATGACTGTGGTGGAGATTTCAGTGTCATACGACTGATCTCACTCTTAAGCATGGTATACATTGCATTTGTCACCTCTGTTGTAAGCATGTATCTCATGTTTAGTCATAATCAGTGTATTAAGGACCCTTACTTTGAGGTTGAGCTCAATGTGAGCGACATCATTTTTTGGTGTAGTTCCCTGTTTTGTCTCTGACCGCACCCCATCTTGTTTCTCCTGATGAATCGATGCTTCATACTCCCCAGCTGCAAACACGTCAGCACAAGCCTCTCCAGCATCCTTGCCATCAAAGCGCTTTCCAGTGACCTACAGGCAGGACCAGACACTGTCAGTATTTTCACCACAAGAAAATCGTACACGTTGTGGCAGCGCAAAGAAAGAGCTCAGGTCAACTTTGACTTGTTGATGAAGAGACGAGATTTTGTAAGTCTAAGATTTTTACTAAGAAGTGCTGCCTTTGGTCAGGTCAGCACCGTTGTTTGACACCTCAAGCCTTTTCGTGTCAAGTTATCTAAAGTCTTCAAGTCTCTTAAGTTATCTTAAGAGTTCAAAGTCAGTGTCCAAAATCATCTACCTCTAAGTCATGCAAGTAGTACTTTGAGCAGTCATGCCAACAAAATAATGCCTACCAGCTCTTCAACACTAAGCAGCCCCATGTCTCTTTGTCCCTGCTACAGTCCCTGTGGTTTGCCTTGCAGTGCCTGTCTGTCTGCCCAGCTCCATCATCTGTCTTATATATACACACACACAATTCTAGTAGGCACTAAAAAAAAGTCGCATTACACAGTGAGCTCATGATCCCCACAAGGCATACTGCCCGCCCCACCCTTTAGAACCATATCCACTGGCAAGGGGCAAGGTGTCTTGTCACGACTGGCACGCAGCCACCGCATGATCTCATGTCAGCAACACGGCGGATTGAAAAATATAATTCTTGAGTCGCGAGACTTCCTGAAACATGCCCCCCTCTCCAGCTCAACTCCCACACTTCACATTCCCTTCAGTCAGTACAGGGGAAAGGTGAAACCTGTAACAGCTGCCGTGAAGGGTGACGATATGACCATGAGATGCAAGGCTTCCGTATACGACCGAGCTCGTGCATTACCAGAAGCAGCTGCGTCCTTGCGCAAAAATGATGCCGGTTACCACCCGTGTGCACGACTCACCAGTGTGACAGGGGTGACGGAACACTGGTGGTGACCACATGGATACTATTTCTTTACTCTTATTTTTTGACTCTTTTAGGTAACTATTGAACCTAATGTGAGAAAAGAGAAAACTTTTCTACGGTTCATTTGATTTGTTATTCCCTGACCAACTTTGTACATTTGAAATGTTTTCGATGTGTAGGCTACATTAACATTTGTGTGATTAGGGCCTACGTCATTGTCTGGTCACTATTTATGCCACTAGTAAATCAGGGAAGGCATGAAACAAGTGACAGTCTACATTCCCCCGAGGAACATGCTGGTCTGTCCTGTCGCATGGGCGCGACTGAAATATTACGAGGCATCTGACGAGTCGGCTCTCTCATTCCCGCTCTTGTTGCCACAGCATTATGGTAATAGTCTAGATGCTATTTTTGTAGCGCAGGTCACTTACCTATCATTGATGATGGAGCATTTGTCATTCAGTAGTATTTGATGATAACATGGCCCATTATGGAACATCATAGGTAGTCATCATCACAAGCCTCAGAGTGAAATGATAATGAGGGAATGTGTGAGTGTATTTGTCCTTCTATTTATTTCTATTTATATGTATTTTCTTTTATTTGTCATTCTCATAACTGTCTGTTAGGCTAAAGGCCTATATGAAGTGGTGAGAGAAATGGCAATAGTATTACAGCAATATCTACAGAGGCATACTGTAGTAGCAGTGCAACTCGTGTCTCACTGGATATTAAAGAATAAATGTGAATTAAAAATAGCCTGGACTAAAATAAGGGGTCCTATATTAATAAGTTGGAACTATGAATAGACATGAAAAGCCTCTGGAGGCACTGTGTCTACTGTGATTCTCTGCTTTGCATGTATGTGCTATAATGTGTGTGTCTGTATTGTGGATGTTAATGAAGGG
>NC_137910.1:19662109-19692109 GCF_963457725.1 Sprattus sprattus | reverse complement strand
CTACGTTGCAGACGGGTTTCCCAACGCCACACTTAGCTTAAGTGTATCTTTCATTGAGAGGAATTCTACGTGTGGTCAGGACCAGTAGTAACTTCACACTTAGCGATGTAATCCACCAGGGGCGTCGTTCGACCGTCGTTCGGAAGAAACGGGAATTAAAAAAAAAAAACATGGCTACTTGAAGCGAGGAATATTTTACATGAATAAAGCTATCTACACAACTTTTTATATGTTTATAATGACTCGGTTTGATCGGAAATGTGCTACGCGACCAATGCAGAGTATTTAGGTCTTGACTGAAGCTTTCAAACAGTAGTTTGATGGCACATTTAGCGCTTATGCCACCACTCCATTGGCTTATATGGTAGCTTCTAGCTAGATGGTTGTATATTATGTAGAAGAAATCCAAACGATGTTTCTGTGTATAGCACATCATGAGAATGTCATTGTTTCACCTGCCTATTCCCATCAAAATAGAAATAAAGAATATTGAGTATTTGAAAATAAAGATTAGGCTATACAAAACTAGTGCATTGCCCGTAGGAATTATGCATTCTGTAGTGTTAGCAGACGTAGGGCTGTTGGGTAGTGTAATGGCAAGACATATTTGCACTCCACATAGGTACAGGTTACACTGAAGAATTATTGTGATGCATGTTTCCTTTTCATTAAGAAATGTGTTAATGGTAGCCTTTTTGGAGAGTTACCAACAAATAAAGTTTGAGATTATGTAGTGGATGCAGTTGAATATACTGTAGATGTCAACGTTGCTGTCTAAACTATAAACTAAATGTCATAAAGAAAGACATTATTTAAAATGAAGTTATGGTTGAAATAGGATCACTTCTTTATTGTAAGGGTAAGTGTAGGGCAAGAATGGTCATGCAGTTGGACTCAAATGTAGGTTAATTTTATTGAATGTATGTAGCCTACTGTACTGTATGACTTTGATGATGCTAGCTTTGACAGCCCACTCTCAGACAGATCGTAATAAATGTCCTTACAATGGGAACACAGTTTAAATAGGCTTCTCTGCTAGAGATGGCGTTACTATCCCCGCCCCGAATTTAGTGCACATTGCACGTTCGATGCACGCATAGGCTAGCTAATTTCACAGCAATTAACGTAAACAGGTTAACCTGACGTAAACAGCTCCTAAAAGCTACTTAAGAACTCGTGCACGTTGCGCTCGTGCACCTGACTTTAAGTTGATGGTTGGGAAACGCACGTAAATACAAAGTGCTACTTAGTGTACGATGTCGCGAAAATCCACGTAGGCCGTTAAGATACATCGTTATCGGGAAACGAGGCCCTGATTCATGACACATTCAGACAATTACACTCTAAGGGCCTGATTTACTAATATGCGAGCGCTTCTTAATCTGCGTTCGCAAATTAACGCACGGTGTTTTTGCGCATTTTACTTGGTATTTATCAAGCCAGATCTGCGCTGGGCAAACTGTGCTTACTCCGCCCTTTAAAGAGCCTGATTTACTAAGATTGATTTGCGAACGCATCTTTGCCAGGCGCACATTAACGCACGGTGATTCCCCGCATTTTCCGTGATATTTATCAAGTCAGATACGCGCTGGGCAATCATTATTTAGCGCACCGTTAAAAGACTGGAGAACTTGCCAGCAAGTTACTGCCACCATGGAGATTCGAGGAAGAAAAATATAAGGTTCAGCGAATAGATAGCGAATAGATAGCGAGATAGATATATTGGTTCACGTTCGCTCAATCACTGAACCTGATTCAATGGGTTATATTGTTGTTTTGCCCGCCATCATCTACAGCGAGATGTTTAAAAGAACACGATTATAAATAATATGCTATTGGTGGCATTAATGCATAAACTGTCTATTATAACAATATATATGTGTACATGGCGAACTTAATACGTTCTACAAGGGACATGGGTTCACTACAATATATCCCCACTGAAACAAATACATTTACCAAGTAGACAGGCCTCTCCAAAATCACCGTTGCTCAATCATGGATAAATGGCACTATTCCGAAAGATAAAACTGTCATGGACAGACCACTTCCACGTAAGTAATGGTCATGTTGGCATCACATATGACCTGGACATTCATTGAATATGTGTGCTTTCTGTTTCGGTAAACGTGTCCGCGGATTGAAGGTGGGACTGTTTGCATGTGGGTGCGATCAATTTCTCCAATTACGTTCGGAAAGTTTAATTTCATATATATGAATTATACGAGTTGAAACAAATATTTCTGTTCGCTGTCTCTGTCTATGTCTTTGCCTTGCTGCTGCCATATCAACGTTTTCAGACTCAGTGGAAATGCGCTTGGTTAAGACGTGCTTTTATGAGGCGGAGAATTAGCCTGCAAATCAGAGATGGCGCTCGCCGGGCAGTTTAGTAAATACCACGCAGTTCATCATTAGGCGCACTCTTCCCATTAAATAGCGCTACACGCCTACGTTACCACCCACGTTTCCGAACCATCCCACCTGTTTGCAGGTACACACCCTCAAAGCGTTAATATGCGCTGCGCCAGCTTAGTAAATACCGTTTTTCGTTACGACCTCTATTTTACGCCAGAAAATGGGCGCAATCCTGTTAGTAAATCAGGCCCTAAGCATTCTAATAGGCTACAATACATGATGGCTGAATGCTGTATCTGTGAACCTGTCAACGAACGGATTCATACAAAGTTATATAGCTCATAGCCTTTTTCACACAGCGTTTGCTGAACTGTATTGTCCTGTCCCTATATCACTTGGTTGAAGCCCAATGTTAACCTTTGCCTTATTTCACAAGGTTAACCTACGCCTAGTTTCAGGCCATACTGTATAACGTAAAATCTAACAGGTAGTTTACGCTATCCTAACACCAAACCCTTCAACTCACACACACACAGACACACTCACACACGCGCGCGCGCGCGCGCACACACACACACACACACACACGTACACACAAGTGCACTCACGCACATCCCTCAAAATTCTCTGATCAAATCTTTGTCAACTGTACAATGAATACATTAGGCCTACTTATAAATGTTTTGCGTTTCATCCATACGTTCTACCATATTTTAGAGCTATTCTTTATTGTTATAACGTGTAATAGGCTCTGGCGTATTTTTGTCCTACTTTTCGTGTAATTATTGTCAGGTAGGGTATATCTGCGGCGGCAGAACAAATCACCCTCGAAAACAACCACCGAAAACTCCCCCGCCCCCTCTCTCCCGTTCTGCGCTCCTTAGTGCAAATGCGTGTGCTAGTTCCGTATTCTCTCAGCTAGTTTACTACATACGCCGTTCACCCTCCCTAAAATTCCCCGTTCGGGAGCCGTGATGTGAATCTCTCGTCGCTCTGTATTTCAACAGTCGTCACTCTCTCGTGGTAGCTACCTGACGGTAAGCCTTGTAGTATGTTCAGGATGGTTCATTAAGTAGGTGACTGTGTGTGTGAACCTGCGTGTTGCGAGCGGGCGCTGAATGTATGGGTAAAGTTTGGGGAGGGACAGGGACGGTATCATGTCATGTGTTGTAGCTATCAAACAGCATGGCATGTGCCCGTTAGTTAGCGTGTGGGCAAGCTAGCTTAGTTTACGTAGTGTGAACAACTATTGCGTTGTTACACAAACAGTCCTCTTATCCAGTATAATCCACAACACAAACCAATTTGTATTTGTAATCCCACCAAATGTGTCCAAGTTGCCATATGTTACGGAATTTTCTTGCCGTTTTAAGGCAGGTGACGCAGATCATGACGCGATGCGTTCAGTCCTGAGCGATGAGATAACGGTACAGTGCGGTCCATGTGTCTGAGATACACGCCGGGATAGAATAGCATGCTGCTGTTGCGCATTTACAGCTACTGTTTTCTTCTAGCAATTTCAGTATAATTTGTATGACGTCTTCGTCCTGTGTTTTTACCCCATGCTCTCAATGTAGTACCGCTTGATCGCCACTAGCGCTCGTTATAAATGTTAAGTTTAATCTGTGGCAGCCAGTGTTTGATATAGCATCAAATACAACCATATCAAGGTAAAGATAAAATAATTAAATGAAATTCGATAGCTCCTGAGGTTTGAGAGGTGTGTGAAGTTTTAGTCACGGTTATGTCACACATGTGCACCTGCTACATTGTAACATTATAAACGTGTTTCATCAGCATCAATAGCGGTTCCCTCCAATCATGCTCTGCATTCATGGTGACGAGTAAGTTTCATTCATAGATGTCAGATTACCATATCATATCATTATATCAATGATGACACAGAAAATGTTTTTATAATAATTTTCACTAGGTTTCCACATGGTTCTAAAGCAGAGACAGTGGGTGTCTAGAATGTGGGTGTCCAGAGGCTTTCAGAAACCACAGTTTTGCAAACAAAAATGTCCTAAAGAAACTTGTAAATAGGCACACCCAGTTAAATGTACTTACCAAACAGGGATTTTTTTCAGCAACTTTAAAATATGTACGTAAGAATATACTTCCTAGCAATTCTATTACTTTAATGTCACATCACAACAAGAACTTGGTGACATTCTATGTCATAAGACTTTATTTACAGTTGCCATCCTTGGTGGATGAACTCTACAATTTATTCACAAGCTGTTGGGTTTTTTCTATAAAGGTGGAAACTCAGAAGAATGAAGAACCCAGACAGACAAGAGTGCAAAGGGATGCGGTGGTTGCCATGGCAATGCAGCACAGTGCACACTCAGCTGTGACCTTTGCTCCCTGTCTCCCCCAATTCCCTCCCCCTGATGACCTCTGTTGCGACCCAAGATGGCCGCCCAGAGGAAGTACTTGGTTCGAGACTTTAACCGCTACATCACGTGCTACCTGTGTCAAGGCTACTTGATCAAGCCCACCACGGTCACAGAATGCCTGCACACCTGTGAGTGCCTGCTCTTCAGCTCTTCAGTCACAGGACTACAAGCTCTGTGCTGTCCATAGTGTATGGCTGTCTGCACTGAGAGGACACAGCTGATGCTCACTGCTTCTGCATGAGCCGCATTACCTCAATTGTGTATTTGAGAGAGGCAGTATAAGCACATTTTTATATTATTGATGTCTTGGTTGATGTTCATGATTCCCCTGCTAAACCATCTTTATGGTGGTGCAAAGTGCTTTATAAGACTGAAGTTTCCTGAAAGAAGGAAGAAATGTTGATCTCACACACTTGCACACAGATCAGAGTTTCACTCAGAGGAAGAAGGAGGAAAGATTGAGCACACATACTGGCCGTAAGGCCTATGTAAACTCTCCTTTGCCTTAGTGTTACACGTGTGTCACTGATGTGCGTTGGTTGGATTACATAATGCAGACAGACACTGGTATGTGGGTGCCAAGTCATATTCATGAAGATATATTAAAATGGTCCTCGCCTGTTACCCATCCCCCACTCAACTCCCCAAACCCACACAGACACAATCAGCATCAGAACATGCATAGCACAAGAATGTAAGGTAAAGGGCATGCCAATACTGCAAAGCATAACCCTTTGCAAAAGTATTTCCTGTGTGTAGTACTTTCACTAGTGTCCTGTAAACAAGTATGTAGGTGGTGTTGGTACAGTTGCACAAATGCGTGTGACACTAACTTCTTCCTGTCTCCCCCCTCTGCGTGTTTCAGTCTGTAAGAGCTGCATTGTCCAGCACTTTGAGGAGAGTAATGAATGCCCCCAGTGTGGCATTCAAGTGCATGAGACCAACCCTTTAGAGATGCTAAGGTAGGAAGCACAAACACACACACACACACACACACATAGATACTCACAGACACCGTCCATTCTGATCATCCCCACTCTGTTTCTATTTTCTTCTATCAATCAATCAATCGATCAACCAACCAATTAATCAATCTATCTGCTTCTTCTCCTTAGGTTGGATAAAACACTTGAGGAAATCATTTTCAAACTTGTGCCTGACCTGCGAGAGAGTGAGCCTAACCATGAGCTGTTTTTGCATTTTCAACATTAGCTGTTTGTTCCTAGTGTGTTTTTTTGACTCTGCCTTGTGCTTGATGCTGCTCTGCTTTCTGTCTGATGCTGTTTGCCTAGCAGAGGAGGAACAGCAGGAGCTTGAATTCTGGAGGAAAACAAAATCAAAAGGAAACGGTGAAGGTAACGCTTGCTTCTTACCATAATCAAGGCATCAGAAGACTGAGCTGTTTATGTCATGTTAATGAGTTGTATTATGTTTGATTCGGCTATTGTTATGTAGAGTAAGCAAAGTCTGTGCAAAATACTGTGAGTTAGACATCGCTGATTCACGTGAGGTAATGCAAGCTACCTTTTGTTATCTGAAGGTGGTCCTTTACCTAAGAAAGCACGGCTGGGTGATGACGACGATGAAGATGATGATGGAAGAGGTGGAGACTACCACAGGAGTGACCCTCAGATCGCCATTTGTTTGGACTGCCTGCGGAACAACGGCCAATCAGGAGAAAGCACAGTAAAGGTGTGTGTTTGCGTGTGTGTCTGTGTTTCGCCATGGCTTTGTGTGTGTGTGTCTTGGCCATTGCTTTGGTGGTGACTGCGCCATGTGGCTGCATGAGTCATGTATACATGTTTGTTTATCTCTGTACTGAAAGGCTGTTTGTGTGCTTATGTGTGTGTGTGCGTGTGTGTGAGTGCATGTGCGTGCGTGTGTGTGTGATTGTGTGTGTGTGTGTGCGTGTGTGTGTGTGTGTGCGTGTGCGTGTGCGTGTGCGTGTGCG
The DNA here is from genome assembly GCF_963457725.1 of Sprattus sprattus. Classification (NCBI taxonomy): domain Eukaryota; kingdom Metazoa; phylum Chordata; class Actinopteri; order Clupeiformes; family Clupeidae; genus Sprattus; species Sprattus sprattus. The sequence goes on along the minus strand of NC_137910.1, from coordinate 19,685,401 downwards.
TGTGTGTGAGTGCGTGCGTGCGCGCGCCAGCGAGAGTTTGCTCATTTGTTTATTTGACCCTCTCTCACCTCCCAGTGCTTAATTAAGAAATTCATCCGCTGTTCCACTCGGGTAACTGTGGGAACCATTAAGAAGTTTCTCTGTCTGAAACTGAAGTTACCAAGCTCTTATGAGGTATGAGAAACAGCCAAAGTTCAACTATTCCAGTTTTATAATTTCATCACTATTCTTTTTTACTTTCTTCCATTTTTCTAGTTCTATGTTTTATCACACAGAAGTGTTCTGATTAGATTTTAGTTTATATTTACGTGTAAACATTCTGTTAAGGTAAGGTAAGGTAAGGTTTACTTTATTTTCCCAAAGGAAGACTTGTCTTTGACTCCAGGCCACTGCATCACACAATATACCAATCATTTGTCAACGTCACAGTACACATACATGTCACAACATAACTAATGAAAAACATGCTCAGCTTCACATGTTGACTGTAAGCGATTAGTTGTTTATAAAAATAAAATTAAAATAAACAGCATTAAGTAATAAAACCATTAGATTAAAAAAAAAAAAAAGAAGCAAAACTGCAAAGATAAGTTATTTTAGTTGTTACTTGTCAATATGTATCTTAATGGACGATGGGATGAATAAGCTCAACTCTGTGCAAACATGTAGTATGAGAGTGCATTCTTTTTTCATATCTAAAAATAGAATTTTATAGAATTAATTATTTGAGAGTGGTCCATGACCATATGTTACTGTAACTGTATTTATGATGATAAAAGTGTGTTTGTAAATGTAATAGGATGATAATAGTGTGTTTGTAAATGTAATATGATGATGATAGTGTGTTTGTAAATGTAATTTGTGTGTGTGTGTGTGTGTGCGTGTGCGTGTGCGTGTGCGTGTGTGTGTGTGTGTGTGTGTCAAGCTGGATGTTCTGTGTAACGGGGAGATAATGGGCAAAGACCACACCCTGGAGTTCATCTACCGCACACGCTGGAGACTACAAGAAGAAAGCGTGAGTCCCCATGTCTTTCACTCACACACACACACACACACACTCACACACACACTTCACCAAGGGTCTGTGTGAATGATGGAGTAGGTAATGAAAAGCCATACACTGTGTGTGTGTGTGTGTGTGTGTGTGTGAAGTGTGTGTGTGTGTGTGGTGTAGATGAGGAGACCTTGTGAGAAGTGTGAACAGCTGATCTTCAGGCCTTACTCTGCCCCCCCACCCCCCACCCCCCAACCCTTATGGAAGTATGACTCACATCTCCAGTTACCCCAGTACCTCCGTGCCCAGTCACCACAGGACACATGGGGTCAAAGAAGACAAGACGGCCATGGTTGATCCATGGTGTCACCATTGCAGTGACATTGTCCTTACATTACCTCACAGTGTGGTGTGACCCTGGGTGAACTTAATAGGCTGAACTAATATGACATGTTTGGTTAAATTTGTTATTAGAGCTTGTAGTCGTAGTAGATCAGTGCTGAAATGCTTTCTAGTGAGAAAATCTTGATTGATTTGATGTTCGGTCTGTCTCTCTCTCACCTTTATTCAATAGGTATATCCCATGGTTCTGGAGTATCGTCCACGAATTGACTTTGGCTAAGGGGACTGTGTCCTACCTAATAGAATTGATGGAGAAGGAGAAGGACTCCCAAGCGGACACAAAGACAGTTCAAACTGATAACTTCATGTCTCCCAAACTATTCCCTTATAATTTCCCTTCAAAAGAGCTGGTCTGGTACACACTCACACATGACACTTGAGCAGTAAAACTAGAGCATTGGTTTTACTTTCTCGACTGGTTAACCTAGAGCACTGATTGAGTAACTCACAAAACTCGTGAGGGTTACGGCACATCAGCCCACGTTGCCATGACAACCTGCAGTTTGGGGGGGGTTTTTTAAGTAAAGGATGAAAAAGTGTGTGTGAGGCAGTTTTGATTTTCATGGCGCCCTGCACCTTCCTAGACAGATGACAGCTGACGTGGCATCAAAGTCCAGGCTAGGAGTCCAGAGTGTGGTGAACCAACACTCCCAATCACTCACTGCTGGCCTGCGCTGATGAAGAGGAAACTCTGCTCATCAAAGTCCCATTTACTCTGGACTGATTGCACCAGAGGAGAAAGTTTATGCTGCCACACTCCACTTTTTTACACCTCCTCTCCTTCAGTCGTTCAAATTAGCTTCTTCATTTTGCCGCCATTTCTTCACATACTTCTCTCTCTCTCTCTTTCTCTCCTCCTCTCTCTCTCTTTCTCTCTCTCTTCAGTCTTTCAAATTAGCTTCTTCATTTTGCCACCATTTCTTCACATTCTCTCTCTCTCTCTCCCTCTCCTTCTCTCTCTCTTCCTCTCTCTCTCCCTCTCTCCCTCTCTCTCTCTCTCTTAGGCACTTTTGTGTGTCTCTTGCATCTGTAATGGTGTTTTTGGCAGTGCTGTGTGGTACTGATGGATGTTTGTCTGAGAGATGAGAGGGGGGAAACTGATAGTTTCTATTCACCGCTGATGGCAAGAGGAAGCAAATATACCTTTTGCAAATTGCATCGGATGGCACCTGCTACGCAAAAGGTTTTTCCATCAACGGCAGAGAGCAGTATTTTTATAGGAAGACATTCACTGGAATTCTTGGAAAACTAATCTACATATTCCATTTAATGGTTCATGGCATCTAGTTTCCAGATTCCTTTGATTGATTTGAGTCGATTCAGTCCTTAGTCACAGTGTGAACAAGAAAGATTTTTTATTTTCTTATGACAGATTATTCACATTACTGAACAGTTTGATATCACTTTCTTTAGATCAATAAGATTTTTTATTATGATCTCTATCTCAATTTAGATACAACAGGCACTGAATCCATTTAATGAGGCAGTGATACCATTCTATTCCTTGTTGTCTGTGTATTGTTCCTAGGAATGTCTAGAATGATAGGAATATTTTATTTTTACATAATACAACCTTCATAGAACATTTTACTCATCACTTCCTACATTATTTGGAACCTAGGGGACTGCTGAGGCGTTGCGTTGCACTGGTACCTGTACACATATACTGAATGTATCAGCAACTGATGTAGTTTTGTAAAATACACTACACTGAAGTATGAAACGGTGAGTACAAACGATTGGGCTGTACTGCAATAGGCAGAAATTGTTTGGTAGACAGATAAAGAGTTGTTCTGAAGAGGGTCCAGTTGCCATTAGATGTGCCTAATCAATGATGGTTTGATTTTACATAGAGAAGGAAGAATGATGACAATTGCATTGATTATGTAATAATACATATAATGACATATCAGCTTACAGCACATTCTCTAAGCTATTTGAAAGGCAATTTTGTTTTGCATAGAACTTTTCCACACAAAGACTTTTGGTTGGCATGAAGGATTCTTCTGGGCTGAAAAGGGCTCTTCACTGCTAAAATGATGGAAAATACTGATAGCTAAGGAACCTCCTGTAAACTTCACATATAACTTTACATGAGAGAGTTAAAGGTATCTGGAATCTGTGATTCTGGTGAAAGGTTGTTGATATTTGAGTTCAACAGCCAATCAAATGGCACCCCTCCCTTTCGTTCTCCTGAAGCAACGTCTTGATTGGCTTTATTTGATTTTCATTTAGAAAGCCAGGACTGTGTATGAACACCAGAGTTTTTTGAGCACACACACTGAGCAGACATGATGAGTGTGAGGAGCGGTTCACTGAATTTGACTAAAAAGTGTATTTAATAATAATTGTGCACGGCACCTTTAATGTAGAATCTTGAAGGGTTGTAAGGAGAATAGCACTTCCTGTGATAGAGAGGGTCTCATTGTTATAAAAGCTCAGCCTCAAGGGCTGACTTGCACTGCTTTAACCTGCTTAGAGGACTACAGTTGAAGCGTACATAGAGAACCTACATCAGGGGTTTCCCAGCCTCACCCTTAGAAGGATGGTGTGTCGTCAGGTTGAGGCCCAGCCAATCACAAGCACACCTGTCATGGCTAATCAAACATGGACACTGGGCTCACATGTGAGTGGGTGAGCTTAGAGAGGTGTGCTCCGCCCGGCTGGAATAAAAGCAAACAGACATGCTGTCTCTGTGAGGGTATCACTGGCACGGCCCGACACACTTGATTGCAGGCATGAGTGGGTCAAGCGGGTTTTTAGTGAGTTGTCAAGCTGAGGATATCACAAGCCCAGCACGCATAATAGCAGACATAATTAAATCCAACTGGTTTATAATGATAGGGATCATATGTTACTTATTTTGCAGTTCACGCTCTCTCTCTCTGAAAGTGAAAAAAAAATGGTCCAGAACTAAGAGAGGTTAGGACCACGCAAATACAGGATGGTACAATGATTATTGTGCAAAGTCACTCAAACAGGTCTAGACCGAACTAACATCACTATACACTATACCCTGATCATATATACTTCATACTGCTGACTCAGTTACAGGACATACGATCTTCTTGATAGATTAGAGTGATACTCAGTGAAAGTGTGTTTAACTGCTTGCCACTTTGTCCTTGACAGCCTTTGAGTAGGTCAACTGTTATTCTTCAGAGCTCACTTCTCCCCAAGGAAAAACCATGTAGAGTAAAAGTGACTTTTTGTCCTTCCAAATCACAAATATGTATTTTTGTACGGTCACCCATGGGATTGTGTGTTTCTGTGTGTACAAACCTACAAATATATGTGAACTTAATAATCACAATTGTATGTTGTATGTTTTTCAACTCAAAGATGCTGCTTAGAATACAGTAATTTATTATTCTATTTTTAAATGTACTTTACCTATGACTTGGAGATAGCATATGTCCATTCCGTCTTTAGAGATGTATATATGATATGGTTTTCTTTCTGTGTGTGGCCCAGGCCATCACTCTGTTATGATTATTAAAAAGAGAAGCGTCGGCAAAGGACTTTTTCTTCACATCTGTGTTATTTATTTGTTTCATGCTCTTTCTATAAAGATCCACACAAGACATTACCCAAGATAGAAAAACTAACGGCTTAATGTAACGGTTTTCTTACAGGCCATTGCGTGCAATTCAATATGCCTTAATGTGGACTTGTGTCTGAATATAGGTGTATTTAAATATAAGTACATAATTAAGTGAAGCTCTCAGCCACCCACCCACCCTTTCATCCCAACTGGGTGTCTTATCTGGGGAAACTCTTAATCCCTTAGATATCTCCAGCAGCCTACTGTTGCCCTGCTAGCTTTAAATGTGATATCATTGTGTGGCTGTGAGTGTGTGTGTGTGTGTGTGTGTGTGAGAGAGAGAGAGAGAGAGGGATAGATTGAGTTTCTGCTGGCTTAAACCAGCCTGAGAAAAAACAGAGAAAAACAGAAGCAAGAATGTGACCACCACTACACACACACACACACACACACACACACACACACAGAAAAGAGATTGGAATGTAGCTAGCTTTAGCATTCAGTGTCAGCATGGCTTGGCTCAGCTGTCTCCATGCCATCAAGGCGCATTTAAAAGACATGAAGGTCAGTGTTAAGTATGTCAAAGTCACCAACAAGCAAGAAACACGTGCCAATCAGATATTAAAATACATACACACACCCACACACACATGCACGTATATACACTTGTATTTATCGGGAGCCAAGCAATCCACCATACAAAGACAAAAAAAATATGTTGGTGTGCTGCTGAGCTGTTTTTTGCAACCTTGATTACAAATCATTCAGGGTCTTTTGCAACACAGTGAGTTCGGCCGTTTTCTGGCTCTGGAGTCAGACAGTCCAGAATGTATTTGCCAGACCTAAAACTTATTTGCCTGCCCTAAACAGTATTTGCTGGATCAAGAACGCATTTGCTGGACCATTAAGATATTTACCAGATCTAGAACATATTTGCCAGATCTAGAACGTGTTTGCCAGCTCCAAGCTCGATCCATTCCAGGCTACTGCCATCCAGCTGAGTAGTTGAGCTGAGAGTTTTTTTTAGTGATTTTTAAACAATGGATGGGGTAAAAGGAGTGTATGGGGTTGGAGTGAATCCATCCATCTGGGTTTTTTTTTTTAAAAAAGGACTTTACAGGTGACTGTTACAGGTTGCAAGGTGGCGGTGAATGTTTCGTTTGAGTTGTTTTTGAGAGTTGTCTGTTGGAGTCGTTTTTGAGAGTTGTCTGTGGGGGTCGTTTTTGAGAGTTGTCTGTGGGGGTCGTTTTTGAGAGTTGTCTGTGGGGGTCGTTTTTGAGAGTTGTCTGTGGGGGTCGTTTTTGAGGTGTCTGCTGCCATCTCCTTCTGGTTCCTACCCTGAACGGTGTCTTTGCCCTTATTTTGCTTTGCAAACAACCCAAAGGAAACCTGTTGCTACAAAGGTACTCCTATCGCTCTGCTCCGTAACTCTCAACTCTATCCTGAGAGAAAAGCAGAGTGAAGACTGTCGCCATAAATCTCCTTGCCCAGCCGCACCCCACTGCACCGTGCGGGGCAGTTCATTATGACTCTATTTTTGTGCGGATGAGTGTAGCTGTCTACAGCCTGTCCATCACTCAGAGCAGATGCTGACAACAGAGAACCTAATTCTGATCCAACCCATCACAGACTCGTTAGGCTAAATAAATCCGTCTGACAGATTGTCCTACAGAAGCCTGATTAGTTTGCCAGCATGTGAATGTGATGGTGTACACACACGCAGTTCTGTTTGGAAATAATCGAATACATTATTTGCTGTGGATGCTGTGTAATGTTGAACATAAGGGTCGTCGTCTCGTCTCTCTGTTTGTGTTGGCTTTGGCTGTCCCTGTGCGCAGACCCTTTGATTCTTCCCTTACACACACACACACATACATATGTTGACTGCATGTTGCATCATGTATTTCCCCTCTCTTTGTCCAGGCTTCAGAGGCAGTTTGTTAGCGTGGCCAAGGCAGAGGCAGAGGCAGAGGCAGCTCACTCATCACTCATTCTATCTAATGAATCCTGCATCTCGTTCTTTGGAAATGCTTTCATGGTCACCATTTAGCTATAGTGTTATCACACGGGTCTGTCAGGGTCCTGATACATTTCAGAGTTTTCCTGCCCTTGAGCAGGCACAAGTGCTATTGTCCTCAGATATTTTTGAAAAAAACTGATCAGCAAACTGATCAGAGAAAGGAGAGTTTGAGTAAGGCACACTTTACAGGGTGTATCTAGAAAGCGTCCTACGCAAAGTATAACTCAAATGTGTTTCTGTGTGTGTGTGTGTGTGTGTGTGCGTGTGTATCTGTGTATGTGTTTGTGTGTGTGTGGGTGTGTGTGTGTGTGTGTGTGTGTGTGTGTGTGTGTGTGTGTCTGTTGTGGGAGAGAGGGAGAGAAACACAGCATTATCATGTGACTGCTTCAAATCTGGAGCCTGGTTCTGTACTCGCACTAATGTTATCTTTGTGGATGTAGTGGGTGTGCCTGTTTGTGTGTGTGTATTCCTGTGCACTGGAGGTATTGTGATAAAATATTAATATTAATGTTCCCTTGTGTGTGTGTGTGTGTGTGTGTGTCTGATTTAAGAATGACACTTGGCACTGAGCTCAATGTCAGTCATCGCGCTAACTGTCCTCTCTTGGCAATGACATCATCCCAGCCGTCTTTCTCTTACCTGCCCATCTTTAGTGCTGACACGCGCACACATGCAGCAACCCCTCCACGTGTCCCTCCGTCTTTGGACATGACATCATCACGCCCTGCTCTGCCTAAGTGATGACATCCACCGGCACCAAAAAGGTCAAAAGTCAATCTCTAGCGTGTTGACTGTTCAGCAGAAAGGTTTGGCATTGCGATGATTCTTCTCCGGTGATGGTGACTTCGTGACTTCACCCCCGGCAGGTGAATACAAGCCATGTCTGACAGTAGGGCAATGGGTCCCCATTAATCAGTTTGGTGACAACTGTTCCAGAGCGATGACTCTCTGTCACAGTGCCTCTCTGTTGCTACCTGCTCCCAGTCTTAAACTGTCATAGATCAACTCAAAGCAATTATATGTAGTTTTTTTGTGTAGTTAGAATTCTAGTCATAATTCTAGTCCTTCTTTACAGTCAGAGTCAGAAAGTTGCATTTCATTTGCCATAGTAATGATCTAAAATGTGTACAGTTGAAAAACTGTACAACAGTCAAAATTGAGTACAAACCTGCCACTTAGACATGGATCACAATGATGCAATACATGTCCGGAGACAACGATCATGGCAGAATATGATCTACATGTAGGTGGGAATAATGAACAGGTTCAGTGTGTTTGAAAACTCGCACCAAAGCCAAGCTGTGGGAGAGTCCACCAGCCTGCCACTGCCCACCCACATTCCCTGCGTGGAATTCTCATCTCAGAACATTCCACCGGACTCCAACTGGTCTGGGGGCGTGGCTAATGACTGTCATTCTAACTTTCATTGAAAATGACAAGGTCAGCTCATGGATCATATCATGAACACTGAGCTCATGGCACAAACACCTAAATAAAGATGATGATGAACAAAACAGCACGCTCTGTTGCAATCTGCAATCCTAAACATCCTTTTCTTTGAGTAAAGCCTATTTTGTCAACATTTAAAAAAAAAAGCACATACTGTATACTTTGCAATTTTTTGTCACCTTTGTTATTTGTTTTCTGCACCAATGACTGCTAGAGCAGGTTTATAACCAAGTTTGCTTATGTTTAGGTGATTTGTCAGTCTCCTGCAGGACCATGAGTTGGGCTATGGTCCAGTCTTGGACAATTTCATCAAGGTGTGGTGATTCATATTTGCACTTCAAGAAAATGTCTCTAAGACAAAAGAGCTACTTATTGATTTCCACCAAAACCCTTCTGTCACAGCACTGACTTTTATCAAATACATAGCTGTGGAGAGAGTAAGCCAATACAGGTACTACTAATGAAACATCATGGATGACAAAATGAATTTCGATGCCAACATTCACTCTGTCTGCAAAAGGGCAGAGACTGTTTTTCTTGAGGAAGCTGAGGGGTTTTAATGTTGGCAGATCACTCCTGAAAATGATGTGTTCTATCTTATCTTTTATCCATTTTAACTTTTGCAATGGCATGGCTTGGCAACCTCGGCATGGTTAACAAAAATAACCTACAGAAGACTGTTAAACATTGCCAGGAGACCAATGGCACTAACTTTAATAATCTTGACCGTGCTTATTGACTAAGAGCCATCCAGGGGGCAAAGGTCATTCTGGCAGACACTCAACACCCTCTTCAGCAGTTTTATCTCCTGCCATCAGGAAGGAGGTCCACTTTCCCTAGGAGGGCCAAATCAAACAGCTACCTGAGATCATTTGTTACAAAAACTGTTAGGTTCTTAAACAAGCGGTACCTCCACAGGCTATTGCACACACATTCTAACAGGACTAACATATTCTTAGTGTTTAATATCTCTTTGCAACCTCAATATAATTACATGTGTATTGATGTATTTAATATGTGTTTATGTCCTTTATTTATTTAGTATTTGATCTTTTTTTGTTCTATTTTATTTTATAATGTGTGCTGGTTGTGTTGACTGCTGTCTGCAAACCAACTTCTTAAGCCACCTTCCTTGCTAACTCCCAGAAAGTCTGTCCTCTGCTGCCAATGTGCTGTGCCCGCATGGTTTGCCCATCTTATATTTCTTGAAAGTTTAACTGTAGTATAAAGGGCATGTTTTTTATTAGGACATTACGGCTGTGCAGCTTTATTATGGCCTAAAATATTACTTACCTCCACTTTGGCCAATACCTGGTCTCTGATATATGTAATATAGCCATCTCTCAGCATGATTCACTTTGACTTCAGATACGCTTAATGTTATCTGCTGAGTGATAACTTTGGCTATCAAAAGTGTCAGGGAGTTATCAGGTCAGAGCAAAGGCTGTTTCAGTAAGAGCTGGTAACAGTGACACTCTGGAGAGGCAATCCAAGGATCAATGATAATTCATAACTAGGATCCATGATAATTCATAATGGCTGATGGCTTGATAACATGATATATAATATTTCAGAAATAACATTCAAATGGGTGATGACATTTTTTATAAAGGTTATGAATTAAAATAGGCACATCACAACAACCTTGGTTGAAAGACCAATCAAAACCTGGAATATGATGAATAACAATAATTAACCGGCATAATATACGAGAAATGACCTTATCATCCACACTTTAGTCATATATATTTTTATTTAAAACAAGTGCATTAATCTCTTTAACTGTAAACCAGTCTTCTTTACATTCTGGATGCTTTTATTATCTGCTATATGGTGTTGAGCGCATTTTTTTTACTCTGATATGTGAAGTCATATGTCTTATGGATCAGATAAACCAAAAGAATATCCTGGTTTCGATCAGTGGGCAACATGTTTTCAGCAGATAAGGACTTTCTTGTGTATCTCATTAGTCTAATTTATGACAAAGAATTTGAGAGCAATGAGCACTCCCTAGGATTTTGCCAGCTGTCTTTAAATTAGAAGAGCCACATGAACATACTCGAGCCTATCTCGAACGCTCACTGAGCAGAGTTTCTGTGACAGTCACGCATGCTCACTGCCTCCCTCTGGCTACGATGTGGAATGCAGCTCGAAGACTAAATTGCCGTTTTTTTATGTATTGCTTAAAAGAACGTTCCACCTCCCGACTTTAAGACTCGTTTAGCTGTTGTTTATTCTTTTACAAGCCACTATGAGTTCAACTTGTTGTTTCCAGTGGCGATTAAGGTATTTAAATGCTTTGAGACGTTACAAGGATTTCTGATTTGTGAGATTTTGCAGAGCCAGCCTGTTACATGCCTATTTTGATATTTGCTCAGGTAAGATCACCCTAAAGCCATCAATTGAAACAGCAGCTTACTTTCCAAATTTCAACGTTAAAGAAATTGATTCAATTAAAATATAAAAACTCACAGCGTTGTCAACTCCTACCACGGAACGGGTTGCTATGAATCAACCCAAATATTACTGTGACAACCAACCCACACATAAGCGCTTGACGGTAAATTTGGAAGAAGCACAGAGGCAGACAGTAGTACCGTTTTATTGGTTCCGTGGTTTCCTGCCATTAAAGATAGACTCATGGATAAATGACTGTTTCCCACACAAAACCATTCACGGTGCTCTTAAGCACAGTTTGACGCCCTAAGAATGGACAAGGGATGTTATGCGTTCCAGATGACCGAATAAACCCCATCTAAATATTATCTTGAACGGATAGAAGTGTCCCAGTGTACTTATTCCAGTGATTTACAATGGTGTTCAAATGTTCTGGTAATACTGGTATCCAGTTACAAAGGGTCCGAGATTAATGAGCTGAAGTCCGAAGAGTTTAGAATTTGTTTGGCTAATCAATATAATAATAAATAATGATCATATCAGATTGATTTGAAAACTCTGTAGCAATTTACTCTACTTTTACTTAAATTGCTAAGGCAGTTAAAAAAAGAGAGAAGCCTTTTTCGTTTTTTGTCAATAGTTTTCAGATTTATTTGATACCTACAACTATGACTGTTGCTATGGTCATGGTAAAAATGCCATTTTAGCGCTACATTTCAGTGGATCTACTGTATCTTCTGAGGCTCCCCTTCAACCATACTTACTCTCCCTGATAAAACAACCTTGATTATTCAGCGCTGGTTTTGCACTAAAAAGGGAACTCCACATCAAATGGTTGGATACCGTCTGGGAAAACCAAGACCAGGCATACTAATTGATTCCATCTGCTCTTAGTACATCACAGGTCAAAGGTCAAAGTCAGAGGCAGTAGCTTAAAGCTGTCTGTGTGTGTGTGTGTGTGTGTGTGTGTTAAACAGAAGGTGGCATGTAAACAGATTCATCAGCACCCTCGTCCCCTGGGCTACACAGTGGGACATTCAGCAGGGTGACAGTACATTACTACCGCTGTGTTGCGTAACATGGCCTCTCTCTTGGGTGAGGCTGGTGTTCATGCACTGTTCCTACCCCTCTGTGAGAGACGTGCTCAACATGGTGCTCTCCTGTTCTGGATGGGTGTGCCTGAGCCACAATTATGACAAGCAGATGGTGTGAGAGGGAAAGAGAACGCACACACACGGAAAAACCAAACAAACACACAAACACAAAGACAGAAACATTGTGTGTTTGCGTGTGTGTGTATGTGTGCGTGGGAAAGAGAGAGACAGAGCGAGAGAAAGAGAGAGAGGGGGAGGATGTCCAGTCAAGTCAGTGAAAATTGTGTGAAAGTCATGACTATTCGCTGCCACAGTGTTTGTACATGTTTCAATGAGTGCAGGCAGGAAATTACATCCCATCCAGACTTTTTATTGGACAGAAAGACAAGACAAATATCTGCAGCTGACATATTTATAATTACGTATCTATCACCCTGTTATTTTTTAGTAAAAGATGTTTCTACGTGGGAGATAATCTGCTGAATAAGATTATTGAACCGATCAGGGAGTGGAGTTAGCGTCTATTCATCTAAATATGTGATTGATATACTGTTAAAAATCACAGGACTTTTAATAGTTAATGATGAATAAAAAGGGGATTCTGGGTTGCTTTTTTTTAAATCTTAATCGTTACTTAACTGCTTACTTCAGTTTTGCATTGGATGCGAAAATAACGCTGTTTCAAAGTTTTTGCAGAACACCGGGAGCATTACTGATGCGCTGTGTCGCAGAGCTCGTCCCTAGGTGCACGCGGCCAACTCCGTTTCCAAGCTCTGGTTTCCACGCGCCTCCTCTTGACAACATGGCGCCAGCGAACAGCTGTGCTGCCCGTGCAGGAGGAACAACATAACCAATACTTCAAGAGAACCAAATGGACGAAATGTACTGCCTCGATCCTCTTAAACATCATTCAACTATTTGCTATTTACCCGGACTATGTTATCTTCAACAAATGACCAAAGGAAATCAAACCGTGTCTTTAGCATCAGTTCTGTGCGGGAGAAACTGACAGGTTGAGTGAGATACCACCTGCTTCACTATGACGACGGGACTCCGAAGATGAGTTGAGAATCTGTTGAATTGATGTTTCCAGGCCACTGACAAAGGAAGTTTAAATTTATTTCAAGGAGTTTCGGTTCAGGACACTTTTACTTCAACATAGCCACTAAACCACTGTAAGAAGGACGCTAGCCAAAAAAAAGGTTCTGAAGTAGGCTATTCACTCTAATTCCTTAGTTCTGTAAAAATGAACGAGGAAAGTGGATTAATGGAGGACGACAGGGGAAGAGAAAAATTGCCTCCTATATTTACGTCACCTCTTACGGTAAGTCTTTTAGCATTAGTTTGCCTACCATGGCCTACTATGCCTATAAGTTATGTTTTGTATTCTTTCCAAATGTGTTTTGTGATGATAGTATTTTAACTTTAAAATAACTAGCTGTCATACCTTTTAAGATTTGGCACCATTTACAAGATTGTAGGTGATTGCTTAATGATGTTTGTACATTTGAATGGTTAAAAATATCGTTTCATTATCCGTAAACAAAAAAAAAACAATTCCTCTTTTGTGTCATTACGTAAGGTTGACAGAATGTACATCCACACATCTCTCTCCTTCCCTCTATCTCTCCCTCTGTTTCACTGTTTCTCTTCATCTCCATCTCTTTCTCTGGCCAGTCTTTGTCAGAGCCTCTTGGTCCAAAATAGAAATCAATACACAAGTTAAAAAAAGAGGCCTATTTGAAACAGGTGTAATTTCTTAAGTAACACAATAATAGTGAATGTCCAATGGACATTTACAATAAGCCATTTATCTGCTTTTTAAAATATGTTTTTTTTTACACAAAAAGAAATAGTGTCTACTCTGTATATAACCTCATATTAAATAGGCTCAGTAGTTTTGGGTGTTTTGGCCTATAACTTTTTTTAAAGATCACTATAAATAAATATGATGGTATTCAATGAAATTATTCTCTTATTTTTTTCAATCCGACTTTAACTAATGTGATGGGATTTATCTTTGTCTAGCCTTTGGCCTATACAAACAAACCAGAGATTAGAGTTATAAACTCATTAGATTGTAGGGATTAGTTCTAATCCCCTTGTCATTTACATTATACATTTATATTTGGAAGGATTCCCAGTATTCCCCAGTATAATGGAAATACATTTGTTTATGGAAAAAAGTGGAGCTTTCCTGCAGTTCATCTTCCCCCACCACACAAACGGAATTCTGGGATTGAGCTAACCACCCAATCGGGGAGCCTCATTTTTTCGCTCCTGAGTAATGTCTGGAAATGCCATAATGGAGCTTCCACTCTCCATCTCTCCCCTTCCCTCTCCCTCCCTCCATCTTTAGTATATATTCTGTTCCTAGTACTGCACAGCATTCTCCTTTTCTATCTTCTACTTTATTTCTCTTCCACTTGGTTAGGCCCCCCCGCTGATCCTTTAGGGGGGCCATGGTCGTGAGAAATGAGTGGCTGGATTTACTAGGTTGTGGGGCAAGTCATGTTTTTTTCACAGGCACAGACAGACAGACACCTACAGTTATATGCTCATAAATGGTGTTAGGGCTGTTTGGACTAGAAGAAGAGTAAAGTATTAATGCAGGAGGAGAGATGAGTTTTGAAGGAAATAAAAGGAGGAGATTGGGAAGAGGTGGTTACGACCATGAAGAAAATGGGAAATGTTTTTTTTTGGTGGGTCCAAGATAGGACTATACGCCCTACTGCTCACAATATGTTTTGTCCTTTCATTCAAAGCAGTGCTTAACATAGAATCTCTCTCTCTCACTCTTAATTTCATTTTCCATATATTTTTTCAATTCAAAGTGCTTTATTGGCATGTCATTTGTATTACCAAAGCAGTCATACAAAGGATAAGGAACAAGAGATCTAATTGTCTATGTGTTTATAGTCTTAAAGGTAGGGTTTGCAGTGTTGGAGAAACTAGATTTTGAAAGTGTACACCTGAAAACATCCCAGCCTCTTCCTTCAGGCCTCCCTCCAGAGTCACTCCTCCTAAACCCATGACAGTGCTGCACTGCATGACTACTGCTGGAGGACTAGTCCAAGAGAGAGAGAGCGCCCAGTGTTGGGGAGAGGAGCGCTAACATAAGATAAATATTAGATCAATTGTTGTAGGTATTGGTATTGGCTGCACTTTCTCTGTTATTCCTGTGCGGCTATCTCACTAGCTTTAGCAATATGTCTGTCTAGCCTTGTGGAAGACTCCAGTCTTGTGCAATGGCCACACACGCAGAGTGCAGATAGACAGTCAGAAAGGCCATCTAATCATTTCCTTCAGGCAAAATGAAATGATTGGACAGGCTTTTTATGGCCCTGTGACTGCCACAGATGACAGATTTGATTTAATTGTATTGTCAGAACATTTAATTAATTCATTGCTGTTGGGATGTAAAGACAATTCAATGGTGAACCTACATAAAGTAACATAATTATTACAGGAAAAAAACTATACAGCATATTAAAAAACATGCATATAGAAACATTAACGCTCGCGCTCTGTCTGAGTTGCAGTGTTTGTCTGTATGTCTACCTATTTGGTTTCCTATCTATTTGAAAAAAAAAAAAAAAATCCAGCATATTAAAAAACAATATACAGTACATTATGTATAGAAACATTCAACATTTTTGCATTCAGTCTGTTTCATTAATGTCAAATGCTTAAAAAAGGACTTTAGTATGAGTGGTCTGGGGCAATGGTGTCTCTATTATGACCAGAGGCCTTTTCATGACTTTCAAATTAGCCAGATATGTGTGTGTGTGTGTGTGTGTGTGTATGTATGTGTGTGTGTGTGTGTGTGTGTGTGTGTGTGTGTGTGTGTGTGTATGTGTGTGTGTGTGTGTGTGTGTGTGTGTGTGTGTGTGTGTGATGAATATGTGTCTTTGTTTGTTTCTGTGTGTGTGAGAGAGCGAGAGGATGAGTGTGTGTGTCTGTGTTTCCATGGATGGTGTGTCAGGTGAAGTGTGTGTTTGATGGTTTGAGGTGCATTGTGTTTGGTCCTGGCGATGCCTTGAAAGAGGTGCATTGTACTGAGGCTCAGGATAGATGGAGAGCCGCACGGCTTTCATCCAATGGAAATTTATCCCGCCAAGTGCTGTGTTGTGGAAAAAAGAGTGGAATGAAGTGAGACTGAAAGAAGGAGAGAGGGAGAGGGGGGGGGGGGGGGGGTGTTAAGGTGTGGGCTTAGGTGGGTGCTGTGTGGTTTTGTGCCTTATTGACAACAAGAGTGATAGCAGTGCCTGAATAACTCAAATTAAACTAGTGAACTACACTGTTCCCTAAATACTTGTGTTCCATGTTCCACATATGCTTGTGTTCCCTGTACCCCATATACCTGTTTCTGTACTATTTGTGATTTTCTGTCAAATGTGAAATGTCCATCTGAGAATATCTTGACCACCATACATTTCTTTGATGTGTTTTATTTGCTGTTTGTTCATCTGGTCCATTTGCATGTGCATGTGTTTCCTGTGTGTTTGTCAGGGCTTTGGACAGGGCATGAAGAAACCACACCCCTGCCTGAGTGGTTTTACGTCCAGCACGAACCACCGCAGGGCAAACACAGTGTGCTCACACTTTGGTGAGTTACTATTACATGAATTAGTACTATTGTGTTTACCTCTGCCTAGGAGGTTTTGTTTTTTTCGGTGCCGTTTGTTTGTCTATTTGTCTGTTTGTCAACAAAAACTACTGATTTTCATGAAACTTGGTGAACGGGGGTAGCATGGGGCCAAGGAAGCACCCATTACAGTATGGAGAGGATTTGTATCACGTGGCGGATCCACTTTCGTTTTTGGTGGAGGTCTGTGCCCTCCGAGAGCCCTTCTAGTTAATAATGTTATATTTCCCCTATAAACCAAACCCCTTTTTCCAAATAAGCAATAGGTAGTGCTTCATACTAAGGACGTTTGCCATGGATTTGTGAGGCAGATAGTGTATGTTAGTGTAGCTATTTAGTCAGGGACAGCTAGTCCTTCCTCACTGTATTGCTAAAACCCTAAAGCCTAAACCCCATTCTCTGAACCAAAAGCTTAGTGTTCTGAACCCATTTATGGAACCGAATACTCTTTTGGCAAAACCATTGCAAACGATTTTCACCTAGTGAGAAACACTTTGCAGATCTCATTTACTCTTTTCTTACAAACGTCTAAACACATTCCCACTCACTGAAACACATGTTGCGCCGAGATGCACCTGTGAAGCATAATGCTAACCACAAGTGGAGGACGTTACAGTAATGTAAACACGGTTACCAAACACAATGACGCAAAATTGTCCATGCTTGTTGCTAATGATATGATGAAACCAATATCAGCCAGTTCAGAGTGCAAAGGTTGTTGAAGGTTGAAAGTTCATACCAACAATGGATGGAAACAATCTGGGGAGCAGAGGAAGAGTGCGTGTAAGTGGTTGTGTACGAGGACGAAGAGGAGGATAGACCACAGGCTGGGTTCAATCTGACGAAGAGGAGAAGGAGAGGCATCCTGTATGTGTCGCAGTTTGGAACAACCTCAGTTTTAACCGGGGTGTCCTGATACGAGAGTGGTTCGGCATCAACCAGCAATCCATAAATGCTTGCCTTCTACCATACGCCCATTTCTTCAAGCCACTGGAAGGCTTTGTCTCTGCAGTGGAAGGTATACGACCAAAAACCTTACATCATGGAAAATCACCCACAGGCCATAGAACTGCCTGTGGTGACATAGGTGTGGTGTGTTGCCAAGGCTGGATCCAGCACACCAGAGGGATGTTCCCCCGTTGCCTGGCATAGGAGAACGTAGCCTGAGATGTAGATGAAGCCCTCTGGCCTGAACTAGCACAAAGACATGATGCTGAGGCCGATTGAATCACTTGTTGACTTACATTTACGGTGGGCTGCAATGTGCTTCTTCTGTACAACAAATGTACATGTTGTCTTTTTCCTTTGGCCTTTTGCAGGACTGTACTGGGACTTTACTGATGCAAGTGCTGAATCCACAGACATTCTGCTTTCAGTACTTACAGTATGCAATATCTAAACTGTGTTACTGAGTTTTGTTTTTGAAAAACACAAACTGCATTAACTGAATTGTAAATAATACACTTTTTTCTTTCCTTGTTTTGATGTGGTGTGTAAGGCCTGCTCAGTGGTGTTTTTTGTTTTTACCGGCTTTGTGTACGATCTGAAAACACTGCCTGATTTGGAGCACAAATAAAAGGCGATTTGAGGTGATTGGTTGATTTAGCAAGAAGAGTCAGAGGTTTTGTGAATGTAGTTTGAAAATTGAGTTTTGGGTTTACAGTTTTGAGAAAACGGTGCAAGGCTTCAAGAAATGTGTCTTAGCAAGTGTGAAAAACTGTACATATGTTTGTATGGATATTATATTTAGAGAAGGGAAGGGGAAGACAGAGAGAGAGAAAGAGTGAGGGAGTGATATAGAGAGAGTGAGTTAATGATAGAGAGAAAGAGAGTGAGGGATTGAAAGAGAGAGAGAGAGAGAGTGTGAGGGATTGAGAGAGAGAGAGTGAGAGAGAGAGAGAGAGAGAGAGAGAGAGAGAGAGAGATAGAGAGGGATTGAAGGAGAGAGAGAGAGAGAGAGAAGGATTGAAAGAGAGAGCCAGAACTCTTTGCTGTGTCTGAGGAGGAGCTCATCCGCAGAGCGTTTGTCAGACTCTCTTATGCGCTGGTGTTCCTTTCTCTGCTACTGATGCCAAAAGAATTATGCAAACCTCGCCTAAATCAAAGCCACATGAGAACGACTTACTCTTCAGCACTGACACACACACACACACGCACACACACACACATACACACAAACACACAAAAACAAGCACATCACACACACACACACTGCAACACACAATAATCTGCAAATGTATGCTCATGGACAAATATAGTTCCTCACACACAAACACACCCTCCTGACACACACACACACACACACACACACACACACACACACACACACACACACACACCATGATTATATGCTAAATTATGATTTTTTTTTTCATGAAGCTCAAACATCATTTAATGCTTCCCAGGCCAAATCCCTGGTTTCACTGGTCTCAAATTGTCTGGAAAGAATGAAAGCGTGACAATTCCGTGACAGTAATAAGAGAAATGGGATATAAGATATGAGTTCATCATAGGTCATCTCGCTTTTCCATGGATTTAATGAGGTTTTACTAATGAGGGCAGCAGATTATTGCTGGTACTAGACCACAACACATTTGGTTCCTTTTATAACATCTGTATCAGTGTTTGTGTTTGTGTGTGTACGTGTGTGTGTGTGTGTGTGAAGAGAGAGCCTCTTGAGTGTTGCTTCTGCCTTTGCTGTGTGAACCATTGATGGGTTCCCATGACTACCTGTGTATCCTGCCAAAACATCTGATGACAGTGTTTTATGTTGTATCCCCTAGCAACTATCTGTGATGTTGCACTGTCAGCCCAATTAGCTTGTGTGTATCTGTGCTATATATAAGTTTACTTGTCTTTGGGGTTACAGTAATGCAAAGTAAATATTTGAATCTATGAAATGGATAACTAATACTCACATGTTCACATTTGCATTACTCCTTTACTATTTTTGCTCCTTTAGTTTACTATTTAACTTATTTTTATGTTGATAAAGATATTGAGATTGCGGTTCAATTTTTAACTGTCCCATTTGTTTGATAATGTTCTATAAAAATGAACTAGAAATGGTCGGACAGTACAGTAATATGCCGTGCAAGTTCATGAATCAATTAGCAATCAAGCATTATTAATAATGATGAAAATATATTAAAAGCCTAGGAAAGTGTAGAAAAATACTTGCTAAATACTCTCTCTCTCTCTTTCTGTGTCTGTTCTTGTCTTTATGTGTGTGTGTGCGTTTTTTGTCTGTGTGTGTGTGTCTGTGTGAGTGTGTGTGTTTGTCTGTGTTTGTGTCTGTGTGTGTGTGTGTGTGTGTGTGTGTGTGTGTGAAGGTACCGAGTTGCCCCCATTGAGCACAGACGTCAGGCAGAAGCAGCGCATCTCCATCGACACTCTTCCCCAGGAAGTGAAAGCCCCTTTCCCCAGCGACCCCGTCATCCCACTCCGCATGAAAACTGCCCACCAGTTCCAGTGAGTGGGCGCTGTAACACTGTGGGCGTATGCTGCAGGCTTTGGTATCTGGGTGTTTGTAGGGCTGTGTGTGTGTGTGTGTGTGTGTGTGTGTGTGTGTGTGTGTGTGTGTGTGTGTGTTTGTGTGTGTGTGTGTGTGTGTGTGTGTAGATGTTTATGCTGCTGTGTTTGGTGCCTGTGTATTTGTTGTGGCAGGGTTTGTGTGTGTGTGTGTGTATGTGTGTGTTGATGCGTTTACTCAGGCTGTGTTCTGCAGGGAAGATTTGGAGAGATCATTGGCGTCAGGAGACTGGAGAGAAGTCCGAGCGTTTTATCTCACCACATTCGAGTCTTTCCTGGAGCTCAATGCTGCTTTTAAGGTGAAACACAAAACAAGTTGGAGAGGAGGATAGAGAAAAATAAAAAAAAGAGAGAGAGAGAGTAGGAAGTACCAGCTGTCCCTCTGGAAAACATGAGTCAAAAGAAAAAGACTGTAAAAAGACCTGAGACTCCCTGCATGTCTATCCACACATGTACACACACACACACACACACACACACACACACACACACACACACACACACACACACACACACACACACACACACATTCACACTATTCAAAGCAGGACGTCTGCCAGTAGACTGGTGAGGTTTAGCTCCAGACACGGTTGTTTGTGCTGCCATTAAAAACCTCACTGTAAAACCCTTAACAACGGGAGACACAGCCTTTCTCTGCGTTTACACTCCCTCTTCTTCACCCTTCTTCTTCTTCACCCTTCGTAGAGAGAGGCCAACGCCCCTTTTAACACCATTGAAGACTCTGGGATCGACTCCAAATTCATCAACACAGTTTTTGATGCTTTACCTCAGACTGTAAGAAAACACTCTTCATGTTCACTCGCATTGATTGTTGTAATTTTTGTCCAACCTGGTCTGTGTTAGGAAACCCTGTTGTATCGCATAAGCCATCTACATTCTGTTGTATCCATCCTTATTACTCAATAGCAGACATGTAAACAAATGGTCTTGTAGAAATGCTGCCATCTGTCTCTAATGACTTCATTACTGTTCCATCAGCCCCAGGACATCCAGAAGTCTGTACTGAAAGGGATCATAAACAGCTTGCTGAGAGAGTGGAAGGGGTGAGTAGCAGCGGTGGAGGTCTTATGTGTAAAGCCGTGGTGTGGCTTACATGATGCTGATGGTCTTCTCATCTGGTATTGTCTGCCATTAGACAGTGTGTGTTGTCTCCTAAAATGGCAGCTATTGTTTTTTTTTCTTAGGCCGCGAACAAAAGATGACCTGAGAGCGTACTTCATTCTAGTGCAGGTAATGCTGGCTACTGGAGCTGCTTTATTCTCATAAAAACCTATTGTCACAATGATTTTCAAAGTAAAAAAAAACTAGGCTCACTGCAGCTTAAATTGGAGTTGCTTTAGCAGTGTGGCTGCTCCTCAGTTTGAGCATGGAATTCATCTTTATGTGGGCTTGTGTGGCATGGCTGCTGGTAAGCTGAGTCCACAGCATAGAGCCTTGTTGTTTAGACAGGCGCTCAGTACGTGGCGTGCTCAAACCAGCTCCTCAGGTCAGAGTGGTAATGATGTAATGTTCCACAATCGCCGTGGTGATGGGATGAGGTCACAGTGGGATGGGGAGTGGCTAGTTTCCTGTAAACCATGGGATTCTGTTTGACAAGCTGAGAAATGCATGCTGACTTTTACACAGGCCTTTTTCTCATTGCTCTGTCTGTGTCCCTTCTTTCTTTCTCTCCCACTCCTGTATGTGTGTATATATATGTGTGTGTGTGTGTGTGTGTGTGTGTGTGTGTGTGTGTGTGTGTGTGTGTAGAACCCTCAATACTCCCACACCAGTACCTATGTGATCTACGCTCACGTGCTCAGACAGATAGTGTCGCTCTCAGAGGCCGACCAGCACTTCCTCATGCACTGGTTTAAGAAGTGAGTCATATATCAGATAACTGAGTTCATGTAAGTGAGCCCACAGGGGCTATTGCACAGTTTACAAGAGTTCACATTTTTGGTTTATATGTTGCATTCATGTAGCGATTCCTTACATTTCTCTAGCCATAATGTTCTCAGATACGTCAACATCTGAATGAGTTTGTCCCCCTCCCATCTGACTCTCTAGTTAATCTGTTTTGTACTCGTGACACATGGCGTGGTAACGGTGTGTACACTGTCAAAAGGTAAACGGAGCAGAAAATGCACTCTGAATTATGATAACATAAAATGATCAAAACAGCCTGTGGGGAAGACGGATGACCTGCATGATTTTCACTCTTGGAAAAAGGCTGAATATCAGTGGAAAATTAAGTGTTTTCTTTCTCGACCCAGCTTCTGCTGAGGCGATGGGTGAGATGATTGAGCCTTGAGACAACTTTATTGTTTTGGCGCTATGTAAATCAAATTGGATAGGATTGAATTGAAACATTGTGTGGACTTTGCTGGAAGATGCCACCCAGCTGGAAGAACCATAGCTGTGGAAATCGTATGTATCAGCAAGTGGACCACAGCACTTTCCACTGATGCTCAACTGCTCTAAGCCCACAGGTTCACATGGCTGTGCGTTACTTTTTTATTCTTCATCGTCCATTCTGCTCGTGTCACTCAGGATCCTTTGCCTCCCTGCTTGTCATGGCTGGGCTTTGAATGTCCCAATTTAATGAATGTGAATCTTAGTTTGTTAAATGCTCTCTCACTCCTCAACATTTTCTGTAATAGAGATGCAGTACAATGGGCACACATGACTCTCCGTACTCAGTCCGTAGGAGTCCGATGTGGGATGGGACAGGTTCATCCAGAGGCTGACGTATCAAAGAATTTTCCAGAACAATGTTTCCTCAGGCACCACTTTCACTCACAGAAACACAGCCAGCCTCAATACTTGACACACGTCATGGAAGTAGATGTGTGTAATGTCCCTTGTGTGCTCGTGTGTTTGTGGGGTCAAAGGTTGTCTCCACGACGGTTCAAGCAGCTGGTGGAGCGTCTGCTACAGTTCATCTCCACCCGCCTCTTTCCTGCCACACCCGACGACCTTCCTCCAATCAGCAAGTGCTCCTGGTGGATCCCCTCGGCTACAAGAGTGTTGGCCCTCCTCAGTGAGTCATTAGATGCCCCAGATGCCCCCTAGCCCCAGCCTAGCCTAGATACCCCACTAGATGCCCCCAAAACTACTGCAAATTGAGCTAGGTGCCCTTAACTACTGCAAACTAGACTAGGTACCCCCATTGGTATTGGTACCCCATTAGGTACCCCAAAACTACTGCAG